>NC_135519.1:6387084-6705084 GCF_051989575.1 Stigmatopora nigra | reverse complement strand
TTTTACAGCAGGCGCTTGGAAGGAGGATGATTGGACTGGTGGTCTATCGCCATTAAACAATTCCAAACATATTCAGGGCGCGTGGGAGTTTCAGGGAAATCAATAGCAGTCACTGCCAATGGAGGTCAAGTCACGTAAAGTGAGCTCTTGGTCGAGACCCAGCGCTCAAGAGGGCTCTCAGCCTCAAGCGTCTTTCAAGTCCCGCTGGGTCACCATTTGGAACGACCATTTTGATTGCTTGTATACGCCACTGCGGGCGTCTGGAGTGCCCGCCGACAAATCAACTGTGAAATGAAACAACCGAAGACGCCTTGAGTGTGTTATCCGTTATCTGGGAGCCAGCCTGCTGGAATACGGTCAAATTGTGACATCACGGTGTGTCTAATTTATCTCTTTAACTCTGACACCAACAGTCTTTGGCTGCCATTCATGTTGATAGGCGACCAATCCGTTTTGAGTGGGAGAGACTGCCAGCGATTAATCGCAATTGCCACTAAGCAAAGTATTCCGTTATTAATGCATTTAAAAAAAAACATTTTTTTATTCAAATGAATAGTACATTGTAAATATGATATTTTTAATCCCTTTTTTATTTTAAAAATACTTTAAATTATCTTAAACATAAATGAAACAAAAAGTCAATTCATTTGAACAAGATGAATTTCATTTTTTTGCGAATAAAAAGACAACAACAAAAAAGATCAGAAGTACAATATTGTACTCATTACTCAACCAAAAAAAAAGATGATTTATCACCATCTTTATCACTGAGACTTAACTTTAATTACTATATTAACCTATCATGCGATGCATAAAATGGCCAACGTTTTTGTTTTTCACAGAAGAATAAATGACTTGACAGAAGTGAAACTGCCGTTTATTGTGATAGTTTCTGGGAAAATATACCGCTTGCATTTTTCTTTTTTTTTCTTTTTTATTGTAACAGGCCTACACAGACTCCCATTTCCCTGGACTCTCAGCAGCCCTTTTCTAGTCCTCATTTTGTCTCCAGGGTCTCTCGCAGGAATGTTTCCATTCGCAAAGATTAAAAAAAAAAAAAAGTGGCACTGGTATGCATGTGTTTTGTATGTGTGAGTGCAACCTAGAGATTATTTGATGTGAAATAGTGTTTATATTGTGTGCATATATACATATATATTTTTTCAAACTTTACTGTATAAGGGGCTTATTTTTCCAATCCCAACACCAAATTCCATGCATACTCCTAAATGCTAATGGTTGGAAAAGGTGGCCTGTTTTCGAGAAATAATGTATTTTCCGGGGAGAATCATATTCAATTTAGTATTTTAAAATGTCCTCAATGGCAGGTGAATCATAAACACTGACGAATAATCCCTGCTCATTAACTCAAGTGCCGTTCACACTAACAGTGTCATAACAATTCTCACATTATCTCATTTATATTCTAACTTTCTATCTGAAGCAATATGTAAGTAAATAACCAGCACAGAACATGAATTTCATATACACCCACAACGCATTCGAGACTGTTCCTATTGGTCTAATCCTCCAGCAAAGGTTGATGGGTAATTTGTCACTGAGAGTAGTAATGTTCACTAATGACCTGCCTGTGTGTATAGTAAGTTTTCTTAAGGAGCCCTTTGAAAATAACCTTCGGAATGAAACATCTGTTCTTGGGGTGTCATAAAATTAATTCCCCCACAAAAAGAACTTATACTCCAGTGCGACATATTTGTTTTTTCGTCGTTATTATGGATTTTGGAGTTGTGCAACTTATACATATATAAAGGCCCCCCATGACCTCCTGACTGCCTTTATGGGAAAAATTGTACCGGGAAGCCAACTCATTATGGCTCAGTAATGACTTATCCTGGGCAGAGATAGAAGGTGACAGAAGTCGTGCTGCGAAATATTGCGTTTTGAAAAAAGATAGTCTGGCTTTCGTTTATAGGCCCGGGAATTGAGATTTGAGAATCGCCGGTGGCTTATTTAAAAAGCAGCTGGGAAAATCCAGTGGAGAATTATCACACAGGTACTCAGTGGCTTTGCTTCAAATGGGGTAAACAGGGAAATCGATCAGTTGCCACCACGTGTGCACGTGTGACGACATTGATTCATGTGCCGTCGTAAGGTGGGACTGCTGGTTTCTTCGATAACCAATGATAAAGGAGGTCGCTAGGAGTGGGCTCAGGGGATCCTGAAATAATTTTGTAATATTTATGTATAGGAAATTTATCTCACTGTTGAGCTCGTTGGTTGCTGTTAACAGCGTTAAAACGTTTGTTCATACGAGACGTTACAATAAATAAACGTTAAATAAATTGGATGTCTATCGATGTCAGTGGCAGGTAATGAGTTAATTCTGACTTTATTTCCCTGATAGACTTTGACTTTAGCATCCTAGGAATGATTGAATTTTTTATTTGGGCAAATTTTAAAGTTTTTTGTTTTTCCATTAACCAATGACCAGAATAAAACTAGTAGTTTTATTCACTTTTTTGTTCTTGTCTTATGACAGGATGACATAAAAGACAATTCTATTTTATGTTTTATATTGGGAACTCTTTCTGACTATAGTCAACTGTATTTTACTGACCAGTTTGTTTTTACATGACTATTTTCTCCTGAAAAATACGACTTTTTCCACCCAAAGTAGGCAATTTTCAAATTTCGACACACTTGAAGTCATTGACTGTTATCGAAAGCAATAGACATCGAAACGAACTCTTGGTTTCGAAGAGGAAGTGCAGCTTGTGTTTTGTACAAGTTGAACAAAGAGTGCGTGGTCACGTGGACTTTGCGGTCCACTGACTGACTTTTTTTCCCCGTTTGTTTCACTAGCACTTAGTGCTTTATCTCCTGTCAGAAGTTGAATGTCAAAACGTGTTCCGCAGTGAACTTGAAGCTCGTTCCTCTGCGGCGAAGCAGCATGGAAGGACATCTGTCACAACATAAGCACACATACACACTCTTACCAAAGTCGTGTGACAGGTTTCTACTGCGGTTCATCGTTTTTCATTAGAACTTCAGCATGCGGTTTGAAGTCACAAAGAAACTCCCCCCAAAAATCAGACCACTTCACTCTTAGAAGAATGAAACTTGGCAGGCATGTTCCGTTTCTGTCGTGAGTACATATTTTTTTTTAAAGTCCCAAGATGAGAAAGTAGAAGTTGGACATTTTGGTGGAAAGCTAACATTTGTTTTGTTGTAGTGCTGCCACCATTGATTCATTGACAATTCACCGATTATCAACAATTTTGGATCCTAGATGAATCATTATCTCTTTATTGGGCGCTCATTGAACTCATTGGCTGCCATTGAGAGCGCTAGATGTCCCAGCCATTTTGACTGGCAAGCAAACAAACAATTTTCTCATTCTGCTACCAAATATTAGCAGCCACCCCTTAATTTGATTAAAAATATATATATATTTATAGGATTTACACTCCCTCTTTTTTCGCTTCTCCCCTCCCTGTTCAAATAGACGCCTACTTGAGATAAACTCATTAAAAACTAACATTTTACCTCCTTTTTTATCATAAAATGCCTGAATTTAGACTTGACAAATATACATAAAAAAAGCACTTTGGTGAAATACACTGGTACATGAAAATATCTATATTAAAGACAGAAATCAATGAAAAGTCAAACTCTAAAACTAAAAATTTTTTTTTTAAAAATAGGAAAAGCTCCCACATATTTGTCAACTTATTGACAACTAAAGACATCCAATTGGACATTTAGTCGTTGAAGATTAATCAAGACGAAAAGAACCATGTGATTGGAAGCCATAACAAACAAAGATCGGATAAAATATTTACTCCGTAAGGTCAGATCTCCAAACCAAATCGCTCATGTGAGACAAAGATGCCAATCGAAGTAGTGCAACTGGGTCGTCCCTCAACCCCAGCGGAGTTTAAGCGTTCCTCGTCTGGCATGCGATGAGGTCACGGATTTTCTCAGAGGGTGAGCGGACCTCCCGTTTCCATTCCCGCCGGTCGGCCCCCGTCGATATTCCCAAAGGGGCGCTTTTGGGATTTATTTAAGGAAGACTGGCCATCTTTTTTTTCCCAGCGGATTCTGGCCTGCTTCCATTCCCTACTTGCCCTGTCCTGGTTCAGGCGGGTAATAATAGATTCCCTACCTGCGGCGCTGTCTGCGTGTGTACGTTAGATCTGGAACGGCTTCATGTCATATTTCAATCCTTTTGACTTTGCTTACAAGTTGGAATGTAGTCAGTTGTAACTCTTAAAACTGCTCATGTTTCACTAGACAATTTCACTAGAACAACATTTTACAACAGCACTGTGTTTATGTTAACTCATTGGCTGACATTGATGGATGGATGTGTCAAAAATATGCTCTTCTATCATTTTACCTTCAATTGCTTTAGCATTTTGGAGCAACTTTGACTTCAGTTTTTCTTTGCTTTTCTTCTTCTTTGTTGCGGACCATTTTAAAAAAATTTTGCTTTAGTTTTTGGCAACTTATGGCGGCAGCCCAAGTTGGCATCCGTAACGACCTATTGAAGGAAACCGCAACGTGAAATGCAACAACCATGAGTTTGACACCCATGCCTTATCTCATTTCTTTTCTTATTGACTCTGAGACGTTGTTCTGTACAATGTACACACGGGTAACACTTTCCATTCACGCTGGGGCGTTTGGCCTCGCATACAGCGGTCGTTTGCGACTCAGTGTCATAGTTTAAGTACACCTTCGGGAAATGAATAGAAATAAGGGGGGATACATTATCTTGCTACAGAAGCACACTATTGTTCTTTGACCTCTAGCAGGCCTCGTTGTGCTCCGCAAAAACAAGCCGCCAACAGTCTAATTTAATGATGTCCAATCCATTCGGACTACGGACCTCGGTGCCATGACGGTCACCTTCCAAGTTCAAATCGATCTCACGTCTACCCGTAATTGTAATTTTTAAGAGCCACCAGCTTGTATTTTAGCGGTCAACAAACACACGGACTGGTTTAACTCGACGGCAAGCTTTCTTTGGCTCGCTGCCAACCCTCCCAGGTCAAATTTATTGAAGTAGTATTCATTAAAAGATTTTTATTTTTCTGGTTTGTAAGAATCACCTGATTGGATGTTTAGCGTCGACAATGGCAGTCACAGAGTTCACGTGGAACGTGTTAAAGCCTCTCAAGTCTGGCACAATCGCCTGTTCTAGTGACAAAAAAAATTAATAATCTCAAGAAAACCAATTCTACAATGTCTGACCTACTTAGGGGATATCAGCGGACTTATTAATAACACACACGTCTCCTTTCTCAAAGCGACCTGCTTATTATTAGGGTACTTGGATTACATGACTCCACTGCTGATAGACTAATCGCCTTTTGAGGGCCAGAAAAGTGGATCTGATAGAAAATTGGTATAGGTTTCTTTTTAACCCATAAAAACGGAATATCAACATTGAAGAGTCAGATAATGACAACATTTACTTTGAATATGTACATTGATATAATGAGGGCTTCACATGCCTCTTATTAAGTATATTGGCTTACAAAATCAGGCTTAGACATTGGCACTGAACTGATTATTTATTTATGATTTTTTAATTCACTGTCAGCCTTTGATAATCCTATATTAATCTACCTCGAATAAATATACTATATATTGAGACAGATTTTAAGGTTCCAAAAGGTGGCTCCATCAATCCACCATAAGAGGAATACATGTTTTCCTTGCATCTTTAGAACACTTGTACAAATGCAAGCAAATATGTAAAGAATCATCTTGTTTTAAGCCAAGATATTTGAATGCAGCAGTAACTTTGAATTTGTGCTCTTATCTTTCTCTTATTCCGGTTTCCCTCCCTCCGGCTTTTGTTTTCCCCTCTCCGCTCCATCTCGGCATTATCAGTGCTAATCATCATCCGACGCTGACGTACATAAAGCGCTGCCTGCTGAGAACAGGGCCTTCTTTCAAGTGCAAGCTTTAGGCTATGAAGGGGCAGGAAAAGAGAAAAGGATTGACAGGAAAAGGGGGCTGTTTCAATGCCATTGACGGCAATAGACGCGATTGAGTCGGACCGCTTGAGTACTGATGAAAAATCTCAAAATATGGAGATTCAAGTGAGTTACCTTCCCTTAATTTTGCTGAATGAATGATCACTTATCTCCTCTTGGCTAAATTTAACAAGGAAATTAGGAATCAAGCTGCCCTATTAGTAAAACGAACCATTTCCTGACGAATCCTCTCAAAGTCAAGTGGAAACCTTGTGGTATTGCGGGCCAAATCATTTATTAATAAATCAGTTATTGTGATTAGTCTTTTGATCATGGCAGCCCTACATGGCCCTCTACCAGAAACCAGAGGCATCAATTTGTCCCTGGTTTCATTTTTGAGATAATAGCTTTCTCCGTTCTGGTTTCAAATCCACAAATTAGGCCAAAAGTACTGGACTGTGGCTCCAGTTTTTTACATAGGTCTACAATGTCTTGTGTGTCTTGTGTCTGTCCTAACCTAATCTAACCTAAAATTGTGTCTTCAAACCAAAGTGAATTTTTGCATTTCCTGTTATGTTAGAAATGTCCCTTCAATTTATTGTTGCTCTCTGTACCTGCTGACAGGATATTTTGATCCTATTTCACAGTCACTCAAATTGCTTGCCCTCCACAAAAGCCACTATGGGTGACATTACCTGCTTGAAACCTCAACTAATTCCTGAGAATGTCATTTCTTCATCTGGGTCTCTTTGCAGTGACCCCACCCCTTGTAAAATATCTCACCTCCACTCTTTCTTCTCCTTAAATCAGCATCAACAAACCATCTTGGTCATCCTTCTGATCTTCTTGACATTTCGAAAATAAGTCCTCTCACTACTCTGGTTTTGATTTCCCTGAGAAGTACTTTTGATGTACATCAAAGCAGCGAGCATTCGTTTTTTGTGATGTTCTTCACGCCCAAACAGCAAAAAAGACTACATTTTGAAAGTTTGAATCCATTGTCCACAGGCTACTGCAAATGCAACCATTTCCACTAAAGACGGGGGTGTTGTCGGTGAACAAAAGCGCAAGAGAATAGGTTTGCATAGGCCAGTGTTGCCAAGGGAGACAGTGGTGACGTTACCCCGGGTTGCCAGATTAAAATTCAGCCTCCGTCAGTGGGAGAGCGAAACCTTGCAAAAGACCCTCAGGCTTTAAGTCATGCTAAAATGTACTGTAGTCTTGTCGACGAAGTTGAGATCAGCTCGGTGTCAGTCCTTAGCCGTTACGCGGTTGCCGTGACGACGGCCCGGAAGGCTAAGACGAAAAGTTTTGGTTTTTTTGCTATTTCTTTGACATGAAAACAAGGTGACAGATCCCTGATGAATAAAAATTAATGAAACTGTAGTGTTCATACCAGAACAGTAGTTGGCGGCGTATGTGATTGTGAGCACTGATTGTAACATCGTAAATTGATCTCATTTCTCTGAATAGCCAATTACTTAATGAGAGCAATCGTTTCCTGCATTGCTCCCAGTTCAAATGGATTCCTAGTCCATCAGCGTCAATGGGAGCCAATGAGTTTATTAAGTGAATGTTCAAATTCATGACGAAAGTCAAGACAATTTCTCCTATACAAACATAGAGTGTACTTCAAGTTGGGTTATTTATGTCCGCCCTTTTACTTTTACTTTTGTACTAGCACACACATATTGTTGGGATATGCAGTCTTTCAAGCTTTTCAATGAAACAAATTGCTTGGCTTCTGCCACGCTCTGTTAACTTCTGCTATGGGGTAATGGCACATGTTTGCAAACATTGCGCACACCAACTTACCCAGCCACCACCACACATACACCACCAGACAGCTGCTTTATTGTTCCGTGTTACGTCGCAAAAATAATGCAAACTCAGCAGACTACTACTTCTGTGAAGTTGTTTTTATTCATGCGGGTACAACAACAAAAATATAAGTGTTTTAGTACCTTTACTTTGGCAGTGAATTACTTCATCTGAAATGAATTGGTCATGTTATGATGATCATGGTTAAGAGTATGACTGTGATATTGTTATAATACATGGAAAATAATGTGTACCAGACAGTATATACTTGACTTTTTAGACTTTTCCCACAGTAAGTGTAAAAATAGCAGTTTTACCTTCAATGCTAGATGGGCTATGTGACATGGTTATACTTTCCATCCATTTTCTATATCATATGTCCTCATTTGGTTGTGCTGGAACCTAGCCTGGCTAATTACGGGAAGTGTATAAAAGTAGGATTGATTTAATCTTTAATACCAATTTAGTCTTCCATGATGCAAACATGTTGCTGGAATGTGGGAGGAAGCCTGAGGCCCAAGAGAAAACTCGATACAAAATCCAGAAGGGAGATCAGAAGCCATTGGAAAGCTGGAATCCCAGACCTATAAGGCAGAAGTAGATTGAAAATCTGGACAAAAAGATATCTTAAACTATCGAAATCCGTATTTTCAAGAGTTTTTCAAAATGACAAATTTGCCAAAGTTGGAAGCAATGTTCATCCAGGTGAATATAATAGTTGACCTAGAAAAAAAGCACACATTTTTGAGATATTTGGTCCAGTAGATTTAAAATTTCACCCATTCTACCAACAGATGGATGCACTAAATTGTGAGGAATGTGTGGGTGGGGCATGGTATCAAAGTTTTATGATGTTGCATAAAAGATGACATTTATTTGAAAATTCAGCACTTGCTGCCAGTCTCACTCAGCAGCATGAAATTTGGTCGACATGCATTATGAGCAATCTTGAGATTGTTATTCTTTGCCCAAATAGTCATTTTGATTATTCATTCTCAACAATTCAAGTCTTTTAATCAATGGTTTAATGATGTTTAAGGATAATTAACACATTTCTGAATAAAATCTGGTGTTGCAGCATATTTTAGACTTTTGAATATCAGATTTTTTTATTTTTTTGACAGTTAAAACTTTAGATGTCAGCCTTTTATGCACTTCGGGTAAATTTTGCCGCAACTCATCAATGAGAACTATACTGTCAATTTCAGGGACCAAATATAAAGTTTAAACCTATATTGACAATCAAATTGCCATTTTCTCATCCATGTTGTACTAAATATATTCACAGCCAAACAAATATTCCAACAATTTTGATAGTCCATTATTTCGTTAAACATTGTTGACCTTAAAAATGTGAAAGTTACGGTTCCAAGTCTCCTCGCAGTATTTTTTTCATTAAAAATCCAGAGAATATTAACAAATATACTGTATATTTAAATAGGCTTATCACAATGATGATCGGTCACACACAGAGGAAAAAAGTGTGAGAATGGAAAGCGGGAAATCGCAGCGATCTCGAGTTGGCGATAGGCGGGAAACAGGAAATGAAATGAGCATGAAGAGTCAAGAGCGGCGAAGGACGGCGGGCTGGGAGCGCGCAATCGATACTGATTAAGTTGTGGAGCGGGGACCGACTCCATTGAGGATACATGAGCCCGCACATCATGCAACGTGCATCTTAAGTAACACGCAGCCCAGCGCCATCATTGTTATATTAATAAACAAAGCCTCATCCAATGTTGGCCATCAGGAGTGGATTGAGAAAGAAAATTGAGTTTATTCCATTTTTTTCCAACTGGTAACCAATAACACAAATTAAAATGGATTGCACTTTGCCTCAAAAGATATAATGTAGTGGTGTATAGTTAGAATGGTTTGAATTATCTATTGGCTGGCATTGACAGATTTGGATCGTTTTGTTTATATTCATCTAGCAGGATCACTTTTAACAAATATGGTGCCATTTTTATTGGGAGGTAATCCTTTTTAGTTAGTTATGTTAAAATAAAATATAAACATTGTAAATGGCCAGTAAAATTGCAAATATATATATTTTTTGGGGTGGAGTTCTGCTCAGCACTAAATATTCATTTTTCTTAAGGTCATATTGGTTAGACGTATAAAGAATGCATTAAAAAATTGCTCATCAAGGTGCACAAAATACTTCCCTGTCCAACAAAGCGTTAATTCTCTTCCTTCTGTTCTCTCCCACACATCCAAAACATGCTCGCTCAGCCGCGAGACTGTATGAAATATGAATTATCAGATGAATTAAAGATGGTGGCGGAGGCGGTGTGGCGGGACCTCCTTGCGCCATCACACGAGTCTGACATTTCCGTTCCTTTAAGGAGGAAAGCAGCATGTTTAGGTTTGATGGAGGACAGGTTGACGCTTCATGCAGGCGACCGATTAGGAAACCCCCAAATAAGCCTGTCGGCAAAATGAAGCAATGCTTTGTTTTTTGTTGGCAGACTGATGGCGTAAGCATATCCTGGCATTGCTTTCAATCACTTTTTTTGCGCAATGGGAAGACAGATTTATTTTGCCTGTCCGTCCCAGAAACCTGTTACATACAGGATTGCCTAATAATGACAGATACGCAGTCAAAATTCAAGGCAGTAACAGAAAGTTCTATACCAGAAATGAAATCATGCTGGTCCCCGGTGCGATCAATCTTTTTTGGCACGCGACTGATGTTTGGCGACTCTCTGACCTTGTGGGGTTGAATTATTCCAGTTTTGTGTTTTATGGTGTGCTCATCCAACTCTTGTCACGCTCCAGACGCTCGCGTCGACAAAAAGCGGAACATTTTTCACCAGTGAAGTGTTATCGATCCGTCTGTAGGGATGGCTGATCTGGCAAAAAAATATTAGTGTTGCACCCAACTATACCAGCATCGCTTCAATGCGTCGTTAAAATAACATCACCTGTATTGGGTAGTATGAAGTCATAACGAGCCAATGGTGCATGATACATAATTTTTAAGATCTATTTTATACAACGGCTCCTTGCCTTAGTCAAGATAGCCTCCAGCTATTCATATAGATGAAAGATGTCCAGTTATTCTTCTGCTGTGACTTTAAATGTGTGTATACATAGTTGTTTTTTATTTGAAAGCTAGCAATGGCAGACAATGAGTAAATGACATATGCTTTCATGTTGATATAATAATCTTTTAAAATCAGTTTCAAGCTTGTTATGACTTTCCTTTTAATGTCAATGCATTGACTTTGATGGGACCATTACCAACATGGCTGCCATTTTTATGCTTTTGATGTGAATTTTTCACTTGTAGACGTCCAACCTATTTGAAGTAGGATAGCAATTATTTCAATTCAAGTAGACAGTTACTCAGTATTTAAAGGAAACTTTGTATATACAATTTCTTTAATTAAACATGGTCTTGCGCCAACACCGCCATCCGCCAATACCATACAGTCAGGTATTATTGGAGAAGTAAAGTGCACAATGCTCCGGTTCATGATCCCCCAGCCTCCATTTTGTTCCACACTTGGCTTTAATTTCCTGATCTCCCATCTGCTTGCTTCCTCGTGTTTCTCCTTTCCATCCTCCGACGAGCTCGCCCAATCCCGACAACACCTCCTCCTTCTCCTTCTCCTTGTTGGGAAGATAACTCGGTCTGCCCTCCCCTTTTTACCATCCTGAGAGGAATGTGCTGTCACTCTGAGAAGCTATTCATTGATCGCTCCTTGGAGGCAGCGTTAGTGCGAGTGTGTGCCTGTATATGTGTGTGTCATGCTGCAGTCCTTGGCCCTTGCTTTGTTATTTGCGTCCAATCGCAGTAAGATGAATAGGCGCTTTCACTTTGATTGCATTAGTTCCAGCTATAGAGGGGATTCAATGCTAAAAAAAACAAGTCTCTTTTCAAATCTAATTCAAATCATTTACAACGAAACATGTTCTAGACACAGTTTTTGCCAAAAAATGTACAGTTCTCTCCAAATTTGATCCCCAAATGTGCAACAAGTGACATCCATAACAGGAAAAGACCTGTGAGTATCTTGCAATGAAGAAAGTCATCCAAAATTCATTTCAAACTGGGAAGACTGACTTTGAATACTAATTTAGAATTTTTCGGACAGGGAATTCAGAAGCAATGGAACTGAAAGACTCCAAAAAATGACGTTTTCTGATTCATACAGCCAATGAGTAAAAAAAAAATCATCAGAAAACAAAATGGTAGAATAAAAATACTGACTCCAGTCACTCGAGTAGGCGGAAGCTGTCGGAGGTGAGAAACAAGAGTGCCAGTGTGTGCGCCGGTAACCACGGCAACTCATTTCTAATTGGCCAGCGGGCCTGGCAGTGTGATTGGCGTTCTGTGGCGGTCCAGAGGGGCGGTGGGCTTGGAAGTAAACAAGCATGTTGACAGGTGGAGACATTAAATCCCATCCGTGTTGCCACCTGACTCACTTCTGGAAGATTTTCTGATGGCCCACAATGCATTGCCTGTCATTTTTTTAATGGGGCTTCTCATTCATTCACTTCAGTTTGTCCATTAGATTCCGAATTCATGAATTCACTGAGAGAAAGACATGACAATACATTTTTTTTTTTGTTTAAAACTGCAAAAAATTAAAACTTACTTATCGTTGAAAACACAAAAAATTCTGCAGGATTTTACCACGCTCTACAGAACAGACATTTCAACACAAGTGCCAAAGCAACACTCTTAGGCAGAAAATTCTAGCAAACTTGGACTTGGTCGTTTATCTTCAATGGCTTGCCAAGATTTAATTGAATTGAATCATGTAGTTCAAATGACAGTGACAAGGCGTACACAATATTTGACCTTTTGCAAATGCCCCAAAAGTCCAAATTGGAGAGAAGGTTATAGAGGCCTGTCAGTTGTGCTGCTTATCAAGCTACAACAGCGCGTCGCCCGCGGGCATGCACCTTGTGTGTGTCGATAAAGTTGCTCCAGCTTGGAAGTCGCGAACTCGGGCCGGTGTGATATAGCCTCACTTGGAGCACTTGCAATGCCGCATTGCACGCCTTAGCCTCTATGATTGCTCCATAGAGATGCAACTCCTATACATGTGCATGCATGAAGTTGGAAGAGCCTGAAATATGGGGAAAAAAAGCAGACATTTTTTTATATTTTAATGTATAAGATTAAACAGGTATTTTGGCCACATTATTATGTGAAAGTATGTGCATACATTATAGACAAAACAATACACTGTACACAAAAACAAAATCTATAACAGTAAAGAAAATCTCATCTCATTTTCTTAGCCGCTTTATCCTCATTAGGGTCGTGGGGGTGCTGGAGCCTGAATCGGTGGCCAGCCAATCACAGGGCTCAATAAGACAAACAACCAATCACTCATAGCTAGTGGCAATTTAGTGTCCAATCAGCCTACCATGCATATTTTTGTCATATGGGAGGAAAGCGGAGTACCCGGAGGAAAGCCACGCCGGCCCAGGGACAACATGCAAACTCCACACAGGTGGACTTGACCTGAATTTAAACCCAGGACCCCAGAGCTGTGAGACCAATGCGCTAACCACCCACTCCACCAACTATAAAGAATATGAAAGTTTAATTTCTTGTGCATACACGCCATCCTTATTCATACCTAAAAAGGCCCATTTTGTTTGATAATCAGGCATTATTCTGAGATTCTCCCCCATTGTACAACTCCACAAACATAAAGCTCCTGTTTCTTTAAGTGTTTTGTTATGCTCCATGTTAAAGAACCTTGTTCCCTCACTCGGCTCTTCTTTGATGAGGAAGTGGTGCAACGCTCCATCAGGGAACATCAATATTATATCACCGCACCACACTACACACACATTATAATCCAGCAAGCCTACAAGCAGATGCAGTTAAACACACACACACACAATATTGCCTGCCGCATCACTTCACTGTGGAGCTAGCTATGAGGCCACCATCTTTCCATTTATTCAACCACACAGTGTGTGTAAGTGCTTCACATATACTGCACGCACACACACACGTAGGGAAGTAAAAAGTTTCCATGTTTAGGCTAACTTTGAGTTTCAACATGACAGATGTGAGCTGCAGCGCACGCACGTGCATGATTGCTATTTTTACCTCTTTTTATGTCTTTGTGCTCATAAGTGTGTTACGACGCACACTTCGGTCATTTATAAATTAGTGGAAAAGAAGCACACACACACACACACATAAGACAAGGTTCACTGCTGTGTTCGGGGCTTTTTTTTTTCCAGTGGGACTTTTCTCAATTCCGCATGCATCAATGTTTTCACTGGAAAGACTTCCATCATGGAGGAATTAAACAGAAATTTTGTGTAAGTCAAAAAAGGCAGCCAAGTTATTATTTTGAAAAACTTTTAACTCATCATAGTCAATTTTGGTGAATACCTATGGTAGTCTGTGAGTTGTATTTAAATCAACAAATTAGGGTTCAAATGTTTTGCAAAATGGATTTCCAGGGCTGAATTTTGCAATTTAAAATAACACAAAATTGGCCACTTTTAAACAAAACTATAAGTTTGCCGATGCATTTTAAAGCATGGCTTCTTGAGTTTTTTTTACTCATGTTAGACTTGTCTGCCAAATTACATGTTGATAAGTGGAACTGTCTTCCAAGGCAGGATTTTCCCATGAAGTGGAATTACCTGCCATTTTTTTTTCATCCTGAAATCCTTTTTGTCAAGGTTGACAAATAAACAATTACACATAGTCACATTCCTTCCAATGCTTTCTCTCAGTGAGTTAATTAAGCATGTCCCGAGTTGTATCAGTGAGAAAGTTAAGCATTTTATCAAGCTGTCTGTTCTCCAGCAACACAGTTGCTCTGCAAGTCACTTTCAAGTGGTTATCAGTCCAACGCACTTCCAACCCGATCAATAAAGCAAGCCCCTGATTTCATTTAGCCGTCCTTCACGCTAACAGACTGTCTTTATCCCGTCTCCATTTGTCCGCAACTCTTCCTTCCATTTCCGACAGCGTCCCTTTTAAATGTGTGTGTGTGTGTGGTGCAGTATTGGGGGGCAATGTGTAGGTGGCGACCACATAAGTAGAGTCAACAAGCTTCTAGGGTTTTCTTCCATTTCACATTCAAATTCACAAAATTATCACATTGTAAACCAATAGAGCTGTTTAACAAGAAGCATGTTTATTTGCATGTGGGAGGCTGATGATTAATTGTGAGGACTTGAATGTAATCAGCGGTGTCATTCATTGTAAAGCCATGTGCTTGTGTTTTTAATTAAGATACAATTATTCGATGCAGTACTAGTCCTTTTTACAGTAGTCAATGTTGATGCACACCATTTTGCCTGCTTGCTCCCACAAATGATTACAGTTTAATTAAGCCATTTTAAGCCACATTCTAATGTAGTTACAAATAGGATCATTTTCTCTAATGTAAATGTGTATTTTAAACTGTGTACTGTAAATAAGTAGCCCGTCGGTTGAGGTTTTTTTTGGCGTGTGTGTCAAAAAAACTGACCAATAATGGAGAAATTCGGTGTTAAGTGTTAACATTTGATTTTTGTGATCTAGTATAGAAAATGATAAGAAGCATAGTGTTAAAAATCTTGATGTAAGTAGTCGTTTATTACTGTAATTACAGGCAGTGAAGCGTGACCTCAGCCTTACAGTACATTACATCTCTGCAGTTTGCAACTCCAGCTGAAGTGGAGTGGTGTAAATGTCAGAGAAAGTTGGTGTAAATAGCAGCTGCTGTGTGGAAAAGGTTGCAACCTGTCACAGTCACACCAGAATACTCCTCAGCTAGGTTTTTCACTTAAAAAAATAACAGCAACCTAATGATAGATCACCTTTTAGTGTCTCTTCCTAACCTTAACCCTAGATTACCACTCACCCTCACTTTTCAACCTGGCACCCACCTTAAAAACCCTTAAATAACATTGCTACAATTTACTCTCCGAATGTTTCCAGTGTCCCATAAAAGAGGTGCTTGCTCTTTTGCGTGCAATGCCGGTGCAGTCAGGCATGAAATTAAACTAACGTTTAAATGTAAGTTGGGACAAAGTACCTCTCTTGCTCAATATGGGTAAAGAAAGGGAGAAAGGGAATTAGTCGACGTTAACAGGAACGGTAATTTTGTTATTGTGCAATTGCACTGATTTGTTGTTTTTATTGTTCACAGTATCAGGAAAACATTTATCTTTTAAAAATCCTTTCAGAAGCATTGATGTGGATTGTAGAGGTGCAATTGTTTGCTGCCAGTCAAAAAGGATTGGTCATTTTTTATCCGCGTGACTGGCAGCCAAGTGAGTTGCAATGAGAGAAAACACAACTTTATGTGTACTAATGATCAAACAACTGCTGATTATTCCCAGTATGAGGCTTGTTAATAGTCCCGTGAAGGTCAACTTGTTTCATTACATTTATTGCACCGCAAGCCCCATTCAAGACAATCTGTTCCTGGGCAAATGCAAACAGGGCACTATTAGCTCTTAAATATATTTGCTTGTCACAGAGCCATTTGCTGAACCAGCTTCCCAGCCTCCCTTAAAGACAATTTAAAAAGAAAAATAGGGAGTGCAGACCAGTCTAAGGGTGCCGCAGGTTTGAGAAGTGATATATGACATCTAATGTGACACCTACCTCGCTTGGTCTTGTTACTGACAGATCAATGACATCATGTCTGGACTTAGTGGATGCGACAAGAATGGTGGAAATCGATCAGTGTTTCAAAGCTCTGATCAGATTGCAGTGAGAATTTGTAGCCAAGATGGCTGACCACGGATGTCGATCCGAACCGAAACAAGAGAGTGGCCAAAACAAGACAAATGACCATTCCTTTTGGAATTTGTGCTTGAAATCCCCCCAAGACATTGAAAATCATCTCAGCTTCCAACACTAATGTTTATCATTTTATTTTATTTATTATCATGTTCAAAACCTTACATTGACTGTTGATGTAATCCAACTGTGTGAGATACTTTCTATACATAATGCTCGAAACTGTCGCTACAACCCACACATTTTTCACACGTTGTCACTACATTTGACACTTTGCTCCTAAGATGTAATTTTCCGAGCAATTAGCGGCGCCTTTTGCCATGCTAATCTCTTCACTTACACACATACACACACACTCCCATTTCCTCAGTGTCCTGGCAGCGGAGACCTTTGCTGAGCTCTCCTCCCTGCTGGGGGACCACCTGTTTGTTCTCGCTATTGCACAGAAGAATTCCCATCGTTAGGCGTATAACTCAAATTGAAATCAGCACGACCATTGGGTTTCATTCCATTTTTTTGTTGCCCTGTCTTGAATGGATTTGCCTTTTAATTAAGTTTTTTTTCCAGTAAGCAGACCATAAATCAGTGTAACACACGTAATGATGCATGCCGCTCTAATAGAATGAAATAATAACAATCTGATGAAATTACACTAAATTACGAATCCGCACGCAAAAATGGCAAAAGTTAGCTGTTTAACCTGACTCTGCAAATCAGGCGCCTCACTTTAAATTGGCTCCAAGCGCAAAACCAGAATAACTTTGGAGTACTTTCTTCATATTTTCCGATGACTTTGCAGTGTTTAAGCACACCTTTGCGTGTCAGGGACGAGCGCCGAGGGGGTCGTGTTAGGAAATCTGGCCAGAGTTAGCGTGTCGCTAGACGTGGAAGGGAAGTTGAGGTCTTTGGAGCAGATGGGAAGGGATAATTTTGGAGGAGCTAATGAAACAAAAGCAAAAATGAAACCCTTTCTCACTCGACTCCTCGCACGAAAAAGGTAGACGTATCACACCTGCATACTTATTATTGGTACCGACTGTCCAATAAGCTCGGCCTGGAATCACTCCCATGCACGCCAGTCACGTTTCCAGCTGCATTGGGACAGCTGCCACCGCCCGCGGTCCATCAGTAAAAATAGAGGAAAAACAAATAAACAGAAGCTTATTTTTCAAGCGGGAATTTTTGTCTCTGGTCATTCGAGCCACTGGAGCAAAAGTTCGGAGCTCAAACCTAAATAGAAAAAATAACTGGGAAAATGGCAGCCATCAAAATTTCCTGGAACTTTGGCCAATTGAATGAGATGTCTTGGGCTATGGTTCTCCTATCGTTATGAAGCTTTAACCAGTACAAGACATGGGTCACTTCTTTCCTCGAATTGACTGACAGGTGTCTAAAAAGCATCAGGGGGAGGCGAGGTTTCCATCACTGTCACGTAATGAGGGTGCTTATTTTTATCGTTACTGCATGTTAAGGGGCTGTCCGTGTCGGAATCTATCATGTGGATCATATTACAGGCAAGAAGGAAAACACTAGGCAACTGTTTTTCCCTTTATCCTTAAACTTCTACTTGTGGAAAACAAGTTCAACAAAGCTAGTATTGTCACATTTGTAGGACTTTTTGAAGAAATTTCAAGCAGATCCAACATTGAACATAATTCTCCATAATGTTTCACCCAAAAGCTCCCTGTGTGATTTTTGCATTGTGTGATGTGAGTTATCTTTTTGGAAGGCAAATCCTTCGCTTCCAAGCAGCTCGGATGCACAAGCAGTCTTCACAGGCAATCAAAGTCAACTAATCCCCAGTCAGCCTCTCGTTGAAGACGCTCCACCCGCCGATCAATACGAAGAGAAAGAGTATTTTTGATCAATAGAGAAGCTCATTTATTATCTAGAGCTGCCGAGGGAAAGACGCCGGGCGCAATTCACTTTTCATCCGTCTTTTGTCGAGCGTGATGTGCTGAGCGTGCATGAGTGAAGCAGGAAGGCAAAACAGGTGATGCAAGTCAGTCAATGTCTAGTCGTTGCACCTCCAGGACAAAGTGGCCCTGCGGAAACAAGAGCATACGTCGGACTGAAGAACAAGTCACCCCGTCTTAACCTTGGAGATGTGAGATCCATATTAAGCAGCACTTCAAAGTTGAAGAGCTTGTTGGTCCCAGGATTCATTTGCATGGACTGCATTGAAATTAATGCTATTCTTTTTAAAAGAATAATCTGGTTTAAAGAAATTCAAGTGCAAGACAACTCCTACCATCAATGACATTCATGTAGTAGATTATTCCTCAAGTAGGGATGGTGACTATCTGCTCATTGTCACATCATTTTCAGAGATGTTTTCTTATTATTTGAGGGCTAAAACACAAGAAAAGGATTCAAGAAGTGCAGGGATATTGTCAAAAGAAAACAAAAAGATATGTTTTGTACTAGGCAACATTGAATCAGCACTTGCACCGACCAATTCATCGCTGGTGCTATCGCAGCATCTTGGATAGGTCCCGGAAACTCTCTTTTCTCTCTTCTATTCCATTCGATTTTCTCCGATTGGATTGCATTCCTCGACGCGATTGCGTTCATGTCTAGCTCACCACGGCCTCCATCTGTCGCCTCGGGCAGCGTGACTCCATGGCGTCTCCAGGGAAACTGCAGCCCGAGTGTTTTTGTCTATGTGTGTACGGTGGACGGTTATCTCTGTTTGTTTAGCTATTCTAACCTAGAAAATACGTAGGGCAAATCAAATAATAGGTCAGCTTGTGCTCAGTGGATCCTCTGTTACGGTCCAATAATTTTGTTTTCAAATTGGACTGAGTGTCAAGTCACACCTGGATTTAAATTGCTCATCTCAGCAATTCCAAAAGTCAAAACTGTCTGACTGGGTTTGCTGTTCCATTTTAGACATGAGCATCTAATTTATTTTCCAACAAGGTTCTACCTCAGTGGTTCTTAACCAAGGAAAAGTGGCGTTTTCGAACAGGAAGCTTTTTATAAATTATTTATTTCGACTTTCAGTTGTCTATCAGATGGGAGGAGAAACTGGTTTTCTCAGTGGAAGGTTGACTCACACTTGTTATGAGGAAGTACAAAAAAAACTTATGAGCAGGGTGGACTGTGAAATGAATTGAGTTTCATTTCATTTTCCAACGTAAAAATCTAAATATCTTTTGTACTACATTCTTGTTTCACCGTAGTGTTGATTTGGGTGAAAATTGTTAGCCTGTATGAAAACATTCAAACCCGATTTTGTTCCACAACCGAACCATCTGTCTTCGCTCTCCTCCTCTGCTTACCTTCAGGATGTGTTCCCCGGCCTAATTGCAATTAAAATCCATGTATGTGTTTACTGCTTTCATCACCCTTGATTGCATTGATTTAATTATACCTTTACAGATCACTCATTTGAATGATTGACAGCCATTGATGGCGCCAAAAAGTCCAATCCATGTCGATTGATCCGTTACATTTTTACATTTGCAAATCGACCCAACTGACTACCCTCATGGGAGTAATGCATGCAAGAAAATAAAAATAGCAACACTTATAATTCTCAAAGAAAGCGATGTCCATGGTGCTGAAATATGATCACACAGCCAACAGCGTGCCCAAATTTACGTACGGTTTTACAAACCGATAATTTTGTTAACTGTTCAAGCCAACCACAAGAATGGCCTGACAGCAGTGGGCTAACGAGCTGACCGACATGCACAAACATGCTCTTTATGAAGGCTAATAAGGAGCATGTGAGCGCACACAAACATTCACACCTGGGACGTGGCGCTACAGTTCAACTTCCAAATTAATTAAAGCACACACTTGCTACTTCACCCCTTTTTTTGTCTCCCGTGTCCACAGCTGTAAGACGGAGCTCATTTAAACATGGCAGCTGTGCAACATCACGCATGAATTCACTTAGATGTATTTGTATTTTTCGTTGTTTACTGTTAGATAGTACCAAGAGATGCATTGAAAAAAAAATATATGTATACATATACAGTTAGCAGAGGGTAATCTATTTTTAAAATATAGTTTTTGTTCCACCCACAAAAGTCTGATTTGAACTTTCTTATCCATTTCACTTGACCTTGGTTTTTTTTGGATACAACACAAAATCCCTACATGTTGACAAGCTTTATCGAAACAACAACAAAAAATACAATAATTATATAATATAAAATATTCAGGCATATATTCTTTATCCTCTACCAAAAATATTATATTTTTGCAACTGAGTCAATTCAACATCCAAGCTAACATTAAAAAAATACTTTTAACAGACCTTTCATTCAATGACAAAAGAACAAATCAAAAGCAGTTTTTCTTTTCTTCTCGTACATTCTGGAAGTGCAATTTAAAAATAAAAAAGAAATTTTGGCTGCAAATTTGTCTGAATTTAAGCAATTTTGACTTTGCATCTCCATAAAATTGTGTTCCATTTTCTGTTGTTTTTCTCATCTCACTCCCTTTTGCGACGCCTACGGGGCTGTAAACAACAACCTTTACCGAACAGCTCGTCTTTATTGGACGCCGCCACCAAACGGTTGATGAAGTCGTAAACAGATGCTCCTTATTTTCCTCCCGGTTATTTTTCCAACTATTTCATCCAGTTGATCATCAGAGGGAGTTTCCCCTAATGTCGCTATCTTTGTCTCAATCTAAAGTATGCCTCGCTTTCCAAATAAGGCCTGCTGGAGTATCCGGGGGACTCCCCAACACATGTCGGAAACGACAAACGCTTGTAAATCTTGATTGGAAGCACACTGTTTGAATGTGATGATAACTTCCAACAACTTGCCGGGAAGTTGCTGCGTCTTGTCCTTATTAGGTAACCTGACTTTACTGTGTGGGATTGTGTAAGGAGGGCTTTGTCCAGATGTGTAGCACCTCTGGGTGCTCGCCAATGTGTTGAGATGACATCTGGTTGGTGCTTAATGAACTCAGATTGTTCATATTTCATAAGGAGATGTTGGAATCAGCAAGACAGAGATATGAAAAAGAATATTTTATTCTATTATGGGCTCTTTTATATCGCAATATAATACATTTCAAATTATTTCATCAAAATAATAACAGAACAAACAGCTTTTACCCAAACTCACTTTATCCATCTATTAACAGAGATAGAATATCATTTTATGTCATTTTGCTGATATATTTTCATGCATCGTACAATATCTGTTTGAATAGTACTGGTTTGAATAGCTTTTTGAATCAGATTAAAGAGGATTGGCAGCCAGTCTGCTTTGACAAACATAAAACTGACACAAACAGTCAAGAGCACAAACCTACACGACGACAGTGCACTTTTTTATTCACCGAATCCGCCCACGACAAATCTGCTCTGAGCAAACAAAGCGGCTGGCGGCTTGAGGGACTACAGACACACACACACACTGATACACACACACTGATACACACACACATTCTCGCACATGGGGCCTCTTTAAAACTCCCATTTTCAAGTTCCTCACAGACAGTTTACACACGCAAACTATTGTCACGCTAACAGTACGTGATTGTCCACTGCGTGATTGGTGCTAAACACACTTAAAATAAAACGATTTTCCATGCTAAAACCATATTTTTCCCATCTTTACTATTTATAATAGAGTGCTTTACTGTTTGACTTGGGTTATGGAAACTGCACTGCAGATGTACTATATGTATGTCATTTTGAACCCTTTAATTATGTTACTCCACATCACAAATTATGTAATGCTCTTAATGCATTTTTTCCTGCAGTAATTTTAAAACAATACAGTTAATTTACATAAACATGAACTTGCACCATTTTTTAACATATATTTTTATTGAAACATGAAAAAATATATATAGTCTCATTGTTGTTAAGCAAATAAACAAAAGTCCTTTCCAGTTCAGATGGATTAAAAGCCTCTTGTTCTGAATTGAAAACATTGAGTACCACTAATTGCCACTCGGACCCACTTTCGCATGTATTTTTCCCCATTTTTTCCACTTCCTACCCTTACAACAGCCACACAATTGCAGCTATAAATGCCCAATAGGTGCCAATGTGTGAAAAGCGACTCAATAAAAAAAGAAACTAGTACGGGCGAGGCAGATGGAGGCTGTAAACACTAGGGTGTCCCAGCGTGTGCACCTTTTCAAGCCCAAATTCTCACGCAAATGTGCTTCCGTGCATGTTTGAAGGCACCTCTTGAATCCCTGTAAGGACCAACTAAAGTGTGGAAAAATAACACTCTCCCACTGAGAATCCAATCAAGGTGGAACCTCAAAGTTACTTTCTTTTCCACCTTGGGGAAACATTGGAATTGAACCATTTGCCTTGTAACTTTTTGCAAGGACAACTTCTGTAACCACTGGCATCAAATTTAAGGCACAACCCGCCAAGTACGCCATCTAATGAAATGTGAAACTACGAAAGTAGTACAATTTCCCGTCCTCAATGAAAAGTTGAGGCGTAAAGAAATCAGAGAGTAGAAATGTGACTACTTTGATTTATTTCATGGTCATAATGACTATAAACGTAAAATGTCAATAGTAAGCTTTTTATCATTTTGACTAGCTATTTATCATCATATCGTACAACATTATTTTAAGTCTAGATTTAAACACAGTCTGGCTAATTTAACCTCTTGACTCGCTCTATCCAAACTCGGCGACAGTAACACGTGGAATCAAGTGATGTCATGTGGAAAACGGCTGAATCGGGCCATACTCCATTTTGGATACACAGTGGGAAACCAATGAGACCTTGAGAAAGAATAACCCCCCCCCCCTCACACTCCCTAAATTCGAGAACGATGACCTGACTGTTGACGCTGGCAGACATCACAAATGACCACACAAGCACAGACATTCCCAGACACACACATTCAGAACGGCACAAAACGTACTAATAAAACACTTATCGAGCACGTGACCCACACACTTGTGATGCGTTGTCATGGCGACAGAATATTTGGTACAGAAGATTGTTTCCAGACCGGCATGTGTGTTCGCACACGCTAACTTGTGGCATGTAATATTTGACAGTAGCCTACATTGTTTGCTTTAAGCTTTGTCTGAGCGCCTGCGTCCACTCTTGTGTTGATACAATATATACAAATCAATCTCTGCTGCCTCATGTGTGTGTGTCTTACCTCCTCGTTTTGGTTTGACAGCGTTAGATGTCTGATCCATCCAATCTAAGGTGGGAGCGGATGTTCGTTCGATATTCTTGTAAAAGAGCAATCTTTGATTTTATACGATACTGACGATCTGTCAAAAAATGTCTTTATTCTGATAGACTATGACAGTGCATCTTTATTTTTTTTAGTACAGGAATACTATAGTATTACACGATTCTTGCCAACAATTGAGTGTCCTTAATTTATTTCATGTTTTTGAAGGGACTAAATATAATTTGTCGGAAATTTGTGTCATATTCATGCGATACATTGGTTTTTATCTCAAAATAAATGTATCAAATATGTAACATAGGGTTAAAGAGTACCAAGTAGTAACAGATATCTGACAAATGATGGCTCCTACCATTACCATCTATCATCCCTCCATCTGCTCTTACAGGACAGTTATAAACGAGCCCAACTCTGCTAATGGGTTAATCTTATCTGCTTTGTGTGTGTGTGTTGGCAATTCTCTGGATTAAACTCTTCTTTGTTTGGATGAAGCGTCAGATAGATCAACCTGGGCGTAATGAGATAATGAGAGAGCTGCTACACGTCTTTCGCCGCCACCGCAATTAAGTCCATTAAAATGCCTTTAAAATGCAACGTGAACTACACATCTTGTACTAATGTGCTCTTTTGTGTTTTTTTATTTTTAGTGTTGCAATCACAGGGACAAATTTACAAAGCTTGCCTGGTTTCAGGCATGCAGATTTTATCAGCTTATACGATTGAAACTGAAAAGAAATATTGTCGTGTGTTGTTGTTACCAGAAGGCTTGTTTTATGGTTTTTCTACATTTGCATCTGTGCGTGGTTGGCTGTTTTGAAGGTCCACAGAAAGATTGCAAGCTGTTTATCAGCTGTCCCTGTAGTGGTTTTGGAAGTATTTTACGAGTTTATCGAGTATTAGTGTATTTTTTTAATGGCTCCTTTGTTCTGCTTCTCTTAATTCTGCACATTTCAAAAGATTTTGATTGTGCTTCTACTCGTCAGTCCGCTGCTAATTCAGCCAAACAAATCGCATTATCGCTCGGTGGGCCGTAATTTTGTTACAAAAGCAAAGAGCCTTGAGGAAAAGGAAGGTCCCCGAGCGGTTTGAAAGCCCCCACGCTTACGTTTAATCTCATTAAAGTCCACCTGAGGCTTGTTCGTGACCTCGCCAAACTAGTGCATCCTACTCTCTGCTGCGTTGTTATATATTAGCATATACTAATGTGCTTCCAAACACTTTGGCTAACTTGCTGGTGGAGGTTGGCCATCTGGATCCAACATTTGTTTCATTTGTTTTACATGTTTTATTATGTTTAATAATATATATTCCGTATTTTCCGCTGTATAAGGCACACCTTCAATGAATGGCCTATTTTGAAATTTGTTTCACCAGATTATAAGATGCAATAGAAGTAGTAGAAGGGGTATCAGTGGTAGTAATAGTGGTAGTAGTAGTGGTGGTAATAGTTGCCGTATTAGTAGTTGTCATCGTAGTGGTAGTGGTTGTAGTAGTAGTGGTTGTGGTAGTAGTGGTAGTAGTAGTGGTGGTGCTAGTAGTAGTAGTGGTGGTAGTAGTAGTGGTGGTGCTAGTAGTAGTAGTGGTGGTAGTAGTAGTGGTGGTGCTGGTAGTAGTAGTGGTGGTAGTAGTGAGAGTGTTGGTAATTGGTGATAGTAGTAGTAGGAGTTGTGGTAGTTGGTGATTAGTAGTAGTAGTAAAGGGTATATGAGTACACTTCTACTAGACTACATGTTTTGGTAGTAGCAGTAGTAGGGGTTGTAATATACATCAACTAGATGGAGCTGTAGTAGTAGCAGCAGTAGTGGTGGCTTGTTTTATAGATCCCCTACATGGAGCTGTATTAGTAGTAGGAAGTCATTGTTATTCTTCTACTAGATGGAGCTGTAGTAGTAGCTCCCTCCTGTGGGAAATCCAATACTTGCTATTTCCTCTTGTTTTCCTTGCCTTTTCCTCACTTTTCTCTTCTGCTTCTTCTCCTCCTGCTTTTCCTCCTTCCCTTCAGTAAAACCATCAACGTGAGAATAATTGACGACGAGGAGTACGAGAAGAACAAAACCTTCTACGTAGAGATCGGCGAACCCCGCCTGGTGGAGAACGACGACCCCAAAGGTCGGGAGGCGCTACTTTGAGCCAATCACCTCCTTGTGTGCCACATCTCCTCCTCGCGTGTGTGTGCGTGTGTGTGTTTTGTACATTGTTTTGTGCCGTGTTGTTCATTTTCATAGCATGCATGCATTTTTACCACGTCCTTCTATGTGTGTGTGTGGGTGTCCCATACAGGCAGAGCATAACGGTTAAGATCTTAGACCGTGAGGAGTACAATAAGCAGTCCTCCTTCTACATTCTGCTCCAAGCACCCCTGTGGAGGAGATGCAACGAGACAGATTGGACAGGTGTGAGACCCTCAACCCCTCTCTCGTTTAACCCAGTGGTGTCAAACTCATTTTGCTCGCCGTTTTTCTGCTTTTCTGGGAGGGCAATAAGGGCTGCCACCAAGGTCAAACATCCACAAATTGATAACTAATCAAGTCGATCAACTCCACCCACTGTCAAATGTTTTGAGACAATTGTCCATTCAGTTGGATTTTTTCAAACAATTTGAATTGAATTGAATGTCTTTATTGTCAATGGACCATTCAACCCTTCACCATAAAGTCATAAAAAGTGAGATTAAAAAAAAGTGATGAGAGAAAAGATATACATATATTTAAAATGTTTCTCTTAAGAACCAAAAGAAAAATTATATACTTTAATTTTAACTCATATGTATTGACATTTATACCAAAGTCAAAAAAATCTATTCTTTTTAATTATCAAACAAACAAGGATAATAGTAAATATTTTTAATATATTTTGATAAAATAAACCCCTTGATGCCACTTGTTGTGAATTAGTGACATTATAGATCAAATCAGCCCTTCTAGCATAACGTTGCTAAATGGCATCACACATAAAATTTATTTTACTACTATTATTACTTATTTAGTTTTTAATGTAATGTATTACGAGTTTGACACCTAACCCTACAGCAAAACTCCATAGACATTTAATCAGAAAAGCTTCCTTTAATAAGTTGGTTGCTATGAACGTTCATTCCCTGCCAACCAACCCTCAAATGGATTGGACATCTCTAGTGAAAAATTTCTAATTACACATTTATCCATTTTTTGGAAAGCCTTTTGATGGAGGTTCAGCATTGTCCCTATCTACCTTCATCCTTTTTCTTCATTTGTTTGTATTTTCTTTTTTACTTTTTCTCCCTTGCTTCCCCTTCAGGGTCTCGCTTGAGTGGAATCACACCTGTCCTCTCCTTTTCCTCCTTCTCCTCCTCCTCCTCCTCAGAGCTTTTTCTTCTTTTCTCCCGCCACTCAGGCGCTTTCAGGGCTTCTTTTGCAAGATGTGAAATAAATATACTGCCGGGTTTTAAAATGTCAGAGCTTTCTCACTGTGACATTTCTAGTGTTCGCAGGTGGAACGAGTAGTTCCTTCCTTCCTGCTATATTATTATATGTTTTTATCTGGTAAGGTGCCACCATTCCTACAATTTTGCCATCGGTTTTTTTGAACAAAATATGAATTTTTGCTGCTTAAATTCATTAATGTAGAAGGAATTCATACACTAAAAGCCCAATATATTATGAATTAGACATCCAATTGTCATTTTGCTGTGGCATAATAGGATTTATTTACTCGTAGACATCAAATCTATTTAAAGTGAGGAGGGGGGAGGCAAATTAATGTTAGTTTATTTGCTCACTCCAATGTTAAATTGATATGACGTTTATGGACGTCAATGGAAGCCAAAGTGTTAACAAATGCATGAGAATAATTGAGAGGCGAGTTCACAGCAGGCCAAAAGTGCAGCGTGTGAGGAAGGAACAGCCCTCAGAGGGCAAAACAGCCCAAAACACATGGGTCAAGACACACACACACACACACACACACACTCACACACACACACACATATACACACGCACATACACCGAGGAGCTCAGTGGGAATATACGTGACAGATTTTGTCTGACAGCAATGTCCTCTCGCCCTCCTTTCCTTGAATCCTCATGTGCGTGTCTGTGCTCTCTTACGTAAACGCAATGTTAGCATCTAATTGTATGAATTTGTGTCACTTTTTGAAAACATGAGCTTCTTCACTAACTGCCTTTGACGTTGATAGACGTCCAATTCATTTTGACAGGGAAGGGCAAATTCATTTGCTTCCAAAAAGTGCTCCATAAATTAGGATCAACTAACATCATTATTTTACAATTACTTAACCGTTATGTATTCATGCAATAAATATAAGAAGCGTTTCAGCATCAAAATGTCAAAATTCAACCCTATTTTTCATTACTTCAAATGGTGCAATGCATACATAACATCGTGTTAAAATGATCCAGACCCTTAATCGGATCAAATTGTGTCAAAAATATCATAATACCTGCAACTATTCTGAGTAGACTTGATATTGGATTGTCATAAAAATGGGTGATTCAGGCCCCCTATTTCCAATCTTCCAATCATTTCAACATTGACACTAAAAAGAGCCCATTTCAATTCAGTTGCAGCCATTCCACACCAATTTCCACAGAAATTGCAGTCTTCACTTAAGAACATGTGTGCACTCCATGGAGTGCTATAAAATGAGAGGTCGGTAATTGTCCACCTCCTGCAGTCGTCACAGCCATCTCGCGTCGTTCAACCCTTCGCTAGGAGCGTCTGTGGACGTGTAGTTAACTCGTGTGTATTTAAAGGCACAGTGACGGCGCTTAAGTGGCGCAGCATAACCAAGGGGACCCCATTGTCCTTGTAGCCACCGGAACGTTGACTTTATTGTCAACCAATTACACTCAACTAGGGCTGGGCAATACGGGGAAAAAAAGGAATTGTCTTGGTATATGGGCCATTTTATCTCATGATAATATTAAGATAATCTTGTGAACACAATCTAGTGTATTTATATATCGATATATATGAAACACAGATTTTCAGGATTACATTATTTGGAGTTCATGTTAAGTAGAAGTGTTATAAATGTGATTTGTGTGTGTTTTTATTGGTTCAAAGTATATTAAAATAGCATTCATTCTTCTTTTTGATAATTAATCATTTAATATTAATATTGGATCCGATTGTGTTGTCTGGGTTTTTAATGGGTTACATGTCTTGTCTTATATGTTATCAATAATCATGTCCTTTCTTTTATTGCTGGTGAATGTAGTAATGGTCACCGTGTGTGTTCACTCACCTCATAATTTGTTCATTTTTATTGATTTGAATCATTATATTGTCATTATATTTTTGCATATTTGTGCACATGTACATCATACATATTATACACGTATGAATTATTTCTGGGATGTATGCACCATCACTTTGTGTTGTGCATTATGACATCCCTGTTTAAGTACTTGATGTTGCAGAGACATCTAGTGATAACAAAATGACATTTTTATGATATCCCATCCATATTTTTTTCATGTAAACTCTCACACTCATACCTATGGGCAATTTGGGGTGTTTAACCAGCCTGCCCTGCATGGTTTTGGAATGTGGGAGGAAACCGGAATACCCGGAGAAAACCCACTCAACACTGGTGAGAACATGCAAACTCCACACAGGGAGGAGCGACCTGGGATCAGAACCCTCAACCCCAGAACTGTGAGGCCAATACATTTGGGTGGACAACATTTATTTAAATAAAATAGAACCAAACTTAGTGTATATTGGCCCCTCCCTGTCATAATGTGCCATCAATGGCACTGAATCACATATATTGTTAGCTAACTGATCTATATCTGTCTTGTGTTGGTGCAGAGGAGAAGCAGCAGCCTAAGGAAGAGGAGGTCAAGGAAGAAGAGGAGGCCCTGACAGGGAAGGACATGGAGGAGCAGCGCATTGCCGAGATGGGGCGCCCCATGTTGGGGGATCATGTCAAACTGGAGGTCATCATTGAGGAATCTTATGAGTTCAAGGTAAGATTCTGTTTCGAAAGGAAGCACTAATCAAAATAATGAGAATAACCGAAAAAATACAGTGAGGAGATGAAGCTGTTTTTTGCAGTATTCACCTCAAATTTTTATTTTATTTGACTTTAAATCTACAAAAAAAGGATTTCGCCATTCCCGTCATTCAAAGAGAGCTCTGCAATATGTACTGAATATGTACCAAAGATGGCAGGTATACATGGGAAATAATTGTTACTCTCCCACGCGCTCTTTAGACAAGAGACAGTCAAGAAGATGGACGTGAATAACAAGCCATCATTTGTAGCCACTTCACCTGCCAAATTGTGCTCCCACACATTCAGCATGATTTGCATGACACCATGTGTCCTATTTTGCAAGTTTTACTTGCTATAAATGAGGGAAAAACTGCACACAGATTTCAGGAAAATCGGTTTCTATTGGTGTTGCTGCTCAAATCTACATTTAGTGCTGACTGGTCACACAATTTTGAAACAAGTATCCAAATCAGATCTGGTCCTGTTCAGACTAGGCCACATAATTGACCCAGTTGACAGGTTGCCATGGCAACCTGTCAACTGGGTCCAACCAAGGCATCATCCAGTTTAGGGTGACAGTCCAAAAACTCAAGTCCACATACTACAGTTGCAAAAATTCCATGAATTCCATGACGGTTGACATGACAAAAGCGTCATTCAGTTTCAATCTTGGCGGCCGCCAGACCTTATTTTGATTGACATTTCTTTCCACATTGCAAAGACCCTGCACACGCATAAAAGGGGAGCAAAATGGTCACCCAATCTAGGCTCCCTATTTATTTTCATTTAAAAAGCATTTACTGAGGGCTGAGATAATAATCCTACGCATACACACATGGGTACTAATTAGCCGAGCAGCGGGACCGTTATCCTCCTCCTTTCTTTGCGCATCAGAGGAAGAACCGGGACTCTAATTGTGTTGAATGAATCTTGGAGGGGTGGAGATAAAACCTCGCACACACACAAAGAGGAACAGATATGCACGCAAGCAGACTTTTTTTTAATGTTCTTGTCGTTAGAATGACTTGTGGAATAAATTATGTCCAATAAAAAAGACACACATGAAGTTCCAGGAAACTTTGGCTCTCTGCTTCCAAGAAAATTACATGATAAAAAAAACAAAAGGATTGAGAGACATGAGTTCATGGATATGCAAAATTGTTATTTCAGCTACATTTCCATCGGCTGCAAAAAAGTAGCTTTAAATACCTCAATTTTTACAGTACTTGCCCCTGTCAGGCTCTTTAAGAACAGAAATGGCTGAATGTTAAGACCAACTGTATGTGTACATGTAAGTATGTTTATATATATTGGATTGGATAACTTTATTTATCCCGTATTCTGGAAATATATGTATACATAGTATATGTATACATACATGTAAATATGTGTATTGTATATACGTGTATACATGTATATATAGTATACGTATACAAACGTGCATATATACATAAAACGTGCATATATACAAAAAAATGTACTCACTTTTAGAATGACCAGAAAACCTAAAAGTGAGTACATTTTTTTGATACACCGTGTATATACGTGTATATATGTATATAGTATATGTATACATATGTGTATATATGTATATAGTATATGTAATCATACGTGTATATATGTATATAGTATATGTATATATACATGTATATATGTATATAGTATATGTATATATATGCTATATATACATATCTCAATTGAGAGTTTATCTGTATAAAATATATTATATTTAAATACTAAATTACATTGCGGGATTATTTTTTGTCCAACAAAAAGTTCATGCTTTTAACAATGATAGACAATCATGTATGTGAATTGTATAATGTGTGGGATCTTAGTTTGTTATTAATAATGGATAAATATTCATGTTGTGAATAGATATTCACTGGCAGTTCCAATGGTTTGGGTGTCTATGGTTTTAGATGTATGAATTGTGTGTTGTGAGTCAACAATTAGAATAACTTGATTCTTGTGTTTTTTTGACAGAACACCGTAGACAAACTGATCAAGAAGACCAATCTGGCTCTTCTGGTGGGGACTAACAGCTGGAGAGACCAGTTCATTGAGGCCATCACTGTGAGCGCAGGTAAGATGGCAATCTGCTAACGCACACGCAATTTCCTGAATATGATGTCTAATTCCCATGAAAGCAACCACTTGGATCAAAGCTGATGTTTTTCCATGTATGAAAAAGGTCAGGCCATCTGTCGACTTAGAGAGGTGCCACTTCCACAAGTCTAGTTACATTTTGGTTGCCAGGCAACCAAGGGAGAAACCAAAGAACCGTGGCCGAGAAATCATCTCACGTGATGTTTTTGGGGCTTCAGAAGTGCATCTGCTGCATTTATATAAAATTGATGGCGACATATACATGCAAGAAACCTTTTTTGAGTGATTGGATTCAAGATAAAATCTTTCGTTTTGTTTCACAGCACGAAATAGATGGTACACTCGCATGAGTCATCTTTAAAATCTAATGTTGTTTTTCCACTTTGGAAACTTCTTGCATTTTTTATTAAGGGTGACATTTTCCAAAACAATTTTCTTCTACTCTACAGCTTTTAAATATCACATTAATCAGCTAACAGCCACTTGAAATATATTATTACAGTGCGTGTATTAGTAAAAAGGCTCAGTTGATGGAAAGTTTCTTAGTTTGTTTGTTCGTTTTTTTTCCGCCAAAACTTGTTGAAGATGAAGTATTATTCTAATGGTTATTACTTTCACGTATAGGAGGGTGATAGTAGTTAATTTGATTGTTCAGTGACTCGACAGAATTTTTGGATATTGAAATTAGTATCCTCGAACCTCGTTTTATTGCAATGGATGAGCTACTATAGATTGACTTTAAAGCCGGAGTTGAATTCCGTGTTTGATTGCAGTGCGGTGACAATCAAGCAAATGCAAGTCATCACACAACAAGTGCTCAAGTGTTTGCAATCTGCAGCAATTGGCCGGTGAAGGGCTTTTCACGCGCAGGAATGCCACAAAAATACTTTCAGGGTCACGACAGTGGAAAGCTGAAATGTTGACACTTAACAGTTTAATTGAGCAAGTGACTCTTTTCCTTTTTTTAACTACTCAAGACCTTTATGTGGATCAGGTGACTTTTTTATCAACACTTCATAGGACAGGTGGCTATTCTTGGTCATTTAGAAAAATGTTAGCAATTTTTTTCTAAATTGATTATTAGTAGATATAAATAGACAGTTTCATGTATACATTGATGCAATGTTATTCGCAAGTAATAATAATAATAATAATAATAATAATAATCGGACATAGGCTTTGTCATCATCATTGAGTCGACAAAAGCCTATTTGTCATCGTACCCAGCTGCGCATGAAAAAAATGCTAAATCAATGAAATCTGAATGAATAGAAACAGAAATAAACACCGGTTACAAGTCTAACCAATGTTTATTTATAAAGTAGATTTAAAATGACAGCAGTAAAGAGAAAGCTGTACATAACATAAAAGCAATTCAAAATGACAAATCAAATGCAATATATCAACAGCTGTTAAAAAAATGCTAAGAAAGTAGGAATCATATCAGTTACAGTCCCAAGTATTAACAATAAGTTGAATTTATGGCAATTTGCATGTTTCTGTGCCATTGACGGCATTAGACGTCCAATCCATTTTGACTGAGAAGGTCCATAGCGATTGGATGGCTACTAACGAGTTAAATGAATGTCCTGCAAGGGTTTAAAAAAAAAAAGATAGTCTGTACATGAAATTATTCAAAACACACACGCTGGTCAACATTAGGCTTTCAAATTTTTTTTTTTTTTGTGGCTTGATTGATTGACTTGCTGCATTTACTGATGAATTTGCCTTGTTTACTCCAAACAATCAGATTAATGGTACCTAGCTCTGGAGTGTGTGTGTGTGTGTATGTGTGTGTGACAGGAAAGCTGACAAGGGTGGCGTCACATGAATATAAACATGAGCGTGTCAGCGCAAGTCAGACACCCGCACCCGTTTGGGGCTGTTGTCATACCGACGCAGCCGACGTTCACACTTCAAATTGGAGCTGCCAAACCATCTGGAAAGAATTACCATTTCAGATTAGCAGATGTAATCTTGGGGGATTGGACGTGGGAAAAAAGTTGGAAAAGATAAAAATTGGAAAGCTTGAGGTGCTCTTTCAAGGGGATTTACTAGACCATAGGAGACAAAATCCAGGCACAGTGGCCACAATTGAAAACAATATTTGTGTGGCCTGCAAAAGTTAATCTTATGTGCTAAAATAAAATGGCACTAGTATTTTTTGTGTTTTCTTTTCCCAAAAAGGATACAATAATCTTACTGTTATAAACCAATGGAATTTTTTGCAAACTGATAAATTGCATGTCTTTTAGTATGAATATCTCAATGTTAAACATTCCTTTACTGCCATGCTCCCATTTCAAATGCATTGGACGTGTGTGTGGTAGCCATTTAGCAAACACCACTTTAGTTGAAATTGGTTCAAGTCAACCTTTTGAAAACATTGCAGTGCTTCCCAGTGGACGCGCCGCCCTTATAATTAAGACACAGAGGTTGTGGGTGGGCTGACCTTCTCCTGGCCGTTACATTTGGAATTAATGAGCGGGTTAGCGGCCGTGTGTCGACCCCTTAAAAAAAACCCGACATTTATTTTTAACCACATAAAAAGTCTGGATGAGTTTTCTTTTTCCCTAAGAAATGGCATGGCTCAATTATTCGGATCCAAATGCACAAACACTTAATTTTATCCTCATTTCTACAATATTTAAGTGTTTCAAATGTATAATTTATATATTGATGTCAGCGTTCCTTCATTGATTAACTTGTGAATTCAACTCGAACAGGCGAGGATGACGACGATGACGAATGCGGCGAGGAGAAGCTGCCGTCGTGCTTCGACTACGTCATGCACTTCTTGACCGTTTTCTGGAAGGTCCTGTTCGCCTTTGTGCCGCCCACCGAGTACTGGAACGGCTGGGCGTGTTTCGTGGTGTCCATCTGCATGATCGGACTGCTCACCGCCATCATCGGTAACAATGCCTGCGCCTTCGCTTACTCTTGCCGACCTCACGTTAACTCTAACGTGTGTCCGCAGGCGACCTGGCGTGCCACTTTGGCTGCACGGTGGGCCTGAAAGACTCAGTGACCGCTGTGGTCTTTGTCGCCTTGGGAACGTCGGTACCAGGTGAGCTATCAAAAATCCAGAAAAAAATGTATCGTTGCAGGGTTGTTTTCAGTAAACATATGCATATAAAACCATGTCATAACACTATCTTTCCTTTACAAAATAACAATCCAATCTGCCAAATTCATTTATAAATAGATTTTATTATTTGTTTTTAAGAGGCCCTGATGAATTTGAGTCTTTTAAGAGAGAATATAACATCAAATGAGGCAAAAAGGCCATAGTATATACAAAATTATTTTGGTTGGGAGCCGCATGCAGCTCGAGAGCCACTGTCCTGCTTATAATTCAGTCTCCCACTTCCAATGTGATCATGTAATTGGAGAGAGAGTGCACCTTGGCCAGAAAAATTACTTTTTTTTAACTGCCATTGATGTGCTAGATGACCAATCCATTAGAACAGGGAGCGATGGCCCTCCCACTTCAAATTTATTGGTCATCTACGAGTAATAATCGATTTTGTGGGAGGGTGCTTCTTGGCAGAAGAACCAAACTATTTTTTCTAACTCATTGGCTGCCCGTAATGGTGCATTAAAACTCCGCCCATACTTTTTTAAAGTATTTTTGCTAATATGTGGATTCCGGCATGTTCATTTTGAAATGCAGCAGTTTAGCATTTTGAAATGTGATACTGTGGGCATTTTCGAAGATGAGATGTTGGGTCTCGACATCACACATTGGTAAATGTGCTATTCCCCTATTGGATTTTCTTCCTGTTTCTACTTGACGAGGCTGTTACGAGCATAAAACGTCCCCCGGGTTTCTCATTTAAGAGATTTGTGTTGCTTCGCATAACATTTGCAATTCAGCGCAGCCATTTTGAGCAAGAGATTTATTTCTCCAATTTCCACTTGCGCACTTTTTTTGACTGGAGGGAAGAAAAAAAAAGAAAATCCGAGGCCAAGCTGCAATGACGATGCAGTAAATGATTTATGACCATAGCGGCCCCTTTAAGACAATCAGTCACATATGGGGCAGGGGATGTAATAGGGTGGGCTTATTTGAAATTCTTTAAAAAACATATTAAAAAAATAAGATAAATGAAGGAAAATAGTCATTTATCTTATTTAAAAATGTAATTAAAAAAATTATTGTATTGATTGATGTTTTGCCATGTATTTGCTTTATTTATGTCATTTTCATGAAGTCACTACACATAGTTTACTTTTTCAGGCTTCCATTCCTAATCTATTAGTCAGTGGCACCTTTAATGTGCTTTGTGTGATTACAATATGTCATTTGCATGCGACCATTTGTCATGTCAGAATTGGGTGGACTTACAAAGCATTACAACAAAACACACAACACATACACACACATGGTGCAGTGCACAAAATGGAAAAAAAATGTCACCATTTACCCTTATTAGCACACACGCAAGGCTTTCCGCAAAACGGACTTGCAGTTATTTGGCTTTCCCCACTTCATAAATACTGTCTTGCCCTGCCGTTTCCGTGACGATTAACCTCATTTATCACCGCCAACACACACACACACGCCAAAGCAATAGAACAAGTCGCGAGGAAGTCAAAAGTAGAGGTTGTAAACACCTGAGCTTTTACAAGCTGAATTTTACTTCCCAGTCCAACTTATTTAAACAACAAGGACCACTGATCAAGCACTGTGTAATCAAGGATTAATGATATAGCCAATGATTCCTAGCCAGCATAGCGTGGATAGTAGACTCCATTATGCCATTTATTTTTTTGTAGAAAGAAATAATGATAATTAAAATGTCCTCCAGACATCCATGAACAGTTTTAGTTTAGACATTTCAGAAACTCTTATTTTCGCTTTTAGGAAACACACACAAAAACTTGCTTCTGCCTTTAAATGCTTTAAAGTTATGTCACTAAGTGGCTGCCATTAACAATGACGGACGTCCAATCTATTCGGAGTGGGAGGCCTTGCAGTGCAAATGAATTGCGTCTATCACCACCATTAAGCGACCCTGCAAGACGATCATCCGTTGGCCCAAAAAAAAAAATCAGATGTAATGCAAACACGGTGGTGCAGATGGTGTGTGTACGCCCACCAAAGAGAGCAGAAGGTCCTTGAAGCTTAATAGCGACTTGGGAGATTTATCTGTGCAGTCCTTTTTTTCCCTTTTTTTTTCCTTTGGCCCATTGCCTCTCGCCCTAGCTGCACCTCTCTCGCACCATTCTCCCTTATCTCTCTTTTTTTATTTCCCAGCGTCATCCGTTTCGGATGACGTTTCAAGGAAGAGCATCCATTTTCCTTTGCCGCTTGTGAATGAGGGTCTGATCAAGCAAAGGTGCTGACCTGTGAACACGTGATTGCTCTTTGGAAGCCATCTTTTGTCTTTGGGAAAATAGAGATGAAGTTGCCAGAGTCGTTCCAGTCGCAGTTGAACAAAATAATTTTTTGAATAAACCGAGAATTTGGGGAAATTGTTCATATAGTTATGTAAAATATAATATAGTGAGAAAAGTATGTAGATTGTAGAACCTAGCATTTCCTGAGAATATGGACAGTAGTCATTTCTATACATTTTCCACAGATACGTTTGCCAGTAAGGTGGCCGCCATCCAGGATCAGTACGCTGACGCCTCCATTGGCAACGTGACCGGCTCCAACGCCGTCAATGTTTTCCTTGGAATCGGGGTGAGTACTTTTCATTTACAAAATACTTTCATACATCTCTCGCCCAATTCCCAAATACTCACTTCCAAACCCTCCCTATTCAAACGGCCACTTGTCGCAGAAAAACGTACCATTCAGAGTCATCCATCCATCCATCGTTCACTTAGCCACCAAAACCCCAATCTAAAGCTTTGCGCGTTGTCGTCAGGTGGCGTGGTCCATTGCCGCCATCTACCACCAGAGCAAGAATAACGAGTTCCGAGTCGATCCGGGCAAGCTCGCCTTCTCCGTCACGCTCTTCACCATCTTTGCCTTCATCTGCGTGGGCATGCTGATGTACCGGCGGCGGCCCGAGATCGGCGGCGAGCTGGGCGGGCCGCGGACTGCCAAGGCCCTGACCACCATGCTTTTCGTCAGCCTGTGGCTCCTTTACATCCTCTTCTCCTCACTGGAGGCCTACTGCCACATCCAGGGCTTCTAATAAGTCCCTGTGAAAGAATCTCCTGGTCAAAACGCAGGCGGTCCGTGCCGGCGGCGTCGTAAAACACGCGGAGAAACTCTTTGATTGAATGACTTCGCATAAGAAAAGCCACTACAGAAAAAAAAATGAAAGAAAGAAAAAGAAAAACGTCTTAAATTCGCCAACCGTTGAGTTTGCACAGCGGGTAAAGTTCGGAAACACCCCAAAACGGATTGGTTGCGTTCGTGAGTCCATGCATGAGCGGACCACACCGACGAGACAACCTGAAGGTATCCGCTTTGAGTGTGTGGACATGATTGCTGCTTAGGGACTCAAGTACTGAGTAGTCGAGTACTGTGAAAAAAAACTAAATCTCGCCTCTTTGTTTTGTTTTTTTTTGCCGCGTGTGACTGAAAGCGCTTTCGTTAGGTATCCCCTCCGTTTGTTTTTTTCGAGCGGTCGTCCCCGAGATGTAAATAAAGCCGAGCTTACTCGCGAATTTACGAATGTTTTTCCCGCGCTCTCCTGGACGTCTTTTTTTTGTTCGTTTTTTTGCGTTGCTCGATACTGTAGAAAGGGGGGGCTATGAAAACGCGTGCTTATACCTTTAATAAGGCCTCGTCCGGTTGGACAAAATGGCCACTGTACCGTTTAAAACTGTTAGAGTATTACGAGTGCATATATAAATACGTATATAAATATATATAGAAAAATTTATGTGTTTTCCACCGATGTAGATGTATGAATTATTAAGGTATCACCCTCTGTAAAACCTCATTTTCTGACGCGACGCTCCAAATTTATGTGTCTTAAACCACAACCCTATCATAATGAATGATCAATGGACCAATCCGAATCCTTAAGGGCTGACCTACATTTATCCATCATCGCTCCTGAAACCTCACTCGCAGTTCCGTCTAAAGGCTCCGCCCATAAACTTGACATAATGAAACTTTAGCATGGACAGCCCATCAAATCTGAGTTTCACTTTTTGGGTTTTTTGTTTTTTTCAGGGCGTATTTTCACCCTCCCAAAAAGTATACTGAGATTTGGGAGTGTTTAATTTAAAGGGGAACAGGCATGGTTTGTCTTTTATTAAGTCTTTGTAAAGTAAAAATGTGGAAATTGGCTACCATTGACATAATAGACATTATAGAGATTCATTTTGGTTGAGAGAAGGGTGAATAAATATTTGTATTTATGCTTATATGCCTCTCCCAGTCAAAATGGATTGGAGGTCTGTTGTCATCAATGGCGCTGAAAGATTGTTGTCAAATTTAAACATCCAAAAATGTTCTCACTAAGACCTGGAGGCGCTCTAAATAAAAGCCAGCTAAGGAAAATCCCCCTATTAAACTAATTTATTAGGCAATTAGAGCACAAGTAACACAAAAGTACAAAACAAAATAGTAGTTCAAAAATCAAGTGCAAAACTTATGTCCTATATATATATATATATAATCTTTTTCTCTTTTCTTACCCCCAATAAAAAAGTAGTGACTTACTCTTTCGCATGAAATAATCTATTGAATGGTTGCTCAATTAGATTTTTAAAAAAATTAAATGAATATTTTCATTTCAATCATTTTTATTCATCTTTAAAATGTAATATAAATTTTATTTTTATGCATAAAAACATGTATACATTTAAAAAAAAATCATAAAAACAAAATTAATCTATTTCAAGTGAATGAAACACTGGTGGCTTAAAAGTAAATATGAATTTTTGACAAAAATTCATCTCGTGGCAAAAACGGACCATATTAATCGCCAACATCATTGATCAGAACTTTCTGCTCATGTTTTAATTCTTAATGTGTATTTGCGATTATGTCGCCAATAGTTCAAATTTTGCGTGATTCTGTAATGACTGAATTACTGTTTTAATAACGACGATAATAATAATAATCTTTGCCCGACTCTTGCATGATGCACGATTTTTTCCCCCAGTTTGGAGTTCTCCTTGAAGGCCTTCGAGTGCCAGTTTACCCCTGTTTTTTGTCAAAAGGGAAATATTTCTATGCGAATATTTGCTGTCCAAGCAACCGTACAAGGGTTTTTCTAGCCGAGGGGTCTTTTCATAAAAAAAATAAATAATAATCAATTAAATAAAAAATGCAAATTTATTTCATCTTCTTAAGAGCTTGTGAAAATCTAATCACGTTAAAAACTTTCTATGTATTTGTCTCTTCACTGGCATGGAGCTGAAGGTTTATACACTGTAAAAAGTTGTCCTTTGCTGCGCCACTTTTTTAGTAACATCGTGGTTTACTAAAAAGGTGCACGCTTGCCCAATTTGTTTGAGCGCAGGAATGAAAAGCTTGTAGTCGCGCGTACGTAGATGTTTGCATCAAATTAGGTAGATAGCCTTCGTATTTTCATGGGGAATTAACTCATTTTGCCACTGGTTTTGACGATTCTGCCGGGGCTAAGGCTGCATTCAGGAACGCTAGGGAATTTGCAAACTCTACAGATTTCGTGAAAAGTGCAGAAAAATAAATATTTGCTCATAAACGTTGAAAAATGCACCAAACACTTGCAGTTTTCGGTGGAATTGAGTGAAATAGAATTGACGAGAAATTGCGATTTCCCAGTTGTCACAAATGCAACATTAGCCCGATTAGCATTGATGCTAGCAGGAATGGACAATTTGTTTCAGTTTTTTTTTTCAATGAAGGAAAAAGATTTGCACTGACTTTGTGGCTTCTGTGAAATAGCTACTGCGAAAATGTTTTTCTTTCTTTTATTGAAGTTGCTTACAATGTAAACAACCACGTTGTACAAAGCAGAAAACGAAAAATCTTTTAAAAAAACAACAAAAAAAGACACAATTTACCTCCTGGTTCACTTCATGACTAATTGAGCGACGGACCAACAGACAAAAAGAGGAACCGGGACGACGGTGGGAAATGATCGGAACTAGAAGCGAAAGAGGGCAAATGAAGTTACAGCCATATTTCGTTGATTTGTGGGTCAGCGAGCATCCGTGTGTATCGTCCTGGTGTCTTACTAATCTGTCCTCCATCGCTTTTTGTCCCCGAACGGGAGGCGGCGGCGATTTGTCTATCTGCATCAATCGCCATCATTTTCGGGAATGTCAACGTGCTACTTGTGGACACAGTGCATGAATGCTAGCGTGTGTGTACATAGTAGAATTATAGACAATTGTATACCATCGTCCTAATTAAAAAAAAAAAACATAAAAGGGTCCGAATGCTGTACAGATTCAGGTTATTTTACCCTCATTTAAAACATTTTTGGAGACGGACTTGCACATTACGATAAAGACAAAAGTATTGATTTGCTAGAGATTAAAGTTGTATATTTTCCAGATCTATGATTTTCTTGCAAAATTCAAAAACTAATCATTAACATGTTTAAATAGTTTTTTTTAAATATTTGTATCAAGTAGCCTAATGGTGTGTGTGTGTGTTGCAGAAAACAAAATATCCACAACTTTTTTGTCTCGCTGAAATTACATAAAGGTAACACTAAATAATACTGAATAGGCTCCAGCACCCCCACACCTCTTCAATTTCTTCAATACTATTAAAACTAATTAATTGGCTGCCATTTAACTTGCAACATTTATTTGATTGGTCCCACTCAAATCAGATTAATAATAATCAATACCAGCCATCCCATTTAAAATAAAAATATAATATCGATACTTAAAAAAAAAAATACATTTTACATCTCGGAAATATACAACTTGCGTCTCTGTGTATTTTAGGTCTTTTTTGCTGTTATAATGTGGTCCTCACACTCCTTTCACAAAGTATGTTTCGGTATTCTCCTTTAAAAAAAAAGGATGGAGGTGAAAAAGGCAATATTTTCCGTTATGGAATGAAAACAAGAACTAATCAAACGCTTGTTTTGTCGAGAAAGAAATACTATTGTGTATATACTGTACATTGTTATTAAGACAAAATAAGCGCAGAAGAACTTATTTATTGTGGCAAATGACATACAGTCCAGTTTATTTCCTTTTGGGGGACATTGCTAGTATTTTTACCTTTCTTGGTTTTCCACGCTGGACATTTCAAATGGAAATTTTTTCCTTCACTCGCTCCCCCTTGAATTGCTGTCATTCCCATCATGCATTGCTCCATTCAATTTTCTCACACACGTCTGCCGTTTTATTCATGTTTGGTCAAATAGAGATTTCTTTTCCTTCAGTGTGTTAATGTGTTTTTTTTCTTTCCTGTTAAATGATTATTATTTGTCAGAGACCAGTTATTTGTGTGTGTCTGTGTGTGTGTGTGTGTGTGCACACGCGCTTGTGCGTGTGTGTGTTGCCACTAACTGTGACTGCTCTCCATGGTACTATGATTAAAAAATCCAATCAAATAAAGTTTGGGATACCCTGTTTCAGAGACAAAATGACTTTTGTGATTTACTAGCATGTTTGCCAGACTAATCTGCAAAATGAGAACTGAAATCAGGGCTTTTTTTTTCAAAGTAACGTGTACTCCCTATTAAATCCATGAATATGGAGGAGAAAATTGCTAATCAAGGGCGGCTTATATGCGAGAAATTGTAAAATTTTAACAATTTTAAGGCAATTTTAAGGGTGCGATTTATACGGTACATCCAAATTGGCATTTAGCCGCCAGGTCAAAGATTTGTATGTTTTAAGCCAGGTTATAGAACCAAATTCTATGTCCAACCTGGCTTGAACATTATCTACGAGGTGAAGCAAGCACTTGTGTGTGTGTGTGTGTGTGTGTGTGTGTGTGTGTGTGTCAGCTGTTTCTCCCATAAACATGGGAGAGCAGATTAGGAGAAAATGTCAGGCAAATACCAGAGGCTGAACTCTGTCCCTCATCCAGCGTGCGATCCGCCATTGCTCGTATATGATGGCATTTTAAACATTTTTTAGGTGATTACATGTGATGAAAATCCAGTAACAATAAAGGGGGAATAAAAGAAGAATTGAATTTTCAACCGTTTGAACCCATCGGTGACGAGAGCAATGAGTGTTTGACAAATGGTGCATTGGCGCTGATTGATTGTCTTTTTTCGAGTCTGTTCCAAGTGACTGCAAGTTCATTCTGCTCAAGTGAAATAAATCGAGCAAGATCAATCAATAACAGTCTCTCGGACCTCCACATTGTAGCACACACACTCGTAGGTTCCTCTTTTAGTCACATGCTTCAAATGAAATCATCTTTTTTCTGTTAATTAGGTTGGTGACTATTACTCTGATCGCAAGTTCCTTATCTAAACTTTCATCCTTTGTAGCTGTTCTAATGAAAGATGGTTTGTATGTTTTATTTAAAACTTCCACAGTGCTTTATAGATTAGATTAGATTAGATTAGAATTTTATATCATCCCGTATTCTGGAAATTCAGTAAGCACAGACACAGAAGACATTGTAGACTTAGGTAAAAAAATATATATATACGTATACAAAAAAAGTATAAAAAGTATCAAAAGTGCATATTTTAACCGCATTTGAACTGCATCCAATGCTAGATTTGCATTAATAGGACCTGGTTTTGCAATTTTGTTGTGCTTTTCTGCCCCACATGTTGACTTTGTAACACTAATTATTGTCAGATAACAAACATTCAATTATGTTTGTGTGCCCCTTGTTCCTTCCCAATTTGTAGGATTATTTCTGCAACATTTGGAAGATTTTTTACACCCACAGAGTTCGGTTTCCAAGTTGCCAGGTTTCCAACTTCCTCTCTCCCATTTCATTCCTACTTCACTCTTTGATCCTCTGTCCCTTTAATCTTTTTTCTTCTTCTGTGTCCTGCCTCCATTACCGACTTCGTTCTCTGCCGAAAGGCCACGGGCACGAACCCCGCCGAGTCGGAGCGGTGCTCTTTCTTCGTTACTTCACGGCAACAACCAACTGAGAAGAAAAAAAATACTCTTCTTCCGTCTGCGTTTAACCGAGTGGACGTCAGTAAACCGTCAGCTTGCACGGAAATGAAGAAAAAGTAATAACAGCAATCGGGGGGTATTATTGAAGAGGTAATTGCGGACGTAAGGTATGAGTCATTGCTTGAGTGCTTGGTTGGCTATAAGGACCACTTGTACTGTACAACATATCCACAAACTCTTGTATTTTAGAAATAACGTTTTTTGTTTTTTGTTTTTATATCAAACATTATTTTCAAACCCAATCATTTTAGGCTCCAGCCAGTTTCACTGTGGATTTCCAACTACCTTTTGAGAATTACGGTAGTTAAGAAGTACTTTTCTTCAAGTGCTATCTTTGAGTGGTGCAATTTCAACTAATCCTCTTTATGTAAAAGGAGCAGGGGATGAAGCCAGAGGCACCATGGGATTGGAAGTAATAGCTACCAACTGACAAATAGGCCAAGGGCTTTTTATTTAGCTAAATGGAACACAGAGAGGCCTTGCTGTGGCTGTTTTTTTTTTCTTACAAGATTAAATATGGGGCAAGGGAATTTAAGTGATGTTCTTTTTGTAATGTGGGACAAGGACTCCAATGACTTCTCTTGATCTTTTTCTTATAACTTTATTAACATGTTGGCTGGCACTCGATTGGCATCCAATTCTTTTTGACTGATTGAGACCAGTCAAAATGGATTGACCATCTATTGCCGTCAATGGCATTGTCTTTCGTTGACTCACATTGACTAAAATGAATATTTCAACGGTTTCATGTCACACATACGAATTCATCTTTCTCCAAATGGATTTATTTGTTCATTCATCAAGTCTGTCCCCACGCTTCGTCTTTTTAAAGGTCACTTTTGAATTAGGCTCTGAAGATAAACATGTTGTTGCAATGAACCCAATAAGAAGTTAATGAAAGAAAGGAGACAGAGACAGAAAGTAAAATAGAGATTGGAGAAAAGATATAGAAAAAAAAGGCAAAGCCAGACCCTTTAATTCCAATTCTTACTTATGAGGTGAGCCAAGTTGGAACATTTGGGAGATTAAGATGAGAAAACAAGGTTTTAGCCTGGAGTTGACCTTTCAAGTTGTCTTGCGGGGATTTCAAACTCATATTGTGCCCGAGGCTAGGCTCAAATGGTTATATTCCACACTTGAAAACCCTTCCCAGGTGTCTTCTATATTAAAGTAGATGAACATTAAGAAAAATAGCCATTCCGTTGCTAAAGTCTACTTTGTGTGTTTCTTTGTGCATAGGCAGCAGAAGTAGAGTCAATTGAGTTCCCCCACAAAAAAAGGGTCAAATATTTAGATTAGGTTTTAATATGAGAACTACGTTTTAGAAACAGTAATATGATGAAGTGCTTTTTACTAAATAAACTAGAAAAGGGCAAGGTATTAGAATGAAATGAATGAAGTTCACTGGAGGAATTCTATTCTCAGACCAATGCTACTGGAACTTTCACATCCAGCAAATCAGCCTAATTTCGACGTAATTGACATTTATGCCCATCAATGACATTCATGAATTTAGTTTTGGCTAGTACATAGAAGAAAAAGAATCACTTTATACATGCTATCATTATAAAAATGAAAAAGTATTTGCATGTGTTTTCTAATACAAAAGAAACTGCCACAAAAATAAAGAATATATATATATATATATATATATATATATATATATGTATATATATATATATATATATATATATATATATATATATATATATATATATATATATATATATATATATATATATATATATATATATATATATATATATATATATATATATATATATATATATGTATAAAATCTTTTTTCTAACCTGATGAAATCATTAGTTAGTGAAAATGTTTCTTTAATTATGTGGCAATGAATGGGTTATGATGAAAACAGTGTTTCTAAGTAGTTTTTCATTCCTGGAACTTTTGGATACTTTAAATTATTGCTCTTTGCAAGGACTCCGCTTAATAGTAGCCTGACTTTCTTAGTTTGATATTGTCCGATATTTTCCATTTTCCTTTTGTAAATCCAGGAATTTGATTAAAAAGTGTCAGTGGCATCCGTCTCGTGGGAAATTATGCAAACATGGCAGGTTGCATTCTAATTCTGCTGCCTTTCACAGTATCATTAAAGCCCTTAAAAGTTGTCATGTGAGATGGATGGTGATTAGAATGACCCTGAAAGCCTCTCTCTACATGTACATTTAAAACAAGATGAATGGCTCTCTTACTGTTCCGCTTTTCTTTGTGACATCGCCCACGCAACAGCTTTCACCGGGAGGTGATATGCAACGTGCCCGGGCGGAACGGCGATATCAATTCTGCTTTTCTGCTGCTGCCATTTGCTGTAATTAGCCTTGCCGCTGCTAAGTGGACACACAAAATGGATGCAGTGTCACACAAGCACTAGTACAAACTGACGTATTGCTCAGCAAAGGCAAAATAGAACCATTAGATGAAAAGTGCAGTATTGTGCAAGAATAAAATCCAAAATGGCTAATTTCCTTTTCAATATCAGGTACGGCTCAGCAAAGTCCACTCAACAAAAATAGAAAATATTTTTCTAGGTTTTGAAGTTTAAATACAAGAACATTACGTGTAAAGACAAGAATTTTCCATTAAGAAGTTCTAGCAGGGCAAAAAAAATATCTATTTTTTTTAATAACTCACCCAAAACTGTTGCTTTCAAAACTCAGTGAGCCAAAACCTTGTATTGATTTTTTAGGATTTTTAATAAAAACCTTTGAGGCATGTCAATACATTCCATTACAGCAAACAAGGAACCAATCTGGAGTGGTGATCCAAGCAATCTACCCGCATTATTCCCAGGCGAGAAGGGCACTGTTATAAATAAGCAGCCGTTTTCCAAACATTTCTCTTCCTCATTAGGGTTGTTGCAATGTTTGCCAGCCAATGGCAAAGACATACACATGACACGACACCTCACATTAACACTAGTAGACAATTGGGTCTTTAATGAGTCATGAATCATGTATGTTTCCCTGATATGTATTCACTCCAAGGGCCTTCTAAATGTGATGAACACGTGTTAACCGCTCTTTCAATATGCCAACCATCGTTACTGCATAAACTAACGTGATCTAAAAGGGGCCAAACCAGGGTGATCTGACCTTCTATTTGGCTCCTTTGACATTTTTAACTGTCCTCTGTGTCACTTCAGTCCCAAAGCCAGGCCTAAAGAGGGAATGCCACTTAGAAGGCAATGCTTCGTGAGTGTGACTATGCAGAAAAGACCCGATATTAGGTGAAAAGTGTCTAAATTTAAGAGTGTACACACTTTACTAAACCAAAAAAAAGTTTTTACTTCCAATAAGCTTTCATTATGAATGCTTCAGCTGTTGCATGGTATTGACAGAATAAAACCACAGAAAAAATATATGGCGATTAAAATTATATTTTACTTTTTAAAAACACTTTACTGTAATATAATAAGCAATTATAAATCCATCATATGAAAGCTACAACAAATGAGTGTATAACCTTCCAAATTCAACTAAAATGTGATAAAAGTTCATTTGCAGGATGTAAAAAGCTGCCCATGAAATGAAATAATAAATAATTCACATATTTATATAGTAATTTATTTGGCTTGAAAAAGGCAGGAATTCAAGATGTTGTCCAAAAGAGACCTCTGCTGGAGAAGACGATGAAACGCACCTTGGTGACACACTTCCGCTTCCGATGTAAACAAAGCTGACAATATGGCGTTTCACCTTGCCTGCATGTGAACTTTTTCCTGCCTATTATCAACAAAAAAGACTTAAAACGTAAAAAAATAATGCTTCAAAAGGGAAATGAGGGGGGCCTTATTCGCTACTTTTGCTCTGCCGGTTATGGAATGGAGCATTTTGTTATAGATGAGGTGACACAGAAGCTGGAAGCTCGAGACGTAAGTGGAGAAAAACCATCAAACATACAAACTGCGTGCATTTGATAAAGTTTATTAATACTACTATTTTTTAAATCTGAATTATCTGATATGATGTATTATACAAGTATAATGAGATTTAAAGCTTCACCCTGAAGTGCACAAATAACAACAACAAACATAAATAATGAATACATAATAATGGAAAAAAATGCAATAGATAATATAATGAAAAATCATGAATAGGAAAAGTGTTATGAAACTGCAAAAGTGTTGATTCTATGGCAGGTTGAGCAGTTGCAAGGTAAAGTGTTGTTCAGCTCCTCTGCAAACATAAACCAAGTGAAGCAGCTGAAGTCAGTGGAAAGACTCTTCTTGTTGTTAAAGCGAGATTCGCCTCTCAAAATGTCCCCTCACGCTAACCCAGGTAACCATAGGTTGAATAATAAATCATGTTTATTGATTTTAATTGCATTGTCCTCTACATTCCCAGCCCGAGCTGCATCTGCGCTGAAATCCACGCTGATGGCTGACCCGCAACTGTGGCCCAGTGCTGCAATGACATGGAAGCGCCTCCAGGGGGTGGAAGTTGACAGAAAAGAGAGGGTGGGTGATGAGTTGATTAAGGAAGACGATCATGAAAGTGAAGTTCAAATCATGAAGAAAAGGAGAAGGATGACCTTTGAAGACGAGTTAACTGGGAGTGAACATGGTAATTAAACAGTATTAGCTGTTAACCCACTTGTTAATTTGGTTGTCATGGTTACACAAAAATTACAAAGGTCCATACAAGTAGTATTGATAAAAAAATGCTATACAATGAAAAAATGGTATTTAAAGAAATCCAAAGATTTCAAAATATATATATAGTGTAAATTAATACAAATTCTGCTATTTTCATTTTGTTGATTATTCATTTCATTTCATGTTAACCTTGAATTAGGTTGTGATGAAACAGCACCACAAGAAAACTCTGAATCTTCTGTTCCGTTTTCCTTCCGGATCAGCTGCAAGTGTTCCGGAACTTTGTCCCGCTGCCTTAGCGCTCAGGTAACAACCATATCAGTACAAGTTTTCACCAAGTGGCATCAAGTATAAACAAGAAATTCCCTCTTTTTGGCATGAAAAGGATGTGAGCAAAGTTTTGGGAGCCAGTTTGAAACAGTTGGGCTGGAAAGTCGACTTGAGGAATCCTCAAATGGAGGTAAATGAAATTTCTTTATCACATTTGTTTTCTATTTCCTCATTCCCCATTTTGAGACGCTTTTTTTTTGCCTCCTAGATCACTGTCAATTTGAATGATGATCATTGCCTGTTGGGTTTGCCGCTCAGTAGGTAAGCACCAAAATGAGACCTTAAATGTTTGTATTGAAGTTGTTGATGTTGTTTGTGTCATCTCAGGTTACCGCTTGCTAATCGCAGCTACATTCAAACCACAGGACTCAGGTCCACAGTTGCCTGGGCCATGGCCCAACTGGCACACATTCAGGTATTCACAGATTCTTCCAGCTGCTTAATATGAACTGAAAGTCAATGGCAGCCAATGAATTGATATTTAAAAATGTAATCTTTCCCAGGCAGGTTTTCTTGTACTTGATCCGATGTGTGGAGCAGGAACCATTTTAATAGAAGCCGCACAGGAACATAAGGTCACTACTTTCTCCTACTTTTACATATGAAGCTTGTTGTAAAATGTTAAATCTAAAGTATGTAGAAAATGTCCATTTGGTTTTCAGCTTGCTTGTTTCTTGGGTTTCGACATCGATGAAGGACAGTTGAAGAAAGCCAGTGACAATGTGGAGTTTGCAAAGCTTGGGGCCAGGATGCACGTTTTAAGAGCTTCAACTACTGGTAGGGAATTTTTTTCAAAGTCATGCCAAAATGAGGTGAAATAGATTTTTTCCTGGATTTTTAATCATTCTTTCTGGTAGCTATGCCTTTACCGAGCGCCAGCGTGGACGCGGTGGTTTGTGACCTGCCATTCGGGAGGAAGTTTGGCAACAAAAGTGACATGGCTACTAGTCTGCCGCTCATCCTTGCTGAGATGGAGAGGTTCGCTGAACCAAAAATGAACTGACTAATAACAAAACACACAAGTTAACGGCATTATGCTTTGCAGAGTCCTGCGTGTTGGTGGAAGCTTGGTGCTTCTTCTCAGTCCTCAGCTATCGTGTGTCCTGAAAAGAATCCTAACACAGAAAGAGCCTGCAGAACCGGACCAAGAAAGACAACATGGATCCCACGGTATCACGTCAACTCCTACCCAGGGAACAGAGCCTCCTGTGGGGCTTATGTGCAAAACGTACCCCCCTCTCTACTCTCTAAAGCACCAAACCACATTGAGGCTTAGTTTAGGAACTATAGATGGACTTTTACATAAATATATAAAAACTGATAGTTAATCTCTGAACGTTGAACATTTTATATTTCCATTTTGCGTCAACAATTGACACTTTTGTTATTCCTGTTATTTAAAGAGAAATGAACTGAAGACTGAGGATAAGTATTTGCAAAAATACAGGTTAGTCCACTAAAGTTCTTAATGTATCTTGACTTGTTTACTTTACTTTCTCATTTGCCAGAGAATTTTTTTTGTATTTGACACGCGTCTTACATATTTGAGAAAACAAGAAACGCAACTTCTACCGTTGGAGCAAGATCCAACCACCCTAATTGTATTTTTATCTACAATTACTTGTCATATGACTGTTTCATCAATTCTTGACTACTAAAGTTGAATTCCATTTTAAATGCCTACACAAATTCTTTTTTTTTCAACAGCGAGAAACACATAGAAGCCATGCCTCTACTGTGTATGTTGAATTGGGAAACTTGATGACTTCCATGTACAGTATATGGGCCACTGACCTAAAAGAAATCAGGAGCAATTTTATTGCGCTGCAGTGCTTCACACACTGACCCCCATCAGCTGAATCACAATGCTGCCATCTGCCAGCGTTTAGCCCCGCTTAGCCCAGTTAAAGTGTGCCGGGTTCCAGACACGGGCAAACTCTGGACTTACTTACAGGCTACCATTCACTTCTCCTTAAGCCAATCACTTGTGATTTTTGATGCCAGTGTTCCCAACGACTAACTGGCGTTTTGTATAGCATATCATTTCTACTTGGTTACATCCACCACAGATACCACTAATAGACTTGGTCAGAAAGGGCAATTTTGATTCTAAAATTAGTCAGCCGGACACAAAATTTAGGTTGCAAGTCACTCCTAATATGATGAACCAAAAAAAAGTCAAATTTGATCCTAATTTCAGGGGGGGTTTATTCAAATTGTCCTCGACAAATGGTTGCCCTTGACAGCGATAAACGTGCAAATTTGTTTTGATTCATTAAATCCCTGCTAGCCCATCTGTCTTCAAATATATTGGACGTCTATTGTCGTCAATGGCACATAAACAATAGTTCCCTGCCAGACCTCCCATTTAAAAAGTTATTGAAATTTAATGTTAAATTATATATGTGATAAAAATGCACTATTTCAGTGCAATTGACAAGGACAGTCGTAAATCATGTTTCTCATTTCCTTTGCTGTGCATTTAAATGTGTTTGCGTTGTATTTATTTTTGCTATAATATATTTTATTTTGCAGCGTATATGTGCCTTGCCCCGACTCCATGAGGGAAGGGGTACGACTACTGCGCATGCGCTGCGTGCAGTAGCCGCCATGTTGGACCAGGAGTGGGCTCGGGCTGCTATTTTCTGACGCCGTATGTTTCTTTTTGCCCCTTGATTATTATCCGCGTCCGCACATAACATCGTCGGTGCCCGTCAACCGCCCGCCTCGTCTGGCGGCCTGAGCGGCACTTGGCCATGATGAACGCCAGCGTCGATCTTTCCCGTCGCAATCCGCAGGAGGATTTCGAGCTGATCCAGAGGATAGGAAGCGGCACCTACGGCGATGTGTACAAGGTATAAAACTGGAGCAATTGTCGGGGAAAAGGCGCTGTTGGCTTGGGATGTATTATCGGATACTTATGTGTTCATCGCTTTATTGTAAAGTTGAATTTAATGCCCGATCTTGGCTCCCAGTCAGGCCAAACATTTGGGCTGTCACTACCTGAAGCTGCGGGCCGTTTAGAAGTGCGTCAATTGGTGCTAACATTGGGATCTTCGCTCCTAACACAGATCAGATAACTTGATCGTTTATTTTTTGTGGTAAAAATGTCAGATTTTACTGTGGGTTAAATATGCCGGAAGAAATCGGGCCTGGGAAATGGCATGTGGATAGCTGTCCGAAAATGGATTCCGCCAAATAGTGTTAGCATCGTGATGCTAATCCCATCTGCTGTGTTTTAGGAAATATTGTTGCAAACACATTGAGAGTCGATCTAGATGCTTAATTGTTGAATGATGACCATCAGTCGGTTCATCGTTTTGCACGGCGGCTGCATATATGACGTTAGTTGACGCCCTCGACTCCTAATTGGCAGCTGGTGTACAGAACAACAACATTTCTTGCGCAACACTCCCACTAAACATTCGTTTTATGGTTATCAGATTTTGTGATTTTAATGCATCTTATGTTTGTGGTCAACAATCAGAAAAGGCCCTGATCTGACTGTGAAATCAGATCCCAAAACCTTGTTGATGTTCTTTAGATAAGATCAACAAATTTGCATAAATCAACAAGCGGGGTTGTTCTACTGCTACGATTGTTGTTGACAAAAGTACACTATAAATAACGCCTTAATGAATTTCTGAGAATCTTGATTGTCCAAAAATAAAAATACCTCTAATTGACAAGCCATGTGATTGATTGTACACTTACGATTTGTATTGTGTAGGTGGATCTCAAGTGTCCGATATTATGTATTTTCATTTATTTATTTATTTATTTATCTATCCAAATTACAGTCAGAGTCGGCATTTTTCCTCAATGAATCATTTAACTCTCTTTACACCCTCTAATAACATTTATTCTGTCTCCAAAACTTGTTTTATTGTGGTCCCCACTGTGTAAAAAATTTAGATTTTTCAGCCTTTATGTTGGATATGTTTTTCCTCACAATTTTTACTGTTATTTATTTATTTTTAGGCAGGTGATTGTATTTTGCATGCCGCATGCCTCCCCTGATGGAGTATATCATGTCTGTTTCTAATTTTAGGTACTTTTATCTTTGCTTGTTGCAGTCACTCAGACTCTGACAAACTTGCCAGTAACCTCACTGGACCTGTAATAATAGATCATACAACTTGTTTTTGAACCATTTTTGCTCAAAATTGATGGCACCCGGTAGGGGCTCAAAACGCAAAATCCCTCTGAATTAGGGAGCCGTCTGTGGGATCACCAGGCGGCCTGCTCGGCAAACCTCATTGATGCCTATATTTGGCTCTACCGCTGTGTGAGAATCTGCGGCTCGACTCGGAATGTTTGAGTAGGAAGCGACGTGTGAAGCCTACTGTTTTCCCCTCCTGTTTGTTGCACTGCACCAGAGGATCGCCATTGACCGAGAGCAAGACGCAAGCCGCCCGGCACATTTGGCGACTGGGGTGTTCAATTTCACATAAGCATTTTGAACTCAGACAACTGGAATTTGTAGCTCATTCCTGGAGGCACGGTGATACCGCGTGACCTTTCCCCAAATTTCAGAGGCTATCAAGTCCAGACAAAGTGGCTGTTGTTTTAGCGCCTAACGTGCACCTTGCATTGATCCAACTGGAAACCTCAAGACCAAACTTGTTGGCATCCCAATAGGAATTAATAGAAATTCTTCACATTCTGGTGCATAGTAGTGGCGTAATGAGCATTTTTATGGACTATGCAACCCATTTAAAGTTGTTTTTAGAGTTTTATAATGACAAAATATTAAGGACAGGTATTTTTGTACTCTGCAATGCTGAATGCCAATATGTGTGAGAAAGTCTTGAAGTTTTTTAGGTTAAGATAGAACTTTATTTCATCCCGTATTTGGGAAATTTCTTGCAGTAGCAAGACACGCAAGACATTGTAGACCTAGGTAAAAATCTGGAGCCACACACAAGGTGGGGATCTTCTGCAGATTGAGAGTGAGGTGAGTGCAGATTGAACTGGGAAGACTGGAAGAACAAATGTTTTCCTGAATAACATAAGTTTCACAACAATTTCACTGTTTGAAACACAATTTGTATGTATATTGGCTCATAAGTGAAATAAATTAAGTAGCATTTGCTTATGAAGTAGACCAAATTTTACAGTTCCTTCATCCAAATGCAAATATGTTTTTCCTTGCAGTAACTGCAAGCGCTTTAGTCGTAATGGAATATCATTTGACTTTGGGGAATTCTTGCAACTCGGCACTGCAGCCCGCGTGCTTGTCGCCATCTGACCGGTTTGCCATGCTGGGAGCCAAATAGCTCCTATTGATTTGTAGCACCGTCAAACTAATGACACTGTGTTTCGCAGCCATCCACCCTTCATCAATACCTGGCCTCCTGATACCTGAGCCAAAATAACTGCACCTTTCAAGTATTTACCATCAGGCAGGATGTAACATTGAGTCCCGACTTGAATAGGATGACGTTCCTCTTCCGGCAAGGTGACTCCAAGTTAGACTTTGGTTGAAGGAAGTACAGTCACACAATGGCCTTCAGTTTATGACCAGTCCGCTAGTCACTTGAAAAGTAGTTTAGATCACTCGTCTACATTGTCAGCACAATAAAAGGTCATGAAATAGTCGTGCTAAATGGGTTGCAATAATGAAAGAATTCAACCATTTCATTTGGGTACGTGTGTGTACCTCCTGCTGGTTTTAATGTGAGGCTCAAGCAGGTAACAGTTATAATGTGCTTATAGTAGCAATTTCCTCCACTGGGCCTTGTTGTGTGTTTGTGAGACATCTGGACGACCGTGGCGTAGGAATGTAACAGTTGTGGCTTCCTTTATACGAGCGGGATTTTGTGTATGTGTGTGCGAGAGGGCCTCATGTTCCATTGTTTCACGCCGCGCTAACAGAGGAAGACGGCCGAGCAAAATGCTGTGCAAACCTAGGCTGATTGTAGGCCGTCCCACTCCTTGCAGATGGCCATCGGTTCGGTCGAGCGGCAAACCATCCTGTTTTTGTCACCCTTCCTCTACAGATTGTGTTGCTTTTTAGAATGTGAGGTCTTTGAAGTTGATTGATGTCAAATGATGAAATTGGCAGAGAACAAAAATGGCATTGAGTTTCTCACCTATTTCATGGTCTACACTTAGTTTTAGCTTAGACGTGATAGATTTTTATTTTCTCATGATTGGCATGATCTTTTTTTTTGGGATGACAAGAGAGCTTTGTTTATTTTTATGTGCGTAAAACCGACTAAATGTGAAGTTTAATGTTCAGTCAGATGCTTATCATTGCGGAACCTGATTACTGCAAAGTTCTCTGTGCGTTCAATGCACATAGTTCTCACGGGTGTAAACAAGGTAAAGGAGGGCTTTGATCTTTCACCCTCTCTGGGTTGACCTTGGTGTGAACTCTGAACTCAAGTAAATGAATTCAACTTTCCCGTCTCCTACTGTTGGGTAGCCTTGGCTGTAGTCTCGCGAATGGAGCAAGTGTGAATCCGTGTGTGTTTTCAGCACGCAAAGTTGCAAAATGCCAGCTGGGCATTTTGTCTTAGTCAGAAGAGGGTGAAATGCCACACGCACTCACCACTGTGCTGAATATTTTACATGCACCCTGTCGGGCTGAGGTGCTAATGATGACTGAGTTTTTTTTCTAGAAAAAAATAGTTGTGTTAAATGTAACAGAGGAACTTGGTCAGGATTTCTACGAAGTAGTTAAACACTTATCAAGTGACAAATGCCAAAAGTTCATGGTGCATACACAATTTTGAGAATTATCATAACCATATTTTGACAATTTGACTCTTGAACAGAAACATGGCTTTAGGTTATATTCTACCTGAGTCCAGGGTTCCCTATCCTCCCAACTGTTGTGTTGGAGTGGGACTGAAGGATCCTTGGTAGAGAAAATTGTCTGTCCTCCACTGTGGCTGGGTTTGCATCCCAGATTGACAACTAATAGGCAGACTACACCCCCTTAGATGGCAATCCAAATCTCAAATCTCAGTTTACTCTAATTATAGAAAACATGTATTTTGATACTGCAAATGTTTCTGTTCAAAACAATTCATATGTGCCTTGTAAATATGAAAACTATGACTGTTGGAGATAGTAAAATCCAACTAAAATGGCTGCATTCATTGGTGCTTTCCTGGAACATAAAGAAACATGACAGGATTTTAAGGCATATAAACAGTAGCAAGCACAGCACCGAATGAACAGTAAAACCAGACGCGATCAATTGGAATCATTCTAGCGCGTGCTGTTGCCTTTAGTGGTGGCATTGAGCGCTTATGAGTCATCATTGTCGTCCGTCTTCATAGGCAAGGAACACACTGCTGGGCTGTGTGCTTCATCTGTTTGTGTCTCCTCCCTCGGCCTGCCACGGCTCTGTGACGTTCTGTTGTGATGCCATGCTGTATTGTCCGCTGTCAATCATTCCCCTGTTCTCCACTTGTGGCCTCAAGAGAAGGGAAAGCGCCTCACATTCCTGCTTTACGTCACTACAAGTGTCTTTTTGTTGCAGCAGTCGCCTTTGAAAAATGGTGCCGTGTTGACATTTCATGGTTTTTATCCAATGAGTCTGTGTCCTGGTGCTTGTTTTGCCTTGGGTCACTTATCAGACGACTTCACTCTCTAATAAAAAAAAGACTGAGTGGAACACTGTGTGAAATGTCATGGCCTGTTGGTAACACGCTGTTGACTAAATATGCAGGCGAGGCCTCTGGACTGATGAGGGCATGTGTTTTCAGAACTGCTTACGTTGGATGTTAGTGTCTCGTCTTCAAGGTCGATGCTTTGTCATGCTACTGTGGAAATGAACTAACTGTTGTTTTGGGAATTTTGGGGACATTGGCAAGTGTGAAACAACTAGGACACTGGGGATGCCACAAGCATTTGTATTGATAGCCATTAGTCATTGATCTTGTTTGCCACGAGTTGATTAACTGGCTCGCATACCCGTTGAAGTATTTTCTCGTATATAAGCCGCCTCGGTATCTTTTCTGTACGTTATTACACTGGGCTTTATAATTTAGTTGTGAATGTGGTCAAAATGTGTGGTTAGAAAAGTTGAACTAAATGTCTATCACTGTCAATTGCAGCGAATGTGTAGCGACGGAAAAAAAAACGAAACTGCGATTAAACCCATTGACATTTACACATTCTTATGCAGTTCAGCTTCTGGCCCCCCAAGAGAAGTGGGCGATTCACATTTCCTTTATTCGGATCATCTTTTATTCATGTTTTGTTTCACAGAGGAACTCCTCTTCCCTCAGAGGCGCTACGTCCAGATGTAAACACGACTGGCTATTTATAGAAAAATGGTCCTCCTTGCTGAACTGCCAATATGTCGTTTACCAAAGAATCGCCGGCTTTTCAGGAATACGGCTGTTTCCTCACCAAGCATTCCTGTGTCAATTCAATGTCATGCAAAAGCCATACATCAACAATTGTAGGATGCACAGTGGGATACTTTTTGGCTGTCTGACTTGCAACTTATGATTGCTAAACTCCCTTCTTTTTCCTCTGATTCCTTCAGGCTCGAAATGTCAACACGGGAGAGCTGGCGGCTATCAAAGTCATCAAGCTGGAGCCAGGTGAGCATTTTTTCATCATCCGCCATGGAAATTTCATTTCCCTTCATTCCTTTATTGTTTTCAAAGTCCCTATGAGGAGAAGGTGGCGTCTTCTGCATCTGTCAATGTGGTGTCACTGTGTTCTCTCCAGGGGAGGACTTTGCTGTTGTCCAGCAGGAGATTCTGATGATGAAGGATTGTAAGCACTCCAATATTGTGGCCTACTTTGGAAGCTATCTCCGGTAAGAATATTTTCGGGGGATGCTTTGCATCCGGAAAAGGAGGCACACAGAAAAAAAAAGTGTTTTTTTGTTGTTGTTTACTCATTCTTGTTGTTTTTAGTCATTGTTCATATAACCAGATATGGTCATTAAGAATATTATCTACTGCAACAGCCAATTGTCAAGAGGAAAGCAAAACAAAACAGTTGCATTATAATTTTTAAGGAAAAATTAATTATAACAATATAAACGATTATTACAAAAAATATCATCACGCTAACATGACGCTCAGTGACCAGAACATCATCCTAGCTGCAGCTATTTTGTGTATTGTAAAACGTATATATTTTTGTTTCACATAACCTAATCAGCACAACCATTATTAAAACAACGAATCATTGATCATGGTTGAGTTGAAACACTTATAGCTGGAAAGAGTTACTAAATGGAAAAATGCCCAACAATGTGCTATGCTTGTTGTGACATTATGCAGATGTAACTGATGTATTCACTCTGCATGTTTGTGTGCAGACGTGACAAGTTATGGATCAGCATGGAGTACTGCGGCGGAGGTTCTCTGCAAGACATCTATCATGGTAACACATACATTTCGATTGTTTGTGTTAGTCATGTCTGGAGCCCTTCTCCTTACTGACCTTCTACTCCTTTTTTTTTAATAGTAACTGGGCCATTGTTAGAGTCACAAATAGCCTACATGTCGCGGGAAACCCTGCAGGTAAGCGTATGCCAAAACAGTTGGAATTTTGTTGTTATTGCCATAACAGCTGTTGCGTGCTTATATTTGCAGGGTTTATACTACCTTCACAATAAAGGCAAAATGCATAGAGACATCAAGGTGAGTGTCGGAATTGATCACAACTTTTTTCCAATAATTCTCCTGAATCTTGTTTTTTAAATTATTTTTTTGAAGCAATAGGGTCAAAGCTCATTGTGTTAAACCTTTAAAGACCAAGTGACTGTTTTGGGTCAATTTCAATATATTTGAACTGACACTTTTTACTTTAATCTATTGAAACTGTTTAAATTGACCCTTTTATATTTGAACTGACCGTTTTGACTTCAATCCAAAAACATTGACTTTTTCAGTCTCTACACATGCACTGAAAGGCTTGCTTTTTTTTCTTGTCAAATAAATGTTTATGCAGTAAACCAGAGAGGCAAGCTGTTGGTTTCAAATTATTTATTGCGGTATTTATTTTTTAAAGCCCCTGTAAACATTGACCGCGTTCCCTGGTGTAGTTAAGTTGAAACACGCTGTGTTGTAGTTTGTTCTGACATGTTTTTTTTTTCAACAACAGGGCGCCAACATCCTTTTGACAGACAACGGTTATGTTAAACTAGGTGAGAAGAGCCAACCATTTTTTGGCCTTTGTTATTTTCCCTCCTACTTTTTGCATCATAAATCTTTCATCCCATTTGGTTTTAGCGGACTTTGGTGTATCAGCACAGATCACTGCAACTCTGGCCAAGAGGAAGTCATTTATTGGAACACCCTACTGGTAAGTTATGTGATTTAAAAAAAATGTTTAAACACACTGCAGCAATCTATCCTTTCTGCAGTCAGAATGAAAGGATTTGATTGATTAGTGGATGAAACAGCACTTCTTTTTCAACCTCAATGAATAGCGCCACATCAATAATAGTGCCTTTCTTGGTTTGCCTGCGTCAGGATGGCTCCAGAGGTGGCGGCAGTGGAGAGGAAAGGAGGTTACAACCAGCTGTGTGATATCTGGGCTGTGGGCATTACCGCAATCGAGCTGGCTGAGCTGCAGCCGCCCATGTTTGAGCTACATCCCATGAGGTGTGTGAGAGTGTTGTTAAGTGCTTTCACTGAATTACAAAGGAGCCTTTTGTTGAACCCTTTAAATGGCATTCATTCAACTTTCATTTTATTTCACCTAAAATGTGATGTTCACGAGAAGGGATTAGATTTTATTTTTTAAATGACAAGTCACTTACCCTGCAAAGGGTTACTACTAACTATGATTGTTAATTCCCATTAAATCCTCCTTTTTTCCCTGCACAGAGCTCTTTTCTTAATGACTAAGAGTAATTTCCAGCCACCCAAGTTGAAAGACAAAGTCAAGTGGTAAGGCTCTTTTCTTGTTTACAATAAAGATAACACAAGAACTTTTGTCGTTGATATTCTGTACCGTTTTCTGGACTACAGGACAGACAACTTTCACCATTTTGTAAAAGTAGCACTGACCAAGAATCCAAAGAAGAGGCCCACAGCAGAGAAACTACTACAAGTAAATCTCTTGTTGATATTAGTTCGGCCTAATAGTTTATCAGAATGAACTGGAGCCAATAAATTGTTAACATGTTAAAAAGTGAAAAGCCTCGCTTCCTCTCTTTTTCAGCACCCATTCGTGTCTCAGCCCTTGAGCAGGACGCTGGCTAAAGAGCTGCTGGACCGAGCCAAAAATCCAGACCACAACAATTACAATGACTTTGACGACGACGACCCCGAACCGGAGGTAACCTCGGACCTTTTATAGGTTTCTGTAAACAGGCTTTCATAATTTAGGGAATTTTCACTTATGGAAACTTTCCTTAGTAGCACTAGTCCAACCAAATATTTCTAGTGCTCTCATCCTGTTCAGTCGTTGTTTTGAGAGCGCTTTTTCTACAATTAATCCGCTTCCGGAGTCAGTTTAACTTGCCATACATGACAGTTTATGGGAAGTTATGATGATATATATATATTGCCAAAAAATAAAAATTAGCCACAATTTCACTACAAGTGAATAAGGAAAAGCTTTCATAATTTTTCCATCATTTTTATCCAAATAATTGAAAAAAAATTATCATTTTTTTTCCTTATCATAATATAAAAAGCCCATTTTGTGATATTTTTCATATTAGCAGGAATGACCGTTTTTTTAATTTTCTTCTTTTTTTTTTTTATTGAATACCGTTTCTTTCCCTTCCTCCCTGAAACATCCCATCTGTTCGTCATTCCTCAAATTCCACACACATTCTTCCAGCATCCTTAACTTCTCCATTGCACTCCCTCACTAAATGCTCTCCATTCTTTTTTTCTCCATCTTGCAGCACTTTCTCCTTTCTTCTTTCTTCCCTTTTCTCTCCTCTCCTCTCTTCTGTTCTTGTCTGCCTTCCCACCACCCTCTATCTTCCTCTTCCTCAACCTCCACAGTTTAAGTACAGGGGTCACTTCCTACCCATAAGCCCCGAGGCTCGCCGTCCGCCTCGCTTTCCCGCCCGTCGGAAGGTACCACCTCCGGCTGATGTGGCTGCAGTGATGTGATTTTCTTAACAAAGCGCTTTTGATTTGTATTGAAGTGTTTCTTTACTGGTGTATAGCTCGGTGGCAACTACCCCCCAAGGAGCAAAGCCTACTACTAGTTGAGGGATATATTTCTGAACATTTTCCAAATGTTCTTCATTTATAGATGTCCATTTCGTTTATACTCGGAGTTCTGACTCTTAAAGTCAAAATAGCAAATATGAGTTCATATTAATTCTTTTTATTATTATTTTTATTGTTGGTTGAATTGGTATTCATCATTTTGCACTTTTAATACAAAAGTTGAAGAACATTAAATGGTAATTTTTAATTTTTCCATTTTTTTAAACAGTATTTCAAAAGATGATGGGTAGTTAATAGTATGGTTAATATTCTCCTTTGTTTTTTATCCAAAAAATTCTTATTTATTTAAAAAAACTATGTAAATCTCCGGATCTCCAATATTTAGAGCATTTTTTAGTTTTATTTTCTATCAGCTACCATTGAAGGCAATAGACGTCAAATCCGTTTTAAATGAGTTAAGCATGGTGTGCGGTTGCTTGAGTGTGCGTTTTTTTTTTTTTTTGTATTAAAGGGTTTATTGTGATTTTACCCTTTTTTTTTTTAATAAGGATTCAAAACCCATTGTGAGGATTTTTTTAATCATCTTACACTGTCCATATGTGTTGACCTTGTTGCTGTGTGCAGCTGCCTCATTTTGCCCCGTCATCAAATTTCTCCCAAAGGAAATCGCAACCATGTTTTGTTTTTCACTTCGTCTAATCTTCTCAAGTGTCCTGAAAAAACCTCCTGCTCACTTTTATTCACATCTCTCTCTCTTTGTGTCTTCACAGTCTCCCGTGTCCGTCCCTCACCGGATTCGCTCCACCAGCAGAAGCACCCGAGAAGGAAAGACACTTTCCGAGATTAACTGTGAGTTCACACACTAATTAATAAGCAGTCAGAAATATAAGAGATTTCACCAGCACATTTTGTCATCAATTTCCCAGTCGGTCAAGTGAAGTTTGACCCTCCATTAAGGAAGGAGACGGAACCTCATCATGAACCGGTGAGTGGACACATTTCATCTCAATTCCTTACCACCTCAATGCTGAGCACAAGAGAACATTCACACAGTATATTATTAATCATTGGCTGCCATTGACGTCCAATCCAATTAGACATTCTTTCATTTGCTGCCTGCCCTCCCAGTTCAAATGGATCTACTAGTCATGAGCCCATTTTAAGAGTTTTGAATGTATTTTTAAGAGCCACATCGATGGTCTATCGTCATTGATGAGTCGGAAAGAGTTAATGCCACTGTCTTAGCACCATATCATATTTCTTTGGTGTGCAGTTGTGGACTCTGTTCTGAATTGAAAGGCTAGACAGGAAGTGTTTAATTGAGTCCTCCACAATGTGCCTTGGAGGAAGTCTGGACTTTATTGGAAACATTGTGAACATTTTCAATATGTTGCTGTTGGAGTGCATGTTTCACTCTAGTAATTTCAGGGAGAATTTGGAAATTAGACAAAAGCGTGTAATGGGTGGTGGATCCACAATCAACATTTGTCACCACCAACTCCTGTACTCACATCTGATCCTCGCAATGTATCTTTTCCGTTCACATTAAGTCAAGTTTGAAATCACCACTGTTGCTCATTGGCATAACAATCATCCTCTAATCCAATATAGCATGGCCTTCGTTCTTTTCTGTTCCTGACCTGTGTGCTTCTGAAGCCTCCAGCTACTGTGCAACATATTATTTTGTTCATAAATGATTGCCCTTTACTGTCTCTTTAAAGGGATTTTGCACAAACTCATTTAGCCTTTGGATTCCATGGACACCCATTAATTTGTAAAGCGGTCATTTACAGATAGATGATGACGTATCGAATCTAATAGTCCATTTGTATTTGGATTGTATTGAAGGTGATTGCAGATATTTTTAAGCTTTTTGAAGTATGCTTTTTCATATTTCCTCAAATTGTGGCGCTCTGCTTTGATTGTTTAATGGGTGCGAAGACCATTCCATGCATCTTTTTAAAAGAATGTCTCTTCTATTGAGACATATCTAATGACACCTAAAATAAGTCGTATGCATGCTTATTTAAAAAACTTTTTATGGAAAGGATGTAGTTCGCCGCCGCCCTTCCAGTTCAAATGGATTGGACGTCGATTGCAGTTAATGGCAACCAGTGAGATTGGCATTATTTATGAATTTTGGCTTTCTTTAGGGAAGTGTACTTGTTTAAATGCAATTGCCTGAGCAGTTTAAAACTTGTATAGATTTACCAACAACAAAAAATAAATCCACTAAGTACCCACGCAGTTGATGAAGGACCAAGGAAATAAATGTATGATGATTTTTTAAAAATGTTTAAATTGGTGCCACTTTCTGAGGAAATAAGTGTTGTAGTAAAATTGATTTCCCATGCGCAAACTACAGCAGGTCATTCCTGGATTCAGCTTGACACCCTAAAATGATATTCTCTCTCTCCAGAGTCCATTTTTTGGCCTTTTGTCCACCATTTAGTTTCCCCACCATCCTCATACATCATTTTCTGTCCTGCATCAATGCCCCCCACCCCGTTCCCCCTTCCCCGTTTCCCTCCATCGTCCAAAGTTCATGTATTAACTTAAGGTCTCTCCCGCTTTGTCTTGCTGACCAGTGTGATTCTGAGCCCTATCTGGACTGTGTTGAGGAGCTCTACTATACCGCGAGATCTAATCTGGTAGTACTCTCTCTCTCGTCTCTCTCCTCATTCCTACTCCTTGTCATCCCTTTTCTATTTATTTTGTGTTCATTTGCCGCCATTCACACTATGCTATTTCACCCTAACTTTCGTCCGTCCGTCCATCCGTCCGTTTTTTTCTCTGCCGTTCCTAATCTCTGGCCCTTTACTTTTTGTCCATGTTCATTTCGGGCGATTGGTGTTCCTCTGTGCTTCTACTCACCTGTGTTTTCTTCTCTGTCTGCAGTCTCATTAACTGTTGCTATCATCTTTGTGTGTGAAATCGGACGAAAGCAATTAGACAGAATACTTAAACGCAAGCAAAGATGTATGTTACTTACTCCGAGTAGTCCAATGCCTTTCTTCAGGGCACATTGGGGATGAGTATAGGACTTTTCTTCCTGTCCGGTGGATATTTCGCTATGCAACACTTCTGCTTTTGTATGGTACAGTAATCCCTTGATTATCGCGTCTTTGATTATCGCAAATTCACTACTTGACATTATTTTTTTCTGCTATTAATTATTACATTTGTTGACAAACTCGTAAGCGGATTCCACTCTTGCTACTAGGGCTCAGCACTAAAGAGAAAAAATGAGAAAGTTATAATGGGGATGGACCTAAATGGCAATTTTGCGATTATTGGGACCATGTCTGGTCTTCATTAACCGCGATATCTGAGGGATTACTGTACTTTGTTTAACATATTTCGTTTGGTAGATGACAAAAATCAAGTGTTTAGCTTGTGCTTCTATTGTTTTAGCCCTATTCTTCATTTACTGTCACATTTCTCTTTCAAGATATATATTTTTCCAACCACTCTATATGGCTGCTTACACATTGTGGCTTTATTTGCAAATTTGTCAGATGAGACTCTGAAGTTGAGTTGTTGTTTTTCTAAATGTCATAGTATTTCATTTATTGCCTCCTTTGACAAGGATTATTGATTTAAAGTGGGAGGACAGGCTCTGAATGCTCAAATTGCAGTCCCATTGACAACAATAGACGCCCAATACATTTTGACTGGGAGGGGCAAATGAACGAATATACGAAGATGAGCCTTCTCTGCTATTTGGATGTTTTCCCTGACAGTGGTACTCAGAAAGCCAGATGGAATTTGCCCAAAAATGTTTGAGAACCACTATTTTAGATATAAAATGAATGGTCCAGCATGGAGATTTTACACTAGAACCTTAAAGGTTTTTTTTAGCGGCTAGAGTGGCGCCAAACAGGTTGCCACAGTTACCATAGCGACCACATTAGGGAGGGAAAAGGACAATGATGAGAGTAGACGACTTATAATTACATTTGTTTTTCTGTCACTCTGGATAACATGTCATTAGTGGAGGTCGGAGAGAAAAAAATGCCTTCTGGCGTGGACAACATCGATGAAGATGGTGGGCACAAGATGAAAATTTGAGGTTAAACCGCAAAGATTTGGGGCTAAAACCGCTGCACTCAGAGTTGTTTTTTTGTATCCTTGTGGTGCTTAAGTAATGCAAGATTGCAGATTCAAACGTAGAAGGAGTTGATGTTGATAGTCTAACGGTTAGCCGCTAACCTTTAGGAGTTGTTAAGACATTTTATGCAATTGTTGTTAACAAGTGAGGTTGCAATTGCAACATAAGCACTAAATATCAGAAGTTATCTTTCAGTGTTCTGTTTTCAGTCTATTGGGTCTTGATTTTGGAGGTATTTCTAGTTTTAAAACAGCTTGTAATGTATTTTACATGCATGAAACGTGGATTGTAGTTTAGTGATCACTTTCAAAAGCTGGTAGGCATTCTTCTCATGTTTTTTGCTTTTAGTTGTATTTTTCTTTTTGGGTTTGGGTGTTTCCACTTGTTCTGGTTAATTCAGCCTTTTTACCTAGTATTCTCTGATGCCCACATCCTAAACTGCATACATATTTGTTGTTGTTGTGGTGGTAAAAGAGTTACGCTTGTAAGGCCACAATGTGAGCACAGCACAAGACAAATATGCCCCGTGCTGAAAGATCTAATGAAATTGAACATCCCTGTTGTCTTTTGGCAACTGGGTTTCCGTCTAATCCGTCACTATTTTCTTGTGAATTCTATTGCATTGTATGCCATTGGGATCGAAGTATCCCAATAGTGACGCAAATGTCTTTTTTTGCAGGATCTGCAGTTGGATTACAGCCATGATTCCCCTTGCCTTCTTGGAGGAAACAAGTAAGTCATTATCTACCCTACATTTTGCATTAAAGAGTACTATTTACATTATTCTTGTACTTTAGATTGATCAATAGCGGCGTATTGCATGCTTGCACTTTGGATGCCCATTTTTTTCCCCCAATCTGTCGAACCACTTATGGCCAGTCTTCATTCCTTCCCCTGTAACTACTAAAAGCATTTATTCCTCTATAAAATAAACCTAAGCGGCAATCTTAGAGAGAGCTGTTTCCCTGCAAACTGTCAATATCCATTCTTTTGAAATATGGCTAAGCACCCATGTTTACATTGCGTGTTAAAGATTCAGATGGCATTAGCCCAATCAATCACATTGATCCTTTAATGTCTGTCTTGATGGTTCAAAATAATCATTTTCCTGACTTGTCCTTCCAAAAAAAAAAAAACAGGAGTCTTCTCAAATCGGTGGAGGAAGAACTGCAGCAGAGGTGAGTTATTTCAGTGTAAACTCTGATTATTATACTTTTTTTCTGCTGGTTTGCTAACCACTATCAGCCAATCAACGTTAACCTGCAACTAACCGGGTCTGATCTTAACCTGCAAACGACTCAACGCTGTCAGGGCTTTGGCTTCATGCTTTTAATGGCTTCGGGTTAGAAAGTTTTGCCTCTATGCCGCTTAACCGCAGAGCATGGCTTTTTCCACACAAAGACAGACGCTCACACACTACACATCTAGTATCTCAAGGGGTCGTTCTTGCTTTGTTTCCTATGCGGCGATCTGTCCCAGCACTTACTTTTGATTCTGTCAACGTTAGTGTCATTCACATTTAAAGATTATCCTTCCTGGAGGGTTTTCAAGTTTGTTGATGAGGTGTTGAATGGAATTAAAAAAAAAATACATTTTGGAGCTTTATAGCAGGGAATTTTAACCTTCATTGTTGTTGTTTTGAAGAATTTGTTTGGAGGATTAGCAATTTGTTTGTGGACAAAGCTTCACACACACACTCTAATCCCTCCCACCCTTTACCTTTCCTTCCTCATTTTCCTCCTGTTATCATCTTCTCCAACAACTTTTTGCCTGCATCCCTTCCCCCACCCCTCATTTTTCCTACCTGGAATCCCCCGAAATATTCCTCTACTATCTCCACCTCCGCTCCCAGGGGCCATGTGGCACACTTAGGGGAGGATGAGGAGGATGATGATGATGGTGCAGATGATGAAACTCACACTCAGTAAGTTCCCCTCACTCCACCTCACGCAGTCGTAGAACAGGAGGCCTCTCCGTCTCAGTTTCCCCTCCCTCCCTCGCTCTCTCACGATAACGAGGATGAGTAGCGGAGAAAAGAGGAGGAAGGCTTCCTGTTTGTGCTATAGTTTCATCCACCCATTTATGCAGCACACCGCACCATCACAGCAACCCTTGTGCAATTTTTCTCCGTGTGTGTATCTTGCAAGCTTTTCATTTCATTTAACAATTGCCCTAACCCCTAAACAACAGTATTTCTTTTGTCATTTTTCCATCCAACCATTTTTCTTAAGTAAAAAGAGCTCTAAGAAAATACTCGTATAAACACACTAAAGTTGTGTGTGTAGTGACTCAATGCCAGCTAAGCGCAAGGGATCATTGATATGCTTTTCCCACGTCTTTGCTGCCATCTTTCTGTGCTTTCTTGTTTGTGAGTGCGTAGATTTCAATGCTGCTTTCTATATTAACATTTCATTATAAAATCAAAAGTTGGGGCTTTAACTTTTCTGTGCTTTTTTTGTTTTGTTTTTTTCAGCGTTGACCTTTATACTGATTGAACGCCTACAGACTATTTCTCATTTATGATGTTTTAAATCAATCAAATAGATGTGAATCCATTGTTATAATACATAATTATACTGACTGAAAACAAAAAGCAGAAGAAAAAAATGAGGAAGTTGTAACGCCAATGAGAATAAAATGTTCCTTAATGATAAAAAAAATAGCCTTCATCACAAATTTTTAAAATGTCCCCCTTTTAGTTGAAAAGTGAAATGAGTGCCCTGAAAATCTATTCATAATCCAGCTGCTTCCCATCCTCATTTCAGTCCCAACCTTCATTACCGACGACTCAAAAAAAAAAAACATTTGCCTTCTCATGAGGCAAGAATGGAGTAAAATCTCTGTCATTTGATTTTCTAATGATGACATAAGAGCATCTAAAAATGGACTCGCTAGTGCAAAAACTTTCTTTACCGGCTTTACATTTCCCAGAGACTTTACACCAGCTTGCTTGATGAGCTTGCCTTTTGTGTATAGAAGTTTAAGGCCATTATGGTTCTTGTCGTATTAATCGTTAAAGGAGGCATGTTATGCAATTTCATGACAGGGTGACAGCTTTTCCCAACATTACAGTCTGCTACTAATTATAATTAACAATTAGCTAATTCTAAGCTGCACTAACACTACAGCTTTGCTTATTCTCAACTTGAAAATGGTGCATTTCTGCTTAGCAGGTGCTTGATGTGAGGACAAGACTATTTTAACATTTGCACAAAAAAATATTAGTTTGCTCAAAGATGCATGGTAATATCACTTGGCGTAATTTTACATTTTATTAATGTGCAGACACTCCTGAGACTAAGGGTTAATTTTCTGTGATATGTCCCCTTTAATTGATTAATGATTGATCGACAAATTCAAATCTGGTCGCCACATTCGTATTGATTTTTGATGTGTTGTCATGCAAAATCAATGTCCCTATGTTTCTCCATCTTCTTTCTCACTATGTAGTAAGATGAACACTATCCTGAGGCCAAAGGTCCCGCCCCCGCTTCCGCCCAAGGTACGTGTCATTTCTCATTGATGGAAATTATTGCTCATGTTTTGAGATATTATGATTTATTGGATTTAAAGCGTTTCATAATTGTGACGAATGGAAATCAATGACCTTTCCAGCATACATTGTTAAATTCTGAACGTTTTCATAAGCCATTTATTGCCTCAATTATTAAAAAGGGGGAAAATCAGGAAATATAATTATGATTTTTTTTCCCGGGCCACACAAAATGATGCGACGGGCCAGATTTGGCCCCCGCCACTTTGACACCGGTCAAAGTTTAGTGAAACAAACGGGATTTTTTTACTCCATTTCCCAGCCCAAGTCCATCAGCTCGCCGCAGCCACAACCCAAACAGGATGACAGCCAATCGCACAGCGAAGACGACGGCAGCGGCACCATCAAGCGCTGTCCGGCCCCTCAGACGCCCAAGCCGGCCTCCAACGTGCCCCCGCGGCCGCCACCCCCGAGGCTGCCGCCGCACCGCCGCAGCAGCCTAGGTAACGAGACCGCGAGCGAGCGCTCGGACGGCGAGGCCTCCTCCGCCCCGGAGGACGACGGGAGCTTTAGGCATTTCTGGGAGTGGCTCCACACGCCTCACACAGAGGAGGAGCTGGAGGAGGCGTGGGAGGTTCTGAAGGAGGTGAAAGAGGAGCAGGAAAAAGAGGATGAGGAAGAGAGTAAGAGCCAAGTAGCTTGATAGCATCCTTTTGCTCCGCCCCTCCAGTTGTCCTCTCCTACTGATTTATCTGTCACATGAGTTCATTAATAGTCTATTAATATCAACTTTAAATGTCTCCCGTGTTATGTTCGGAATCACTCTCTATTCACCACAAAGTGCCCCACTAAATGTCTTTTTATCGTTTGGTTCAAACGTTTAGTACATGATATGAACCACCTATAGAGCAGGGGTCTTAAACTATTTATTGATGGGCCACTGGAAATAGTATGAGATGCAATATGTATTCACCTAAAAAGTGACTACAGTCTTCCCTCAATTACCGCAAATTCACTTTTTTCTGCTATTAATTACTGAAGGAAAATAATTATGTATATTTTTTAAATATTTTTTTTGTTAAAAAAATGGAAAAATCCACTCTGAAGCCAGTCTTGTTACTAGAACTCAGCACTGAAGGGGAAAAAAAGTTAGTTTTTGAATTTAGCTTCTCCAACTGGACATAAGTATTTGCAGGTTATAATACTTAAACCTATTTTTTGCAGAAATTTCGACTAACCAAACAAGTAATTGGTAGAATTGTTCATGATGACATTTTTAACAGTAATGTTTTTTTTTTTTATTTATTTCAATATTAATGCCTTAAAACACAAAAGATTGATTCCGAACACGGCCTTTGTTTTTTAGTTCCTTTTACTCATCAGCTTATCGCTACATACGTCCTCACACTAATTTTTGTCCCCCCTGATTGATTTCTAAATCCTGTCAATCATTGACTAGCTAGCAGTCAGTCTATTCTCAAATGAGGTAGAAGAAAGAGGAGAGAATTTTCTGTGGTAGGGGCTGAAATAAAGTGAAGATGAAGTCATGGCTGCCTGCATTTCTCATACAAGCCTGCTCTCCTCTTACCACCCTCCCTCCCTCCCTCCCACCATCCCTCTCCCACCTTGTAGTCAATTTTCGTTCGCTCCCCTCTGTGTCGTAAGTCCAGTGTTACATGTCCTGCCGTAGTTCCACCCAAACTAACCTTTTCTGTGTGTGCCATATCTAAGGAAACGGCTTGAATTCCTCGCACAATGGTGAGCGCAACAGTCCTGCCGACAGACAACAATCCACGATGCCCCCCAGCGTCCCCATACGAAAGGACAAGAAGGACGTTCCGGTAAGTTGATGGAAATGAGTCGTGAAGCATGAGTCCTGTCTTAATTTTTTTAACTTTTATTTTAGATGCCAAGTAGCAACGGGCTCCCACCTACACCCAAAGTTCATGTAAGTCTCTTCTCCGAAAAGGAATGTTTTCAGATGCTTATCATTCATCTCCCATGCTTGCAGATGGGAGCGTGTTTCTCCAAAGTGTTCAACGGTTGCCCTTTAAAGATCCATTGTGCCACTTCTTGGATCAACCCAGATACCAGAGGTAAAAAATATCAATAACTTGACTCATGACAGTGATAGAAGAACCAGTGTTGCTCTAAAAATTAAACGTTTTTTTTACGTTGACCACGCAGTAACTTTGTTAACTTACTACTTGCACTGAAACTTAATGACATCATAACCTTCCTACATTGTTTCTCAAATTAAGACATTGGCTGCTATTGATAATGCATTGGGATTTGATGTCATTATTTATCGCTGGCAGGTTATTTCCAAGAATAGTCCAATGATACCAGCCCATAACTTTTGAAATGCCATTTTTTAAAAACAATACGGTAGGATTGTGGTCACTGTTGTGTTTGTTCATATCAACTGTTTTGCGACTTTTCAGATCAATATTTGATATTTGGCGCCGAAGAGGGAATATACACATTGAACCTTAATGAGCTGCACGAGACCACCATGGAACAGGTGAGTCCTTACACTATTACTGTGTGTGATAAATATTCTTTGGCTAAGTGCAATTTCTGCTTGTTTTTCCCCGTGAAGCTCTTCCCCCGCCGATGCACGTGGTTGTACGTAATGAACAATAATCTTCTGTCGGTGTCTGGTGAGTCAATGCGGTCGTGACGGAAATCCACTGGATGGAAGATGTCATTCTGTATATGTCGTATAATTTTGTGTTTTTTGCAGGAAAAGCCTCCCAGCTGTACTCGCACGGCATGCCGGGACTTTTCGACCAGGCCCGACAGCTCCAGAAGTTACCAGTAGCCATTCCCACACACAAGCTGCCTGATAAGATGATACCCAGGTAACACATTCAAATTGTATGAAGTCCAGCCATTTGTACTACTAAAAAGAAAAAAACATCATACCAAATCCTCTTTTCATTCAACACAGGAAGTTTGCTGTTTCCACTAAAATTCCAGACACTAAAGGGTGCCAAAAATGCTGCGTGGGTGAGTAATACACACATTTTAGATGGACTGTTTTGTGTCATTGATGGATATATTACCGTATGTATTTGAGTATAATGCGAACCCATCATTTGTGACTTAATATTGGTAGTGTTAATATTGGTAATGTTCAAGGATTGCACTACTTGTAACTGGCAAATGCTGAACATATGTCGCCATGACAAAACATTTATTTACAACATTCATTCATTTTTATTTCTTTTAGTTCAAGATTTTGCGCGTTATACTCGAAATAATTATGTTAAAAAGTCCACTTTTGTTATTTGTGTTAATTAACCAATGTTTTTTGACTTTTGACAGTGCGCAACCCATACACAGGCCACAAGTACCTCTGTGGGGCTTTTCAGTCCCACGTCATGCTGCTGGAGTGGGTGGAATCCATGCAAAAGTTCATGCTCATCAAGGTCAGTCACAATCACATGGCCATCACTTGTATGATTCTGTGAATTAACTCCATTTTGTTTCTTTTTTGGGGGGGTTGCGGCCAAACAGACCATCGACTTCCCTCTGCCTTGCCCGCTTGAGGTGTTTGAGATGTTAGTGGTCCCGGAGCAGACTTACCCTCTCATCTGCGTGGCGGTCAGTAAAGGGAGCGAGCTCAACCAGGTGGTCCGCTTCGGCACCGTCAACCCCAATCCCAACGCTACCTCCTCCTGGTTCACAGAGACGGGTGAGAAAGTAGTCTAGTAGTAAAGCAATGTATACGATGCTCGGGTTGCCAATGCCATTTTTTTCCAGTATAAAACTCAAAGTAAATATTTTCTATATTTTCCAAAAACTGACACAAAGAAGCGTTTAATTGGACGGAACATGCTGAAAAAAAACACAAAAAATCAAGAGCAAACAATTGCCCATCTTTTTTAATGTACATTTAGTCCTTGTTAATTTTGGACTTTGAAAAATAATATTTACGACATGTTTTATCATAGAGTATGTGATACTACTCAATGGTATTCTGAAAATGTATTCTTTCTTTCCTCAGACACGCCTCAAACGTGCGTGATTCACGTGACGCAGCTGGAAAGGGACACCATCCTCGTTTGTCTGGACCGTAAGTGGGCGTCACATTCCCATGCGCGCATTCAAAACACGTTTCATCACCTTGTTGAACAATCAGGTTGTATCAAGATCGTCAATCTCCAGGGAAGACTGAAATCCAGCAGAAAGTTGTCTGCCGAGCTCACCTTCAACTTCCAAATTGAGTCCACGGGTAAGAAAACGCAAGCCAAATGAGTCCATTTTTTTTTTTGGCACTCGAATGCATTGAACTAAATCAATGTATTCTTTTCTTGCCAGTTTGTCTCCAGGATAGCGTGCTGGCCTTCTGGAGGCACGGCATGCAGGGGCGGAGTTTCAAGACCAACGAGGTGAGCTGGATTTCTCTCTGCCGTTCTTCTGGGAAGAAAACGTCTCTAAAATCTTCAAATTTTGTCCCAAATTTTTAGATCACGCAGGAGATTTCCGACAGTACGCGCATCTTCAGACTACTGGGATCAGACAGGTACACGCATACACACATTGACATAAATACACACCCACACGATGCACATGCATAATATTCTCTGATTACCTTCTTCACAAAAGACAAAGTGACCATGACAGAGGCATCACTCTGCCCAGGTATATTTTAACTTTGTTTTGGGATGCTTCAAGACTGGTGACTGGCTTAAGATTTTCTTATGGGGGATTTCTTGAAAACACCAATGCCCTATTGATCATTGTGGTCGTTTTTTAAAATAATTATTGTGAGGAAATCGGGATTAAGTTCATTTTTGGTGTCTGCATGCTCATGATTTAGTGCTGTACTATATGACAATACATATATTTTGGGCTGTTGTTCTTTTTTTATGTAACTAAAAATATAAATACCTGTCTATTTGTGGACATAGTCTAAAAGGGGTTTAATTACCTCACTCATTGTCTTCTTTGGGTCTCCCTGGACGATCTTTTTATTGAAATCCTTGAATATTTGCGACCAAAATATTTATAGCGGTACTTTTTTTGTCATTATCAGGGTGGTGGTGTTAGAGAGCCGACCGACCGACAACCCGACAGCCCACAGCAACCTGTACATCCTGGCGGGCCACGAAAACAGCTACTGACGTACACTCGCACGCCCACACATGCTGACACCCCGCATTAAGAGCCTAGCAACTAGCAGAGGGGAGCGCACCCCCCCGTTCCCGTCCCGTCGGAGTGGCGCCGCCGTGCGTTGGAAGGCAGGTGACGACGTGACCTCCAGATGCCCTCACAAGAGGTGGGACCCTCACACCACTCGTACTACTTAGTCGTACACGTTGTGCTACTACTGCGGCCATCTTGCACAGAAACCCCCTTACCCTAACCCAGCCCCCCCACCTCACTCTTATTTATTGTGGCATGACGTTAATCCGCCAGCAGGACGACGACTCCTGTTTTTTAAGTGTCGGGGAGAAGGCTTTCTTCGGCCATCTCCGCTTAGCAACAACAGCCACATAAGTGCTTAACTGATGTCTATTTAATTGATGTAAATATATATGTAGTATTTTTGGACAGATCTGAACACTAAACCTGCTCGTGTGTAGTTAGGCGTGTGCGTAGTTGCTCGGCACAAACAATACAAATATACGGACGATGGGAAGTAGGCGACTCACTTCCTGGTTCTCCCGATCAGCGACAAGGAAGCAGGCACTAATCCAATGTCTCTTCGGCAGACCTTTTTAGAAATGCAGGCAATATGGCGAATCATTAGGCTTCATTTTAGGTTTTTATTTCAACCACTGGTGTTAAACATTTGCACAGAGAAAAAGGTTGCGTGAAAGAAATGTGACGTCATTTACGTAAGCGTAGATTTTCAACGCGTTGATTCACATTGTCCTTAACATGCAACACACGTCAGAGGGTTTATTTTTTTCAGTGTATGGGAACTGAAATTAGTTTGTATCTGCATTGCAGATTTAAAGTTAAACCTTAAGAAGTTCTTAAATGTAGAGGGACATAAAATACATTGCCTCTTTTTTAAAGAATTTTTAGCAGCCTAACCTCTGACTTTATCAGTTCACCTTAATAGCCAAATGCATACTTAAAACCCTTTTTTCATAGTCCTATTTACTTTAATAAGAAACAAATTTAAATGTTAATCACTTGCTCGTCACTTCTATTCCTCAAGTCAAAAATATTACTTCAAAGCTCTACAAATTGTCACCTTTTTTTAAATTCTAGTTTTTATCTAAAAAAATAACTTATTGTAAGATGCAGTGACGTCAACACCAACCTGTGTCAACTCCTATTCAATCGGCTTCGAGCTTTCCTGATTCGTCACATTTGACTGCATGAATGAGACATTCCACTGTTTTAAATTCATCTCCTGTTCAAAAAAAAACGTTTAGCCACCCTATTATATTTAACATTGACTGCCATTTATGGCAATAGTTGTCCAAGCTATTCTGGCTGGAAAGTGACGTAGATTCACAATTCACTGTCAAATGAATGGTAATGGCAACAATTAGTTCAATGTGAACACTGACACAAAACACACTAAAAATCTGTCCTACTTCTTTCTTCTCTTTTATTTTGTCGCACATTTTTTTGTTATTTTCACAGTGCAAAGCGCACATTATGACATGCTGTATATAGTGTAAAATAAAATTGGGTTTGTTTTACATACTGTACAATTGCCTATATTTTGTTTTGACAAGTGTAACAAGATTTATGAGGATAAAAGGTTAACACATTAAAAAAATGTGACACTTGAATGTTGGTCATTTTGTTGTTCAGTGTTAACTGAAAAAAAACAACCAGCCAATAAAATTACACCTAATAACTTTCTATAATTTTTCAAGCAGGATCTAAATAGAAATTGACTTTGATTTTTTACATCCTCAGAGGTAAGTCAATGTTTAGTGTTCACACTGCGGTACCTCTTCCGTCTACCTGGTGATGTTCTGGTGTTTTCTCCATCGCCTTCTCTTTCTTGTCATCGCCGCCGCCTCTGTTGGGAAAAAGGAACATTTTGATAACACTGTTGAAGCTGTCTGCAATTTTTCACAGGTCTTAATGTCTCTTCTTACTTCTTTTTGAACAGTTTCTTAAAGGAGCTCCTGAAGCCTCCTTTGTCCTGCTTTCGGCTTCTCTCGCTGAAAGACGTGTGAGGGTGATGGTTCTCCTCGCCCCCCCACGGCTGCATAGTTGGCTCCTAAGAGAGGTCACCATTCGTCATATCATGGAATCTTGACCAAAATGGTTTGTTAGACTTGTTTGATTGGTACTCGGACGTTTGGTCCCCCCGGACGTTTGGTCCCCCCCGGACGTTTGGTCCCCCCCCCCGGACGTTTGGTCCCCCCGGACGTTTGGTCCCCCCGGACGTTTGGTCCCCCCGGACGTTTGGTCCCCCCGGACGTTTGGTCCCCCCGGACGTTTGGTTCCCCCGGACGTTTGGTCCCCCCGGACGTTTGGTCCCCCCGGACGTTTGGTCCCCCCCCGGACGTTTGGTCCCCCCCCGGACGTTTGGTCCCCCCGGACGTTTGGTCCCCCCGGACGTTTGGTCCCCCCCGGACGTTTGGTCCCCCCCGGACGTTTGGTCCCCCCCCCGGACGTTTGGTCCCCCCCCCGGACGTTTGGTCCCCCCCCGGACGTTTGGTCCCCCCGGACGTTTGGTCCCCCCGGACGTTTGGTCCCCCGGACGTTTGGTCCCCCCGGACGTTTGGTCCCCCCGGACGTTTGGTCCCCCCGGACGTTTGGTCCCCCCGGACGTTTGGTCCCCCCGGACGTTTGGTCCCCCAGATGCTTTAGCCCCCTAAATGCGTGTAATTCAAACATCTCCTAAAAAGTGGCAATTAACAATTGATCAAGGCCGTCAGTCCTACCATGGCCAACAGTCCGTGATGGTCGTCGCAGGGTTTTTCACCATCCTTTCGGTGTGCCGGTGAGTTGTGGAGCTTGCGAGATGGCGTAGCGCAACCCCTGCTGCCTCTGCTGCCCTGCCGCTCTAGCTTGGCGTGGCCCACGTCTCCCGTGCCGTCCATCTGCAGGCCGTTGAGCGACTGCCAAGACAGCACAAATCCTCACTCGCACTTGTAAATACGAGCGACAGTTTAAACCGTGTTTTTTGCTGCGCAGAACTCACCTTGCTTTTTTTGCGCTGGCTAGGCTGAAAGGGGCGCTGGTGAGCCTGCCTCATCAGCAGAGCCTCGTCCGGCGACACGCACCCTCGGTTGGGGAATTTGCCGCAGCCGTTTCCAAAGACGTCCCTCGCCGGTGGCATGTGTCGCGACGGGGTGGCGGGACCTTTGGGGCACTTGACGAACGCGATGTCTACCGACGAATCGGAAGAAGCTGACGAGCAGCGGTCGAAGGCGTCGTGCAGGGAACTGCCCTCCTCTTCATAGAGGCACTCCATCCCGGGGGGGTCCGGCGGGAGAAGAAACTCTTCCAAGGCGTCAGCCAGAGCCGAGCCCGGTTGAACTTGCCGGAATTCCGGGGGTCTAGAGAGTGGCGCGTGCTGGCGGGAGCGCTCCAATGATTGGCTTTCGGGGATGCTGCCCAGACCTGGAAAAGAAAAAGTTGGTGCCTCTGTCTTTTTCAGTGCAATGACAAACTGGGAACCTGTGGGTTTGTCGGGACTGTAGTACTGCAGCCGAGGCGTCCATTCGCCATCGTAATGGTCACTTTCGGCCTCTCGCTCCCACTCGTGAAAGTGACGGCTGGACTGGATCTGGTCCAGGAGACGCTGCTTGCTGTGTTTGGCATGATCCCTGAAGAAAAACACACTACTTGGTGGATTTTTAACTCTTGCTGTCTGCCATTGGTCACAATAGACGGCCATTTAAAGGAGCAGGGTGACAGCCAACAAACAAAATGTATAGTAATGGACATCCACCCTCGTCAATGGCAGCCAATGAGTTATTTAGCCATACTTACGAAGCCGTGCTACTGTGTGGATAAGGAGAACCTTGGAGGCCACCTTCCATGCTCCTCACAAGTTGCTTCACCGATGATCTGCGAGGGCAAAAGGTTGACCAAATGTCACATACCTATCACATATTTGCTCATTTATACATTTGCTGAGCTCTTTGCCAACAATTTACATTACATGTCGACTAGGAACACATTTCTATTCGGTGTCTTCAAGTTTCAGGTAATTGCATCCAAGGATGAACTACACGTGGAAAATGAGTCAGTAAGGCACTATTGGAGTGAGATTTGCACTGACCTTTTGAACTCCTGGCGGTTGTGCATCAGAAGCTCCTGATTGCGCTGTAAGAGCTGCTGCTGCTGGCTGGAGAAGCAGCGGAACTGCTGGATGCACACCAGCAGAAGGTAGTAATCCGGGTGTGATGCCTCCGTCTGCTTCAGTAAGGTCTGTACGTGTCATGCATAATACATTCATGTTAGAAAAGCTGGACACAGTTTGTGCTAAGCTATCAATGAGAGGAACAACAATGGCGTTGTGGTCGGGTGTCGTCCGTCACCTGCAGCAACAGCAAATATTCTGGAATCCTTTGCACAGGCTGGAGCAGCAAATTACGCAGGGAAGGTGTGGAAGCGTCCCCCATCGTGTCACTCTTTTGGAGTTCAGCCATTCGAAGACAAACAGAGAAAATGGTCGCCACATCATCGTCAGGGTCATCAAAAAAGTTCAACAACTTTTACCTCCAAAAAGGTGGAAGATTTGGTGGTGCCGGAGGACAACGTGGTAATCACGGCGAGACAGTCGGGAAGTTCTTTAAGGTACGACACGTACAAGTCCAGGAAGTCACTCTATTGGAGGGGGGGATTCCAGTGTTTTTTAAATTAGCCCAGCAAGGAAAATTGTTCCGACATTGCAATTGATTAGCGAAGCAGAAGCCACGGGGACCAAACTTTTGACCTCCACGCATTGACAAAGGCCTCCATTGCTTATCATAATCATGATTAATGGAGATAACAAGGATGCTTATGCCCTCATATGAATGAAAAAATGAGTGGTTAAATCAAATGAAAATCTGATGAAGTGGCAGTGGATAGGGCATTGGATCATGCATGCCAATAGTTATCTTGTTGAATCTTGTTAACCCAGAAAAGAAGTCGCGTACCTCTTTGCTGGTGAGCCTCATGAAGATATCTCCCATGATGCCTTGCCATTGACACCGAAGGACACGCTCTTGGAGAGAGTGGAGTAAGTCCAGGTGCTGCTGGATCAGGAAGCGCAGACAGCTGGGAAATGGACTGGCGCCGCCAAGGGAAATAAGGTATTGAAATAACATTAAATCTTTGCCTAATTTTGGTCATTTTGTAAAAAAAATATAAACCAAAAATTTAATAATTAACAAATTAAATTCCTCTTAGTTATTATATATATTTGCAGTCAAGAACTTCCAATGATGACCAAGGAATGTGTAGCCAATTCGTGGCGCAGAGGTTTGTTCACCTGACTACCGTCTGAGAGACTGGGGTTCGAATCCCGGTCAGGACACATTTTCCCTAAATTGTTTCTGTTTCTTTGTAGTCAAGATATTCAAATCATGACAAAGGAAAGTGAAGTCACTTGGTGGCGCAGAGGTTAGTACACTGCACTCCCATCTGGGAGACCTGGGTTCAATTCCCGCTTGTGACACTTTTTCACTTAGTTGTTTCTGTGGACTTGAAGTCAGGAGACTCAAATGATTACTAAGGAAAGTGTAGTCACTTGGTTGGCGCAGAGGTTAGATCACTGGACTCCCGTGTGGGAGACCTGGGTTCGATTCTCGCTGTCGTCCTTTGGTTGGTCACTACACCATGTAGGTCAGTAAATGGAATAAGAAGAAGAAAAAAAAAAGAAAAAACTTTTTACTTTATATTAAACACTTAGTCATACTTTTCAGCAAAAGGTTATATTCCGAACTGCCTTCGGCAGTTCGGAAGACAGTTGAAGGACCTGTCTGTGCGAAAGGCGTTCTCGGGTCGGCCTTCGGCCGACCCTCGACCGCTTGCTTGGTCAGTGAACCGCCGACACCGGGAAGCGAACTCACGTTCTCTCCGTGCAAAGGCGAGTGTGCAACCCACTACACCAACTCGTGCCCCACTTATACATGGGTGTTGAAACGTTTTATCCAAGGAATTGGGGTGAAACACTTAGTCATTTTTTGGACAAAATGCTTCATCCACTACTGAAGACTTATACACTTAAACACTTAGAATTATAACTTATTCTTTTAACTGAATAATATTGGGAAAATCATTGCCTGCACTGGGATTTGAACCCAGGACCACAGGGGTGGTAGACTGATGACTTATCCACTGGGCCACCACCCGGTGAGAGAAAGTGGTAGTACTTATACTTTTACCTCTTTCATTTACCTGAAACACTTAGTCATTTTTTTGACTAAATGTTTCATCCACCACTGAATACTTATTCAGTTAGACACTTAGACATTAATATTTACTTATTCTTTTAACTGAATAATATTTGGAAAATCTTTGCCTGCACTGGGATTTGAACCAACAACCACAGATATCGGAGACTGATGACTTATTCACTGGGCCACCACCCTGTGAAAGAAAGTGGTAGTACTTATACTTTTACCTCTTTCATTCACCTGAATAATATTGGGAAAATCTTTGCCTGCACTTGGATTTGAACCCAGGACCACAGGTGTGGAAGACTGATGACTTAACCACTGGGTCACCACGTTGTGAGAGAAAGTGGTAGTACTTATACTTTTACCTCTTTCATTCACCTGAATAATATTGGGAAAATTTTTGCAGGCACTTGGATTTAAACCCAGGACCACAGAGGTGGGAGACTGATGACTTATCCACTAGGCCACCACCTTGTGAGACTAAGTAGTAGTACTTGTACTCTTTTCTCTTTCATTCACCTGAATAATAGTGGGAAAATCTTTGCAAGCACTAGGATTTGAATCCAAGTACATAGAGGTGGAAGACTGATGACTTATCCACTGGGCCACCACTTTTAAAGATTATGCAGTAGTATTTGTTGTTTTGTCTCTTTTCACTCCCAGATCATACTTAGTACTTTGTGTCTTCAAGTGGGAAAAGATAGGTAAGCTTACTGAGCAAATCAAACCAGGATTTGAACCCAAGGTCCACAGAGGTGGGAGGCTAATGACTTATTCACTGATCCACTGGCTCCCAAAAGTGTGTTGGCCTCACAACATTGGGGTGCTGGATTCAAAACCAGATTGGTCCAAATGTAACTTACTATATAGTCATTTTTTAAACAATTTTTTTTAAATTAAAAAAGTCCTTTTACATGGTCAATTTTTAAAAGAAAATAGTCATTTTTTGAAGAAAAAGCCTTACTTCACAGTCATTTGTTTTAAGAAACCACATGGTTATATGTCCTGGTGAAATATGACAGGACAGGCATTAGCTTTGATGGCCACAGAAAAGGAGGAGGGGGAAAAAAGGAAGATGGATATTGTGTACAGGTCAAAAGGATTTTTGGTGAGTAGAATGGTGAGTGCTGTGAGGCATGAATAGACTCAACGATAGTCATTTTCCAGTCAAAATGGCTCGATCGCTAGCAATGGCAACCAATGACTGATATCACAGTCATACAAATGGTGAACCAATGGTGAACCGGTTCTGATTTTTTGTCAACATGTGCATGGGGTTTAAAATAGCCATTGCATTAGTGAGCCTTATTAGATTTGAACATTTCCTGTCTGTCGCCGACAAGAGAACCATTGAAAGAGATCCTTTAGATGATCACGTAAAGACCCTGAAGTAGGTCTCCTATTATAATGTGTATGTTGCCATTTCGGCATTTTTGTACAACAACCACTTAGACCGCGCGGACAAATCGATTGCGGATTTTCACCGTTTTTCCTTGGCGGCTAGGGCTTCAGAGCCGTTGAAAGAAATGTTGGCCTTCAGAAGAAGAGACAAATGGGAGACGTAAATTCTCTCCGATTCCAGAAGCTCCAGGGCTGCCTTTTGTCTCATACCTGGGGGGGGGAATAAACCTATATTTAGGCTAATTAATCCTAATATTTCCTCTTAAATGTCAGTAAAATGACTTTATTGATCATAACTAAGAAATCGTCTATACTTAGTTTTAATTTTATTTTGAAGTCCTTACTTCTATATCTTGAAAAGGTCAACATGCTTATTAAGGCAAGTTTTCTTACTGTTTTCACTGAAGCTGTCGGGTGTGTCTGCGCCCCTGCCGCCTTCCCATCCCGGATTTCTGGAGTTGAACGCTAGGAAACATTCCATTGTAATGAATTTCATTTAAAACGGGCGCCATTTAGCCTCTCACTATGCGTCGTGGACGTGGCACTCTGCTGCGAGCGCGGCGACTCTCCAAAGTAGCGATGGATGATACTGAGCTCCGATTGGCCGGGTGTGCAGATGCACTCGTCCGATGCGCTCAACACGTCGGATTTGGAGCTCTTTCTGCTTTGGAGACAAAAAAATGTATATAACATTTGTAATGTAAGCCATGATAGCCTTTGCAGTAACGTGGTATTAAAAACGCAACAACCCTTACTCTTAGCAATTAACCGCATGAGATTAATTGCACTCAATCACATTCTGCATAATAATAAAAGAATTCATAAATAATATTCAGTGGAATTTTATTCTTAATGTACTGCCATATGCCTCAAATAATTTATATATATTAACTCATTGAATGCTGCAAGTCCTCCCAGAAAGTTAATGGGCAGTTAAAATAATTAATTGAGTGGATAACTCCAATTTCCTTTAATATTACATTTGTGCGCACAATTGTGTTAAATAAGCCTGTCAGAATGGGTATAAAAAAACATATCCAAAAGGTTTCACTGTAACAGTTATATTTTTTCTCAATGTTACCTTTGTGGTGGGATGTTGGTGGGTTCTGGCTGAAGTTGTTCCAGTTGTTTGATGAGTTCCCGCTGTCTGTTGGACACATCGTGAATGTGGAAGAATGCCGCGCTGAGCTCCTCCTGCAGAAGGAAACAGATTGTCTTTGAATTCTAGCCTTAGACAAGGAGATTGAGATGCGTAGTTTGGTGGGAATGGGGGACAGAATTTGGGTGGGTGTATATAAAATTTTGGTTGAAACCAGGTAAAAAGGCTCAAGTAAAAGTAGAGGGAAAATGGTTGGCTAGTAGTGTTATGATACAAGTAAGAACTGGTCAAGACTTGCCCGAAATCACAATCACTGCGAAGAGCTAAAACTAAGACCAAGGCAGAGTCTTTTGGAAATCCAATATGAAACCAGATCAACACAATAAAAATGATTCTTGAACCCAAACTGGTCTGGAATTTACAAATAAGGTGGAAATACTAAATTAGTACTTGGCTCCAGCACCCCCGCGACCCTAATGAGGACAAAGCGGTTGAGAAAATGAGACATGAAGTATTATAATGTTAGGTTAGTATGTACTGTGTCACTAAAAGCCCAAAATGCACCTCAGATCATTCAAGTGTGTTTTTGAGCAAGTACTGCCTGCCATCCATTCAAAGTCCACCTTCTAAAAATGCCTTCCTCTTTAATATATCGCATTACTACTCCTACACGAGTGTGTGGCCTCCATTTCAGTCAGATGTTCCTGATTATACTGCTGATACTTTTCCAGCTCCATCAAGAATACATTCATTGTACATGTGTGTGTATTGGACGTGTGTGTGTATATGTGTGTATTGGATGTGTGTGTGTATTGGGTGTGTATTGGGTGACTTTGTGACATGGCGTCACCTTGAAAGTGTTGAGCGAGTTCTTGAGGCCCATAATCTTATCGTCGGCGTCACTCTGCTGGGCCTGCAGGCTCTCCTCCAACTGCCGGTCCTTCTGGCGCAATTCGCACAACTCGGCCAGGGAGACGCGCAGACCCTCCCGCAGTTCCGCCACCAGGCCTTGCAGCTGCCAAAAAAAAACATATTGAAGATTGGCGCTTGAAGTACTTTTTCGCTCATTTGCTTCTTGTCAAGTAGGTTTTAAAGCACAGGTGTCAATGTGGCCAAATCTGAAAGGAAATCATGGGTGCTGACTTTCTGTTTTATGATCAAATGAAGATGATATATAGATGATGTATATGATGGTATACATATTTTTTACAGTTTTTCCCCTTATTTTTTTTAAATCAATATTTGTATTTGTTTAATCCTAAATTGTATTTTTTTCTTTTTGTTTTTAGTTCAAAAAGCATTTTTAGCATGTTTTACATCTATAACAAACTGAATATTTATTTATTAGGAGATCTAGTTCTTTGATTCTAAATATCTAAATAATATATCTAAAATATTTCCTCTTTCCCCTTTTGTTTCACTGTCAATAAACAGAAACACAATATTTAATCTTTGTTTGTTAAAAAAACTAAAGGTTAAAACATATGATAGATTTAAAATGTCCCCTTTTCTGATTAAAATGTTTTATATCCACATAAAAATCCAAATATTTGTTATCAACAGCCTCCAAGAGTAGATTTGTACTAATTTTAATGTCCAAAAATGATCTCTCCGCCATCAGAAAAGCTGTCAATTCATAAATCGGATGAAAAAAGGCATGTCCGATGCCTCTCACATGGTCCACGTAGAGATAGAAAGATGGAAGGCAGGAAGTAAGCGATGGAGAGACAACGTCTTGTTCCCACTAGCTAACTCAAAGATTGAGGGAATTGATTCGCTACTTTACGTTACTGTATGTTCACACATTACCTGCTATTGACAGTGATAGACAGTCAGTGACAAACTAGCAAATAGATTGGACGTCAATGCCAAAGACATGCGACTGTTTCCATCAAAATTCAAATACAATCAAATGAAGATTTTCTCACCTGAGCAACCTCCATGTTTTTGTCCTGCACGATGTTGTCCTCTTCTTTATCTGATCCAATAAAATGCATCCATTAATAATGCCTTGCGATTTTTTTTTTTCAAGTCATGAGTTGAAACAGTTTTTGGTCTTAAAAGAGTACTCGGCCCCATTTTTGGGAGCAGGAATAAGTTACACTCCTCTTTAAATTTTCTTAATTCGAGTGGACTGTTCTTTTTTTTCTTCTTTTCCACTAAAAATAACGTTCTTAATTAAGTTATTGTTGTTTTCTTGGTTTGGCTGTAACTGGTAAAGTGAATTAAGTATGGCCAAGACTATAATTAATCAAAAATGTGTTCATTTGACTTAGAAACACATGTTATTTTTTTATTTTATTTCATCCTGTCGCTAAAAGTGAAAGTTGTTTGTGTCCCATTTTTTAGTGTTATGTTTTATTATTATGTTTTGTTAACTTGACTTAGGAAAAACTTTTGATTTGCTTTCCCTTTTCCACCTTCGGCATCCAAAGTTATACACAATGTGTCAGTGCTATTCCATTTTTTTTATATTATGCTGATTTACGGGTAAAAAAAGTTGTTGAATATTTTTTATTTATTTTTACAACACGATGGCGATAGATCAGATGCAAATATGAGATATAAGCACCCTCACTAAATTGTCTGTTCGCTATGCTATAATAATATTAATCCATGCTTGTTAAGAAGCACATTCCATCTCCTCCACACTTCATTTTTAAATATTCACTATCCAACAAGGAAGTGACATTTCGGCACATTTTCAGTTTTGGTGCATGACGTCAGTTTCGTAACAGCCTGGCTTTGTGTCGGGGGAAAATGTCAAAGGTGAGCGACGTAATGGCTGGCGTTAACGGCAGCAGCCTCGGCGTGGAACTCTCGCAAAAAAGCTGGCCTGAAGGGCGGCTTTGGTGCTGAGCTATCATGTGAACAGACACGCAAGAACTATACAAGAAGGCTCACAGTGTCACTAAGTACAATTGCCAGAGGGCTGAAAAAGGGTTAAAAGAGTTCATCTTATTGGGGCTTCAAAAAAATAAAATAAATCTTTCCATTTAACATCAAAACAACGACTCATTATTCACAATTAAACGTCTTATTATGACGGATTCGTGATCTTGATTGATTCCATTTTAAAATGGATTAAATTTCTACTGCCATCTATGGCTTCACATTCACTTTTTTTATGACTGAGACTATTTTGACAGTGAAACACGACTGAATGAGCTTAGATTTCTTTTATACTCCCTAAAACGTCCTAAAACGGTGACCCAACACAATCATCTCCCTATTTTCCAGCCCTCTTAAAGACATTTAACCCTTTATGGAATAAAAATGAATACCAATGTCATTTAAAAAAATATATAGCAGTGAAAATGAATAAAAGCAAGTACACAATGGTATTTTACACAAAAGACACTCTAATGTTGTTTTTCCCACATTGTAATTAACTTATCACATCCCAGTGCAAATTATAGTCTATTTATTTAAACTGGATCCAGTTTCAATGCCATTGACGGCATTAGACGTCAATCTGTTTTTTAAAATCAAAGCCAGACGATGCATTCAATGAGTAATTTATAAACATTATTAAAAAACTCTATTTGGGTTCAAATCAATGCAGAATCCAAAAATGCTGTCAGTTTTTCCTCAATTACGCAAAGTTAATTCACATTGCATTTGTTTGTTAGCTGCCACCCTCCCACTTCAAATAGATTGGACGTCTACCCATGGAAAAACTTGTGAGAGACTCATTTAAACTGACAGTAAAAGTCAAATGAAGTGACATTTCATACCTTTTCGTGGCTTCTCCTCCATGTTGGTACCCAGCAGCGGCTCTCGTTGATGTCCACTGCCAAAATAGAACATGAAGAGGAGGAGATGGCGATGATGAAGACGAGGGCCGGCGTTGATGTCCCTCCCCTGCAAACAGCATGCGAGTCCTGTGATTTGTCTTGTGCGCACAAACGGCTCCTTGTTTTGCGTGGAATCCGTCCAAGCGGACGTCACGGCATCACACTACTTAACACTAAATTGCTAAGAAATCATAAAAAACTGGATGTTGTTACTCAAGTGTTGACCATAGTTGACAACAAAGATATATACTGTCTGGAAACTTGCTGAATAACTTCCAAAAAAGTGTTTTATTGCTGGTTTTGGTTGCTGATTTTTTTGGTTATTTTGAGGGGACATCTAAGAGTCCGATTTCCCAAAATGTTAAATTTTCTATATATAGTTTTTTGTTAAATTGACATCATTCGCTCATCAATAATTCAAAAAATCACATGCACAAATTATATAAACCCGATTTAAGCCAGATTTCAGCCAAAATGAGAAAGAAAGAAAAAGTATATAGATTTCAAACGGTACATTCAAATCCCCCGGAAAAAAACGTTCTATTTACAATGATTTTCATATTTGACCTGATAAAAATAAATATTGCTGTTCAATGTATTTCACAAAACCTAAATCGAATTGCACCAAAATGAGCAGAAGGTACAAACAATGTGCAGAAACTTTTTGCACAAAAATGAGCAGAAAATACAAACAATGTACAAAAACTTACCCATCATGCAGCCCGATCATCACAACGTGACCTAAAAACGACAGGAATCTTCCCGGAAAAGTAATCAAATGAACAGAAAATGACCAAAGAACCGGGAAATGCCGAAAAGTTAACAAAAAGTGACCCAGAAACGTGGGTTGCATTACACGAGGATGCGTGAAAACAGGTGATTTCAATGTACAGGAAGTCACTCACACACGCGAAACAATAAACCGGATCTGACCTCAAATGACAGGAATTTTCCCGGGAATTTATTCAAATCTGAATCAAATGATCGATGAACCGGGAACCGCCCTGAAAATGACCCAAAATGCGAATGAAATGATACAAGAATGCCCCAAAATCAACAGAAAGCAATAAAAGTAGCCACCTTATATGGACGTACGAGGACATCTACAGCCCACTACTGGGTATCACATTAGAGGACATGAACACATACAAAAGAATGAATTCGACGTTTTGTATCAAGGTGCACAAAACACTACCGCAAAATTATATACAATTGTTTTTTATTACAATTTTCCTTCCACACCCCATGCGCATGATATACAAATATACGAATATGCATGTGACACAAATTATGCTTTCTGTTCCATTGTTATATCATGCTTTGTTCTTTCAGATTCAAATTACACAGTCATTAGTCATTTTTAATTGATTGTTGTTATTGTACTGTCAAACTAGACAGTATTCAACGACAAACGCCCAATTCTTTTTTTGCTGCATGTACAAAGATTGCTAAAATGGACTCAACTGTGAGTAGAAAGAAAATAAATACTATTTATGTTTAGTGTTTTCCCCTTTTTAAAACAAAATAATCAATGTTATTCTCTTATTATATATATAATATAATATATTTTGAAACAATGTTACTTACCTTGGTAAATCAGTATCAATGGTGGCTATTGAGTTCACAATTGTGTTAGCTCAAAATTAACACTTTGCGATTATAACATACTTCATTTTAAACCCTGAATATAAAACAGTTTTCGTCCCTTTCTGCCTGGCGTCAATTTCCTTTATTAGAACTTATAGCTTACCATTTTTTTTAATTTAGACAATTTATGGTTCATAACATATCCTGCTATTTGACCCCTAAAATGAAATATGTGGTCTGAATTCATCAAACTTAGTATATTTGTTGACATAAACCGTGCAAAAAAAAGAGCTATTTCAACTGTAGTATTACTTTGTTCCCGCAGTGGGCGACAAAGTTCAAGAAGAAGCTTACCCCCGATGCTCCGCCTATAAAGCGCACTATACTATAAAAATAGGCTTCTCAACTGAGCGAGCGTGTTTGAGACGGAGAACCGAGCAGAGAAGACTTAACACAACACAGGAAGGAAATCTCACACAAAGACGAACTGCCTGGACTTAGTTTTTTTTCGCACTGCCTCCTTTTTTGCTTGACACGGATTGTTTCTGGAACGCCGCTTAAAGGAGTTACTCGATATTTCCCGTTGCCTGGAACTATTTCACAGAGGTCGTTATCATTAATTTCAATTTCAATTTCTGTTGTCATGTGTCATCTCTGACATGCACAGGTGAGTCCGAACCGAAACCGGCTCCGCACGCTCTTGTACTTTGTGCTTTGCAACTTTTTTTTTAACTTTAGGCAAATTCAAGCAGGTACATTTACACCCGTCATAAATTAATAATTCCTTTATAGATTTTAAAATGAATCCCATTGTTTTCATTATTCTGTGATTATAAACCCAAATTATATTAATTCAAAGAGATAAGTATACATTATTGCGGTACTTAAATGTTGCGTTCAGGGTCACGTCTAAAAATCACCTCGAAACATATTTTTATTTTTTTAGACCCTTTTCAAAGTTTGACATCTGAAGGGTCATGGGGTGCACTAGGGCACCCCTCCCCTACTCGTTTTTTAATGTTTTTTCTGCAAGTGACATCATCGATTGGTGGCATGCTGGTTTGCCTGCATGTTTTTCGGTGAGGGTGATAAAAACACGGTGGATATGGCTTTGGGAAGCGTGTGTGTGTTGGGGGGGGGGGGGGGGGTCTGTTAATATAAGCGCGTCTCAGTGGGGGACGCGCACGCTGTATTAATAAATGTCACGTAGCTTGAACAAAAGAGTAATAATAGTGATAAATGGTTCATTATGGCTTCATTATCGTTGAGGCGCTTCACAAGTAAACGTGCTTAAAATCCAATTAAATACCGACCAAATAAGAAGAAACCGGCTGGAAAGTCGCGTGAATTTGGATAAACAGGAAGAGATGCGTTGTTCATCCTTAGTGGGAACACTAAAACAAAAGTATTTAGCTGACGTTTCCGTTTTTCCAAACTTTGAATAATCGCTAAAGGTCAACAAATATTATTATAAAAGTGTGTCTCAAAGTACATCGCTTTTTTGCTCCTTTTACCATGTTTGTGTGACGCAGTTTTAAAGTTTACTTCCTTTACGCGCGCGAGTGCCGACAAAATCTTAACCACAACAAAAAATGGGTTACAAAAAAATCACAGAGCGTGGTGCGTTTGAGTTGTTGAAAATGTTGCGTTCACTTCCCGCAGAGCCCATGTAAGCGCCGATCCGAGTGCGAGCCACAGCGGCTCGCAAGACTCCAACAAAGGAGGCGGGGGAGAAGGAGAAGCATCCGTAAGGGGCGTGACACTCTCCGCACCTCACCACCTCGCCCCCCTCGCCCCAATCGAAAGCAGCTCGTACCGGCGGTCATCCAGCGGATACCACTCCGTCGAGAGTGACTCGCTTCCGGCCTCGCCACGGGTCGTCGCAGCCACGCAGACTCCCAGCCCGCCGGCGCAGGCACTGCAGCACGCCCGGGCGAGCTTCGCCGGGGAGAAGTTGGTATCGCAAGGTAAGCCAGCAACGGATGAAAAAAAAAAATGTAATGTGGCCCCCACAACGAGCTGAAGTTCAACCAAGGAGAATGTTAGATGGAGCTAGCCCAAGAGGTGGGCAAACTATTCTATAAATGGGCCACAGCAGGTGCAGGTTTTCATTCCAACCCATCTAGAAGACAGGTATTCCCCCATCGGGTGTCATACAAGTGCAATTAGTGGATTGCAGTCATGTGATCTTTGTTGCCACGGTAACCAGGTTGGTTAAAAAGTGCATGCAGGATCGGTTGGAACAAAAACCGGAAGCCACAGCGGCCCTCGAGGACCGGTTTGCCCGCCACAGGAGCCCAACCCCGACAAAATGCAGGAAATTGTCAAATTTCAGTATTTTGTGTGACATAAGTAAACACTTACCAACATTCAGTAAACACACACACACACAGACGTACAAAAGGAAGTGAACCGTGAACATGAAATGACTAGAATTGACGGGAAATAATGCAAAAAAGTCAAGGAAGTGACTCCGGAAAGGCCCAAAACAAAGGAAGTGACCAGTAAAAACTCTCAATTTAGCAAGGAAGTGATACAAAATGTATATTAAAAAAAAGCAATCCTTGTGGGCTTCTGGGGGGTCCTGGTTTTTGGAGACCCCTGGAATAAACCGAGTTCAACTGGGTTAATATATTTTTTATTCCAAGATTATATCACTTCCAACCATAGGACGCTTTTTTACTTTTTTTGCTTTTGTAAGCGCTAGACTTTGAAACAACGTGCTTACTTTTGTCTCTACACTTGTTTTGATAACAAGCCGCAGGGTGGGACAAAACTAGCGCTCAGCGTTAATCTCCGTGCAGTGTTTTTTCTGACGCTTGAACGATGACGTGTTCACACTGTGACCGCACAGAGTTTTGAGTTTGAGTCTTTTTAATGCGAGCCTTCGGGAGACCTCATTTAACCTCCCTAAATGGTCAATTAGTCACACAATAACAGACGCTGTGTTAAATTTGTGTCTGTCGACTAATGGAAGTCACAACTAAGTCATTTGAGGTGTAGGGATGACTAAAGTATGTTGCCATCTATAGGACTGGAGTGGAAGTTATTAAAACTAAATTGCCAACGACCCTTTTTGTTTACTGATGCAACAGTTTACATCTCATGTTAGTAAAGTAGCTGCCAAAAAGGGGTATTTAGATATGTATACAATATTTCTTTATATGATCAGTTTAATACAAATGGTATGCTTGCTTTTAATCAATCAATCAAATTTCTGCAATAGGGTCACGATAGTGCTACGTGATAGTGGGTCACAGTCAAAATAGTCATGATTGACAGGTGCCTTCTTGTTGATTTTGAGTCACTACTTATTCATTTTGGAACTTTCCCAACTTTCTCCTATTTATTAACCCCAAATTAACAGAAAATGAGCGGAATAGAACTAGAAATAACCTCCAAGTTAGCAGCACTAGAATCAGATAGCTTATATGATGGCTTTGAAAGGTGAAATGTTTGTTTGTTTTTTGCATGCAGCAAATTTTGCCGTGCATCCTCACAGCTGGTTGGGAGACGAAACGGGGGCTATGCAGGCTTTGGCGTTTGGACAGGACCTTCGCCGCATTGGAGATGACTACAATGACTACATTCTCAGGGTCAGTCTAAAAACACAGAAAAAAATGACTCGATTATCAAGGAATAATCGTGTTCTGATTATTACTTGGGTGATTTCACATTATGCAATTAAATCCATCCCAAGGTTATTTTTTTGTTACAAATAAAAACCATAGCAAAATAATAACCTAATTTCATCTTCAGAAATGAGACAATTCGTAAAATAACTAATGAAAACTCCCAATTCATATTTTTGAAATCTTAATGACGAATAATGTAATCTTTTCAAACTATCATAAGGATCACACAATATATAAAGAAAAGGAAAGTTATACTACACATAAAAAGCAAGCTAAATTAGCAAAACATTGTTGTTAAACAGTATCCAGGACAAGATTTCGGTCTTGTTTTTAGTCCAAAAAAAGCAAAAACAAAGACTTTTGTCTGCAACTGGCCAGCGGCGCTTAGCCTTTGACACCCGGCGGGCGCAATGTTCCTCCAAGTTATTTCTGTCTGCGAGTGTTCCCGTTGAAAGACAGTGCAGTGTGTCATGTCTCTCTCTGCAAGTGTGTGTGTTTTGGCAGGATAATTAGACCTTATGTCTTTGCTCACCGAGAGCCATTTTACCGCAAGCGAGGCCGAGACATAATGGAGCTGCACTGTCACGGAATACCCTCTCCTTACACGCACCCCACGTTTAATAAGGGCATTGATGGCGATAGACATTCCAATTAGCGCTGAAAGAAGTTATTTTACATCTGACATTATAAATGCTGAACAGGTTTGACGCCAGGTTATCACAATTAGAAATTAAAGCCATTAGGAAGCGAATCAATCAACGGCATTAATGGCTGCCAATGGGTTAAACTGAAAATATTTAAAAGGTGATAAGAATTCTTGAAAAAAAGTCTGCTCTAATGCCATTTTACATGTGGAGAAATAAAATCTAGAAGTTTTTTTTTCCTCGTTCCATCCAAAACAATGCATTGGGGAACACCCACTTTTTTTAAAGCAATTCTGGTTGTGATATAACAATAGTATCATATCTCATATCTGTCAACCTCGGCCAATCGCTCCCCTTATTATTGATTGCAATTCCCCTTCTTAAGTGATAATAAACCGTACAAATGCAACATGGTACATATTTACTCACATAGGGCGCACTTAAAAGGGAAAAAAATCCCTAAGATTCTGTTGCTGTCTGACGCTGACAGCTTGACTGTCCGGGTACATTGCTTGCTGACACGCTATAAAGTGAAAGGGGTGGAATATCGCATGTTCAAAGTATTACAACATTAGCAATCGACGATGACGTTTACGTCTGCTACCACTGACGATCCGGATTAGAGCCAAAATGGGGACAAACAGATCGGTTTCACCCAAAAGAAAAACACTTAAAAAGTTGTTATACACAATTTGAAATGATCAAAAAACTACAAGTTGACTGGTATCTTATCTGTCCTAGTGCTACACTAGTACATTTCAACAGAATGATTATGTAAAATTGCTCCGATCATAACATAGATATAGCCCAGCACTACTCTTAACTTTTAAAAACAGTCTTAAATCTGTCTTTCATTTGCATTTTCACGTTTTTGTGGGAGGGTGGGCAAAAAGAAGAAGAAACAAGCCTCCGCCTTCCCCTTTTTTTTCACGTGCCACTCATTGTTCCGATCCAACTGGTACGCACGCTTTGAGCGCAATTTGTGCTCAAGTTCACAGCGCCATTAAGAAGTGTTCGTAGCTTCTTCTCTTTCCAACTTCCCTATTTGCACGAATAAGTGATGAGTCACGACGGGCGCTTATCACGTTATCGCATTCTTGCCGACTTCCCGTGCAGCTTTTTCACCTCGCTCGCAACAATCTGAGTGTCTTTTAACCCCTCGATACCCAAATTCACACTATCTTATTCCTACTATCCTCTCTTCCATACATGCAAAGTTACCATTTAGTTTGACCAATGCATCACATGATCAATGTATAGAAAAAGGTAATTTATTTTATTTCATTATTTTAGATTTACTAGGTCAGGTTGAACAGAGGCGACCAAACTTGTGTTTAGTGCTCTTGTTGTGTTCTTGTTTTGACAAGGTTGACTAAGGCAAGTCTGCTATTAGGCTAACGATAACAAAGGCCGAGCCAGTTTCTCTTTAGCCGCGTGCGTGCGTGCGTCTCTTAAGTGTAGCCCTGTTCACAGAGTTATTTTGGGGCGGCAGCGTAGTAAGTTGTGGCTAGAAACGAATCACATGAGCTGTTTTGCAACGGCTGCCTGCAAAGTTTCCAACAAACACAAACCGATCAATAACAACGGAGAGGAAACGGGGAATAAAAAGGGGACGTTTTTACTGCTATAATGAGTGAGGGCAAACGCATCAGTGGGCCGGCTGCTTTGCTTTATTGATTCCGACAGTTTCTGCATCGTGATGCAATTATTGATTTTTGTCTCTCCTCGAGGCGCGACAAAGATCTGCTATTTCAACATTTGCCCGGCGATTCTTATCTCTCCAAATGAATTTTATTATTACCATCAATTGACTAATTGTCTTCTTAAAATATCTTGAGATGTTCTGTGAGATTTGAGATTTTATTTGGAAATGTTTGTTAGAAGCAAGAACTAGATGTTTTTTGTTCTTTTTAAAATAAAATAAAAAATGAATGAATTCAATGACATGAAATTAATGTTTACTGTTATCCCCTTTGATAGTAATCAATTCTTTCATTAAAATTGGATTTTTAAAAAAATATTTTAATTATTTTTTTATGTAAATGAATAAAATGAAAATATTTCCAGTTAAAAGGCTCAAAATAGAGGATTTGTACATTCTTTTTTTGGTTGTTTTCATCAAACGATACATTTGTTTAAGTAAGTCAATCAGTGCCATTGGCTGTGACAAATGAGCAAAATAGTCTCATCTCATCCCATTTTCTGAACTGCTTCATCCTCACTAAGGTCACAGGGGGTGCTGGAGCCGATCCCAGCTGACTTTGGGCCAGAAGCGGGGTACACACCTGGGTTTGAACCCAGGTCCCCCACTGTGCGGCCGACACACTAACCACTTATCCGCCAGGCCGGCCAGAACAAAAAAGTATTAACGAGAACGAACATAGAGTACATAAAAATATTAATATATTTTCGATATTTACTTGGAAGTAATATTTTTTCATCTATTTTGCAATGTTATTTTTCAAATGATCAACACTCCAAATCTTTAAGTATATTGGTTAAATGTAAACGCAGGCATGGAGAGCTTTTAATTGTCAAGATCGCAATCCCAAAAGCGCGCTAATCGACTCCTAGTAAAGCCGGAGGAGTTACTAAGCTCTGTTAATGACGGGCTTTGAAAAAAAACCAACGAGGAGAGCTTTGGAGCACTTTTGATGAGATTAAACCCACGAGAAGCCGCGGGGAAGTCAAGCGGCGATGATGCAACGCCAAGAAATCATGCGTAAAAATGTACTAGCGCTGCCTTGGATTTGGCAGACGACAACTTTGATTCCACTAAACAAAAAAGATACCACTAACCCAAATATTTTTAATCCATTTTTTAATTAAACCATTTTTCTATTTTGACCCAATGGCAGCCAACGTTAAGTTAAATATTTTTCTAACACTCCTGTCTTACGGTATCTCAAATTTGACATCATTCCCAGAAAGGGATCCCAGGTGGTTAAGATTCAAAAGTTGGAAAAGCGGTCTTTTTTTGGTTTAGTTTGTTTTTTATTTCTCCCTCACCTGTTTTCCGTCCACTTTCTCCACCACTATGGTGGCTGCTTTTCATACCACAATCCATCCATCCGGGCCGGGGCCGTGTTGGAAAGGCGTAAAGCCAAGACGGGACGCCCTCCTGCCAACACAAATAAACTCTTGATTTCCTGCTCCAGTAAATAATAAGTTGCAGACAGACGGGTCCATCTTGAAACATGTATTTAAGTGAGCTTTACACAGGAACAAATTGAACACTGGGAGGAAAATGTCAGTGTAACACAATACATGTGTTGACATCATCGTCCAATAAAAAGGCATGCATGTTCAAATATTGTCAAAAGCATGAAAAAGATAATAACAATTGACTATGATTTTAACGATTTGGGCGCATTTTTTAATCATTCCTTCCCCATAATGTTCAATTATTTCTAAGGCACAAATCTCACAAAAACATTTACCTTGACTCCTATTGATTTTAAATTGGGATATGCAAAACAAAAACTCCATTGGTGGTCATTATTTGATCGTAAAGTGACCTAATATCAAACAGAAAGTGACCTACAAGTGCCTCAAAACAATAGGAAGTGAAATGGCATTAAATCAAAAGGAAGTCAAAAATGAACATGAATTGACCAAAATATAAAGTGACACATAACTACTCTAAAAGGAACAAGCCAGAGGTCCAAAAAACTATTAAAACTGACTCCAATAAACCCTAAAATCTTCAGTAGGTGACAGAAAATCAACTACAAAAAGAGCCTGTAAAGTGCTTGGAAGTTAGGAAATGACCTTAGAATGACCCAAAATGTATAGAAAGTGACCTATAAATGCCCAAAATGAACAAGAAGTGAACTGTGACCTTCCTAAAATGTAAAGGAAGTCCTAACAAAGGGGCAGGAATGTCCCAATTTGATCAGAAAATGCAAAAGAGGTGACCTTGATAGTCAATAGTCCTAAAAAAAATAGAGAAAGAAAGAGATTGGGGCTCAAATCTATTCATTTTCTGTTTCTCTTCCAGAGAGGCGCACGCCCAGCAGCGGGGGTCCACAACTGGCTTCCGTTGCCGCATTTCCACCAAGATCCGGGTTTCCTGTTCTGCGCGGGCGTGGCGTGCATTGTGATCATCTGGTACAGCTGTGGTGGCGACCCCCCCGGCCGAGGGGAACCCCCTTGGGGTTAAGCCAAAAGTCAACCCGGCAGATGTAGCAAATGACAAGCAGTCCTATTACAGGAATTGCTTCAAGAATTCTGACTGTGGATGCCTCAAGGAAATGGCAATAAGTCTGGATTTCCAGTTTTTTTTTTTTTCTAAAAATGTTCCCACATATTTTGCTGTGAAACCAAAGGGTTGCGAAGTTGCACTCCCATCCACAAAATGCGAGCGTGCCTTGTACATTTTCCTCAAAATTTCTTTTGGTTTACTTGAGATGATGTCATTGTTGTAACGAAGTGAGTCAAATGGTTCAACCGTGTGTGGGTCCAAAAATTGAGCTTTTACTCAGCCAAAAACGCCATTTCTGTTTCTTATCTGTCATCCCTTTCTCCCTTTATAATTGGTGACATTTTCTTTATGATTTCAATTGGAGAGATATTCATTTTAGCCCCAAGCAAACTAAAAAATAATAGGAAGTGACGTAGAAATGAGTCAACAACCACAGAAAATTACACAATATCAATAGCCAGTGACCTGAAAATGACTACAATCAACAGCAGGTGACCTGAACATGCCCTAAAATAAACAGGAAGACATTTCTCACGATAGGTGAGCCAGAGTCAACACAAAGTGTCCTAGAAAATACACAATCAATAGCAAGTGATATCAAATATCAACAGGAAATTACCCAAAAATGCTCCAAACTTAACAGAAATGTTATCGGTAGTGACCAATAAATCCACAAAAATCGATGGGAATTGCACTAAAATTGAAGGGAATGGACCCAGAAATGCAAACAAAACGTTTTTTTTAATAATGCAAGGTCACCTTTTAGGCTGCACAGTCCCATCCAAGCTTTAACTGGAACATCCACTAAAAAGACCATCGCAGACCCGGCCAGGAAACTCTAAACAAACAAAAACAAAAAACACAAAACCTTTCTAAGACGAACAAACAGGGTTTTTGATAGGAGTTTTTTGCACGGGGTGTTTGCATAACCACTACATACCACTTTGGTTCTCTGCTTTGGTGCTACGGCACTTTCTAGAAGGCCACTTTCCTTCTCCGTTTTCGGTTTTAGCCAACGAATGTCCTCCGGTATCGTCGTCTGTCAGACATCCGTCTCCCTCTGTTTATTAGGACGCCGATTTGCAAGTCTGCACTCGCCCGCCGGCCCTCTAAACACTCCTAGAAAGAGACAGGGAGACTCTAGGGTGGCAAATAAATGGTTACAAATACAGTAAAGAACGGTCGCCGATGAGTTGGAGTAACGGAATGAGGAAAACAAACAAGAGAGGGGAATTCAACGTGAACGTAGAAAAGTAAAACCGATGTTGTGACGAAAGACATTCATTCCCATGGCAACTTGTATTGGGGTCAAAATGCAACTACTAAAAATAACCATGCTAATTGATTCCAAGAATGTTGACTAATAGTTTCATAGCTCCTCCCACACGAAACTCAGCTGAGTATGTTTGCGCCCAGTCCGTGGAGGCTGTTTGCACAGTTGTATCAACACGCATTGATTGCGTCACAGCTTACTTGACTTTCACCATCGTCTTCAAACCCGCCGGCATTTTTTTCGGAGTAGCCCTTAAACCTCCTTACATTTACATTCTTATATTTATCTTACATGCAAACAATTGGCAGAATTGATAAAAGGACCAAGAGGAGATTGCTATGCCACTTTTTTTCCAGTAACATGTCATGCATTTTGGTAGGTAATAGCCAACAATTGACAGAATTCTGGATAGATTGTCCTCCCTCTTTGTGAACCTGTTATTTTATTACGTTTGTTTATACTGTTGGGACACACTGAAGCGCTCGCTAATGTATTGTGTGTTAGAATTTTAATAAAGCTTTTTTGCATCTTTTTTTACAATTACATTTCTGTCTGGTTTATGTCAAATCCATCATCACCACTCCAATCTACTAAAAACACATTTTTTTTCAATAGAGCATCCAACTACCACAAAAAAATTTCCATTCATTCTTATGTTCAAATCATACCTGCAAAAAAAAAGCTATTGGTGATCGTTTTTTTGACCAAAAATGACCAAGAGGTGACTTGAAGGTGAGCCAGGAACGACCCAAATTCTTCTAAAGTGATTAAAAAAGAACCCTGAAACAAACAAAACCAACAGAAAGAACCCCCAAAAAACAGGACGTGATATTTGACCAGAAAATACCCTAAAAAGTACTACCAACGGTTGATTTAAGCTAGAATGGTGGCGGCAAGAGGGAGACGGGACGTTAGCCTCTACACTACAGCGTCTGCAGCGTCTGCAGCGTTTGTAGCGTTTGCAGCACTTTGGCTCAGAGTTGCATCAGCCTGAGCAGCGCTTGACTATTGTTCTGCACGCTGACACCTTTTTTACGCCACTATTCGGAAAAGGAAAACTTGAGCTCAAGGACAAACTATCTTTAGCTCTTTTCCAAATGTACTTACTCTACTGCAGTTGGAGAAATACATTTGTTTCCTCATTTCCATTATCAGATTTAAATGAAGACTTGTAAAATCAACAGTTGCTTTTAACTGTAATAATAACAGTGGGGGTAAATCATTTTGAATACAACTGTATACATGTACAATCATCTTTTTTTAATGGGTGGATCATTTTAAATGATATTTGTAATTTGGTTTAGATCTTTATTCTGCATTTTAACTACCAGATTATCTCACATATTAGCCGCCTCCACATATAAGCCTTAAAATCATTGAATTTTACAATTTCTCGCGTATAAGCTCCCCAGATTCACAATTTTCACCTCCATGGTTTTAATAGGGAGTACAAATGTATTACTTTTACGGGAAAAATAATTGTTTGTGGCATTTCTAATATACTGTATGAATGGAAAGAATTGTCTGCTGGATTGTACATTACTAAAGGGTGTTCCCTGCACGTAGACAAATTAAAAAAGGAAGTCATGTGAGCAGTACAACCAGCAGGTGTGTTCATAGCGTAGTATTTAGTTAGCGTTTTATCTATTTATTTTTTCTCTATTTTGAAATAAATGACCGCATTGTCTTGCATTATTGCGTTTTGAGCATGTCAAGTCTAACTTGAGCACATATAAGCCGTACCCTAGATTCAGTCATTTTTCTAAGAGACAAATATGGCGTATATTTGAGAAAATACAGTACTACATATTTTTATTCAATTGCTCAAATGATTTATATTTTACCTATGTATTTATTCGTTATTGCTGAATAATATTTTTTATGTTTATTCTCATTTCAGGGGGCAAAAATGCATTTTATCTAGTAAAAATAATTTGCATCTCTCCATGGAAAATACAATGGCATGATATTTTTGGGGGTGAAGAAAAAGAAACTGAACTTTGCATTCAACACAAAACATCCAGCATCTTTTCAAGTGTGAAAAGTTGCACAAGTTTGGGGGTACGTTTCACAATCAAAGCACACACCACAAAGCAGGCCACAGAAGGTGTCGCCCATGGCAACATGTGGGCTTTCTGCTCACCTGATCAAAGTGTTGCCTTGAAAAGCATGTCAGACTGTTTTTTTCCTTACTATATTTTCACACCCTATGACTTTCTTTAAGAAAAAAAAACTTGTTACTACAAACACAAACGGGGCTAACGGGGCTCAGCGTCAGTTATCATCCTTCCCCAACCCAGAGAACGTTGGTTAGATTCCCCACCTTACTAACCTTGCCCAAGTATCCTTGAGTAATGTAATTAGCCCTTTAAGATCTTTAAAAATGGTGAAAAGGCGCTATAAAAGTGCAAAAACAGTTACCACATGCACATAAACATAAAAATGACAATTTTACAGGGCCACACTTGTAAGAGCAAATATTAAAATGTGTAGTCCACGTGTTCCAGATCTTTGTTTGTGTGTGTTGTTTTTAATTAATAAAAATAGTTAATTGCATTTACAATGGATTAAAAGGCGACATCATTTGGTGCCGCTTTACAGGTAGCTTTGTTTGACGGTTAAAGAACTCTTCAATTCCAAACAACAATTCCTATTATTACATATTACGTTCATTTGATGACTGTATTTTGCACGATAAAGACTGAAATGAGTCAGCACGGCTTCAAAAGGGGAACTTTTTTTCACTATGGATAATCACCGGTCTCATTTTGACTCGCTTATCTGCAATATTAATTTTACCTGGGAAAATAATGACACATTATACAGTAGTGGTGGGGAATAAGGGGGGGCTTACCTAGGGCAAAATCTTGTTCAGGTGTCACTCTTGGCCTTGCCCATGTGCAGCTGTGAAGACCAAGAGAAGATGAGTCAGCAAATTCACGACCACAAGCTCAAACAAGATTTACGGACAGGCTGAGCAAAAAAGAAGAAAAAAAAAAAATAAGACAATGGGCTATACAGTAGCTAATGATTGCTTCTCTTTGTTATAAACCCCTGTTTGCTTTGCTATATAAGCCCTCTATGCTTGAAATGACAATAAACAAATCTTGGCAAGATGAAAAAAATGATAATATAAAAGAAAAAAATGGAAATACAAAATATTTCATATTTCTATGAAGTATAGATTAATGATTTGGTGAGACAATTAAGATAGACATAAAAACATTTTTTTTAAAAAGAGGAATTTAGTACCGCCGTGAATCTGGTGAGGAGAAGCGATTCAGAAAATGACTGAAAGTTCCAAATGATAGCCCCTCTCCCCCAAAAAAATGTCACATGTTTAAAACGCGTAAGGCAAAATTTGCTGAACAAATGTGAAAATTCCCACAAAGACCTTGCTTGCCCCACCAACAAACGCAGACGATTACTCAGTTATACCAAAGTCATTTCTAAGTAAACTAAACTCACAGTATGTATGCTTTTGGGGGAGAAGCATTGAGTCACCATGAATGGCTGTGGTTATAAGAAACAGATAAGGAATCACCCGAGGTGGCACGTGGGAGAACAAAGTCCAAAAGACATTTGCAGCGCTAGAAACAAAACAAGATGAGCACTTCTCAAAAACTCAGGTGCTTTCCACTTTCTCTACCTGGGAATTTAAAGGAATGTATGACCGCCTATGAGTGTCAGTGGAATGCAGGAAGTAAACATTTAATTCAATAAGTGTGGGCTACACAAAATGTGATGTTTGAATAATTAGGGCTGGGCAATGAAGATATTTAACTGGCGTGATATTAACTACGATGAATCGCTTAGTTATGAAGACTATCTAATCCCATCTCATCTCATTTTCTGAAACGCTTCATCCTCATTAGGGTCATGGGGGGCTGGGGGGGGGGGGGGGGTGCTGGAGCCTATTCCAGCTGACTCCGGGCCAGAGGCGGGCGGGGCTCACCCTGAATCGGTGGTCAGCCAAGGCAAGGCACAAGGAGACAGATGACTATTCGCGCTCACAATGTGTCCAATCAGCCTAACATGCATGTTTTTGGAATGTGAGAGGAAACCAGAGTACCCGAAGGAAACCCACACAGGCCCGGGGTGAGCATGTAAACTCCACCCCTGGTAAATGTGACCTGGATTTGAACCCAAGACGCGTTAACCACTCGCTCCACCCACCGGGCCGCCCTGCATGATCTAATCATGAATTTAAAATATGTATTTAGCAAACCTTTATCATGAAAGCCAAAAAGAATTATGTAATTGAAGTAGGGCTGGCCAATTTAATTTTAATTACACGGGATTCCCGTTATTATTCAATCCAATAAAGAAGTAAGAGTATCATTTAGCTCATTTGTAATGTGCTGTCACATTAAAAAAAACCTTCATTCATATTAACGTCATAAAGTGTCAAAACATCAACTAAATTTGCCCCAGTCAACAACGTGACACTCAAAAACTCTAACAGGAAGTCGGCACACAAACCTAAAGTGTCACATCAGTTTAGTTTTTAGATCTCCTGACTGAGAAATGAGAAAAAGGCAAACATGAAAGTCAACTTTCTTGGCTTCCTTTTAACAAGGGGAACAAGAAAGAAAACCCTCAAATATGAATCCATATCAGCGGGCGAACCAACACGTGCGTGGCTTTTCAGACATGCCCGGACGTATTCTCATAAACATGGCCGTACACTTTATGAGGTAAGAAGGGCAGGCAAGTCCGAATATTAGGCAACTTTGTCCTGTCACGGAAAATATCAAGTCATTTTTCTTCCTTATCAACGGCTAACCTTTCGGTTTTATGACACTTGACACATTTTGTGAGTCCACTCATGATAGACATAACTATCATTTCTTGTTTACCAAAATGAACCACCAAAAAGGGGGCTGAATTGAAAAATATTGGAGTCATTTGAAGTGAAATTTCCCAAATACGAGATTAATAAAGTTATCTAATCTAATCAAATCGGCATAGACCTCAAAATATTTCCATCAGACTCTAAAATGTGGGCAATTTATGATGTGAGAATTCACAATAGTCCATAAATGAAGATTAGAAATAAGCCACTAATCAGACAAGTCAGATTTGAACAGTCATTTCCTTCACAGCCTATCGTTGACTTCTGTTAAAGGCTAGAAACGAGAAGCACGCAGAGCTTTATAGGCAGACAAATATAACTTGGCACCTTACGCACACACACACACACACACACACACAAACCTTTTATAGCATGTCACAACGTTTCTAGTTCGAAAACACCAGTGGCACGTCAAATTAAAAAAAAGAAAAAGAGGGGAGGTGGCTAAAAGAAAAATTTGCTTGAAAATGGATTACATTTATCGCCTACTTAACAATCCAATTCCTCAAAACCAGAATAGGGACTGAATCCTTAAAATAAAGAAGACTAAAAAGAAACATTTGTGTCAATTGGTGTAAATTTACATTGCTTTTACATGTTTGGAGTATTTTATGCTTATGACTCAATCATAAAAAACATATAATTGGCACTTTAGTAAAAAAAATCATTTTAAAGTGATTTCATTTTTCAATAGCAATTTTAAGTGTGAATTCATTTTGAAAAGGGAACAATTACTTTTATGGATTTTGTGATTACTGAAAATATTGTACTTTAATCAAGTAATTCAATTGTTCAATGTTATATCATGTAATATCATCACAGCCAAAAACACAATTATTATTAAATATTATATTATTTAAAAGTATTTAGATGAGTATAAAAAACTGACTAAAGATGTATTATTAAACAAACATTTATACAAGTAAATATAACATGAATAAGTCAATATTTAGGGGAAAAAGTACAATTTTCTGCAACAATAGGCGAGTAAGTCAGTGTTGCGCTCTTGTAACGCCAGAAAGCGGGCAAATTAAAACCGACTCAACACCTGGACATTAAACTGCATGATGGGTGTTTTATGGCCATTTGCTGTGTTATGTGGCGGTATTAAAAAAAAAATACTTCTTACTGTTTTTTTAACATGTGCAGGAGCCTCTTTCTGTTTTCCTTTTATGGCAGTTCAAAAAGAATATGGGTTGAGGTGGTGCCAAAAAAGGAGCGGCACACCCTCACACCGTCGTCTCATGATGCCAATGATGTCATGAAGCTGACTCAGCGACACTGGGCTGCACAACAAAGAGACAGAATGGAAAAAAATAAATAAAAAAAACATGATAGACGAGAGATACATGTTTCACTGGGAGTGACAGTGATCGAATACTTTTTTGTGGGTGGGATCCTAAGCAAAATGGATTGGACGTTTAATGATAAATTCTTATAAGGGAATGGAAGCAAGCTAAAACTGTTGTATGTGATTTAAAAAGAGTAATCAAGTTAAAAATAAACATAAAAATGAGTTACCAGGTAACACTTGGTTTCTTTTTGTCAATTACAAATTCATTTGTAAAAATAAATATAAAAATGAGTTACCAGGTAACACTTGGTTTCTTTTTGTCAATTACAAATTCATTTGTGATGGATTTGGGTAGGTAGTAGTTCATTTATTTTATCAAAAATGATCACCACACATTTTTTGGGGGGTGTTTGTGTCAGGCCTCATAACAGTGTCTCTACCAATGGATATTTTTGGGGGGTGTTTGTCTCTACCAATGGATATTTTTGGGGGGTGTTTGTCTCTACCAATGGATATTTTTGGGGGGTGTTTGTCTCTACCAATGGATATTTTTTGTTTCCACCAAGAAATTTTGGATGGGTCCACAAATATATTTTATTTGGGGTTCAGTTAATTTCATGTAACTGCCTGTTAATTAATTTTGGTTGAAAATAATGATCAACGACTGAAAAGTCTAGGCATGACCACCAATGGATATTTTTTGTTTGTTTGTTTTTGTGTGTCCATCACTGTAATTTACGAGGTGGGGAGTTTCCCGATGATTTTATCTGTGGGTCTGCCAATGGAGGTTTTTCGTTTGTCTTAGATTAAATTCAAAGAAAGAATGCCTTGTGGGGAGAATTTGTCAAAACAGTCAAAAAAAATAATAGCAACAACAAAATAGGTCACCAAAATAAACATCAAATTTTCATGTGATATTTTAAATGCCAAGGGGTAGGGGGGGACTTGAATTTGTAATCTTTAACTCATTCGCTGCATTTGCCAATAATCAATGTCAAATCAATTTTACCTGACATGGCTTCCATTGTATGATCATGTTTCATATCTATTGGTATGGCTGTCTATCGCCATCAATGGCAACCAAAATACGGAGATTATTCCATAGATCTGAAGACATTTAGAGTGTTAAGAGACCATTTGACTATCAAAGTCTAAAAAGTAGTTTAGTACTTGCACCCTCTTATGTGTTCCAGTTATTTTTTGGTTAAAAGACTTTGCTTTCCCAACTCCACTGGCGACAGTTGGAAGCTGGCACCCAGCTATCGACAGGCTTTTGACACCCGGCTATCTGGACAAATGCTCTCGAGGCGTTTACACTCTATCTTGCGAAAAGACAGATTGCCGAGTCATCCGTCACGGCTCGGACACGCTCATACAGGACGTCCGTGATGTGATTTATTTTTCGGGTCGAGTGCTCCCCACATTTGCTTTAAAAGCCCTTTTTCGAGCAACCGTTCGCTTGAGCAAGTAGAGGAACCAATCTGGTTGGAGCTCGGCCAGATTAATCGAAAAGCATCACACAAATGGACAGATTCTAGGTTGGAAATAGATGAGTGCCATTTATCTCAATGCTTCTTACAAGGCTTTTAATCAAAAAGAGAGGTTTTAGTGTATTCATCACTGGGGTAAAGACGTGTTGACAAGTGTGTGTGGGGGGGGGGGGGCAACACTTAGTGGTTTATATGCAGGTATCGGTTCAGTACGTGCTCTACCTGGATTTGAAGCAATGCTTGAGTTCACATTGAATACTGTAAAGGGACAAAATGCAAAACATCAAAGTGCTTTTCTTTTGTGTCAACAGATTACGTGGGAACACGTTTATTTTTATTTTTTTTCCCCAAAGCCGTCGACCGATCCATTTGGACTGGCATCAATTGAATTATCCCAATTGTAGTGGATTAGATGTTTGAATTCGTTATGGAGTTCAAAAGAAAATAGCACTTTCAATGTCATAACTGTAACAAAGTTAAATAGGAAGAAAAAGGTCACTGTGTCAAACATTTTTGATTATAAAGACAATTCTTGTTGATTTTGGGAGCATTTGCAGTTCACTTCCTCTTGTTTTGGGGCAATTCTAAAAAGGAGGGATGTCCCCTATTTGGGCTTTTTTAACTTTTGTTTTGCCAGTACTGATCCCATGCCCTTGTTTTTAGATCAGGAAAAAAATAATCATGTAACCAGTAAATGATCTGTTTACAAACATTGCATGACACACCATTACTAGCAATGATTTCTACAGAGAAGTCCTCCTACTCAACAGATAGATTTGCCTAGTGGTTTGATTCACAGCGGAATGATATTAAAACACGCAACTAGTGTTTTGGATTAGATCTTGTGACCAAAAAAAATAAAAATAAATAAAAAAAATGCCATCTCAGGTTACTTGTTGTTTATTTTGGTTCACTCCCTGTAAAATTTAGGGCCATCCAAGGTCACTTCTTGATTTTGGGGTATTTGCATGTCACTTTTTAATGTTGGGGGAATTCCATACCGCTTCTTGATTTTAGGACATTTCCAAAATGACTTCCCATTAACTCATGGGCTGCCATAGATGAAGATAGACATCCAATCATGTGGCTTTTTTCACTCTGCTCTTGTAAATTTGATTTAAAAAATTCATTTATCACTAGAAGATATCTAATTCATCTAAAAAGGGCAGGCTGGCACTCAATCAGAATTTGTTACGACATACTGTTGCCAAGATTAATAATAGGGCGTGACGTGTTTGTTGATGAGCTGTTAAACATGCGGCTTGAAATAAAATAAGTGAAATCTTCCTCAACTACCTGCCAATTGTTTTTTGTTTCTTTTTGTTGGTACAAACACATTGGACGTCCATTGCCACTAAGGAGATAAACTGATAACTGGAAAATGAGTTGCTCAATCTTGTTTTGAAAGCAATAAACTTGGGGGGAAAAAAATCAGAACAAAGCCACATTTTGTCGCCTCTTCTTTCATTTAGACCTTCAATTTATTCTGAGATTCTCTAGCCGAGATAAACAACTTGAACGTCTACTAGCAACCAACTCCTTTCAAGTCAGGGTAGAAGATTGATTGGACGCCACGTAACTGGAAAGGCTCTTTCTATTTTTCTGTTGTGAATTTAAATCAGTTTCTCACTAGTTTATCTATAGTAGACGTCCAATCTGTTTGAAGTAACAGTTTGGATGTCTCGTCTGTCGGTGGCGGCCAATCAAATCTTGATTTGAAGGCCTGCGTCATGTCAATTTTATTTCCTGCGAATAAACATTCATCTGTACCTAATTCAGGGTTAGGGTTATATTTAGATGATTTTGAATGGGTTCCACCACTAATAAGATCACATTGACTTTGACAGACAATGACAAATAATGGCAATCGATTTGACTCAAAGGTCAAAAGGTTATGCAAAGTCACGGAGGCATAACAAAACGGAAAAGAACACAACAACAAAGTAAATAGCATAACTAGCAAATAATTAAACCACTGACCAGTAACTGAATAAATAATTAGCACAGAAGAGAAGTTGTTCTTTGTAAGTTCCTGGCTAATTTGTTATGGCAGTTATTTATAGTTTGAAATTCAGTATTTCAAGTCATTAAGAGTGTTATGAATCTTGTCAATCTTGCTCATTTTGAAAGTGCGTTACAGCTCATGTCAACGTTCAAATGAGACAAATAACAATTGCTTCTTCCTACAGTCAATTTCATTCTTTAATTTTTTAAAGGTTAAACTGTTGTTTTGTTCTTTTTTTTCTTTCCAGTCGAAAGTGAGTGGGTTGTCACAGAAATTTCCCCTCGTGTTTTTGCTTGTTATTTATTATCAAAACAGTTTCACTTTGACTTTGTGTGCATTAATTTGAGAAAAATGCAAGAATATCATCCCTACATATAAAATCAATTTCTAGTGAACTGAATCTTGATACTTTTGCAATCAAATATCGTATCCTCATATCACCTTTGAAAATAGATGATTTTGACAAAAGCTACGCATGAAAACAAGATAAATAGATTGTACTTTAAATATTAAGTCCAGATGACATGCTTACATTTGAGGAAGTACAGTGAAATATACAGTTAAAATGTTAGATAGTGGATTATGTACTAAGTTTTGGAGTAAATAAAACCTGACAGTGGATAAAAAAACTGCTTACGGGACCCAAAAAAGGGGAACTTTTGAAGTGTGATATTATTCAATACCTATGAAATGCTTAACCAGGAATAATTAATCATTAGTTCTGGAAATTATTTCTTTAAATTATTTCTACTGATATGAAATTCTCAGTCTGAATATGAGCAGTCAAAAGGTTTTTGTTAAATATTCAATTCATCAGTCTGAACCACAGTTTCAATATTAGTGAACATTTGTATCTTCATGTTTCCGCACGGCAGTTACAAAGAAAACAATTGTTTAGATGATGAGTCATTCCTGGTATTAAGAAAAAAATCAGTCACTTCACAAATGAACAGAAACAATATTGCACCTCATAATACCATAAAAAAATGGAACCCACACACAAACATAAGCGTGCAAAGCATTCATGAATAGACAGAGAAATTTAGAAGAACAAAAGAGAGCCACAAAAAGACGAAAAATGTTATTAAAAGGACTTTTAAATGACTTTTCTATTATTCTCGCCATTTTAGATGTCCAATCCATTTGAAGAGTGAGTGTGGCACTGAATGAACGAACCTAATAAGTTTAAAGATAAATATAAAAAGTTACTATTTCATCATCTGTATTGTTTTTGACAAAAATGTCAATTTCTATTTTGTCCACATTTGTGTTTTTATGAGTTTTGATGAATGTAAGGAGTCTAAACTTAAATTTTCAAGCTTAAAGTTAAATGGTATGAGGAGGACGATGCTACTATCTTACGGGCAGTGCAAATTTGATTCATAGAAAAGATTTTAAATCAATGAAATATTTCTGTGTAAATAGCACATATTGACACATGGCCTTGTTTTAATGACTTAGGTGGACTCGAAAAAGATATTTTGGATCAATTTTGCTGGTTGGTAAAGTCTATAGTGCAGAATTTATAGTCATTTCAAATGTTTTTCTGCTTAATAACAGGTTCATCTGGTTGGCATTACACATTACAATCTTGGCTGATAGAAATTCACTAAACCAGTTGGTAAAGGTATTTTAAATGTGTTTTTGTGGGAGGACTGTTTGCATGCTACAAGACTCCTACACACATGCTCTCAAAAGAAAACAAAAACGTTATCGACAGTTACTTCACCTCCTACGTGCCTTATTTCGCTAGACCAGACAACATACGAGAGTTTCCTTTTTAATTTGAAGTGTGCTGGCAATGACGGCAATAGGCAACCAATCCTTTTTGAACTATAAGGGTTGGCACCCCAAATGATATTAACAGCAGAAAAAAAATGTGATCATCAACCATTTGCACTCCTACTTCACCAAAATTCAAAAAGCAGCTCTCAAGGTTTGAACTTCTGTTTCACATGGAAAAAAAAGAAAGTATAATAAAAGAGGTTTGAACTTCTGTTTCACATGAAAAAAGGAAAGTATAATAAAAGAAAAATGTGAGTCACACTTCCCTTCTTGCATTTTCTGTAGCTTCCTTTAAGTTCATATGACGTCAAACAGACATTTCACTTGCAAAACACTGCATGTTTTACTGAAAATCTAACATGATAACATGTTTGAGCAGGGATTTTCTTTTTTTTTGAAAATAAGAGCCAAAGATAATGCATGAAAGACACAACTGAAGAAATGTCTTAGCATTGTTGTGACAAACATGAAAAACAGAATTGAAAAAGCCTTACAAATGCTGTTGTACGACATGAATAACAAAAACGAGGTTGCAAGATGACTTTGCTATTCACCATCAGGAGCAATACAGAATAACATTTAAAAACAAACGGAAGTTGAACAAAAAAGTCCAAAAGAAAAATACAGCAGATATAAAATAAAAGGTAAAATAAAAGAGCACTCAAAAGAGCAGACATTCGCCTAAGAAACCAAATTCAAAGCATTGCCATATTTATGACCTCCCAACCTTTGACCCTTCCCAACGTATCAACTTACCCCCCACCTCTGAATTAAACAGGCTAATCCATTAGTTATGACAAAATTCTTTCCTGACCTCTGTGATCTTTGACCCCATACCCCCAAAACTTAAACCTGTTCTTATATTTCATATTTCAAAAATAGCCTTCAAACTTTAATAAAATCCCCTTTTTCATTCTGGAATGATCTTGTACACAAACATCCGAGACCGATGACATAACCTCCACCAACCAACCAACCAACCAACCAACCAACCATAAGAGATATTCAAAATGGAGCCATTTAGACAGAACAAATAAAGCAACATTGACAATCAGTCCCAAAATATAAAAATCTAAACACCAAACAAAGAGCTCTTTCGAATTTAGTCTTAAAACAAACAATACTTTGACCCAAGCCGAAATTATGCACGTGTCATAAAGACGTGCGTCAACACCAGTCTGTCTTTTTTTTTTCATTCACCTTGGCAACCGGCACCACTGCCGCCACAGATATCAACTATCTCCTCGATCAAAAGGTCATCAGAAAACAATGTGTGCTAATCTGCGCGAGCCTAGCTAAAAATAAACTCCCTAATTCAACGACCGTTAGCCTGATACGAATATACTAATCTGATTTATGGGTCCACACTCCAAAAATATGAGCTGAAATAACATTGCACTCATCCCGATTGCAGTTGTGTGGTATTGGCCCATGCCAGAAAAGTTTTTTGAGCAAATATATATTGTATTTTAATAATAAACTATTGTACACACACTCGACTGTAAAGTAATTGCTATCATGTGTTAATCAGACAGTGCTTAAGGAACTGTTGGCACTAATTTCCAATCCCCTTCAAGTGGGAGGGTTTGTAGCAAATGAATGTTTGTTTATTTGCTGCCACACTTCAACTTCAAGTGGATTGGAAGTCTATAAGCGACAAGGTAATAGGTAGGAGAGTACATCTTGGCCAAAGGAAGAGCAAATTCTATTTCTAAAAGTCACTGGCCAATCTGTTTCATGTGGGAGGGATGGCAATGACTTCAAAAATGTTCATTTGCTGCCTGCCTCTCACTTAGAATTGATCGAATGTCTGTCTAGTAGTGATTAAATCATGAGTATGAGTTTTCCCACATCCACCAGGACTCTAAACTTGCAGTAGCACGACACACAATCCCTTCTGTGTAATAACTTCAGGGTGAGGTAACATGAAAATGTGATGTCCGATTATATTATCATTATTGGATGACAGTGTGTGCAGCTGAAGGCCATCTTGAGCAGGCAAACTAGCAATTATAAACTGGAATATGAAAAGTACAAATGCGCCGGATCGAGATTTTTTTTAATACTCCCAGATTACTATGACGTCTTTTTCGTGGCATATATGCAACAGTGTAACGATAAACTGAAATCAAATAAAAATAAAACAAATAGCTGGCAGTAAATTATTTCCCAGAACTGCAGTTACAAATTATTAAGATATCCTACATTAAAATGACGGGAGATAACAAGAGAATTCACCCGCAGGGATAGCGCCAGGATGTAGACTTTGGGCGCCGATGGCAATCGTTCATTTGCATCGTGTCCCCGATCGATAGCCACGCGGCATCCCTGCCTCATTTCTTTATCAAGCAGAAGCGAGCAGAGAGAAGGTGGAAAAACATTCGGGTAGTCCCGATTAAGGTCTCGTACACGTGTCCACATCAGAGTATTTCGCGGAAATGAACAGTGCCGGTTGGAGAGCGTTATATGCTATAGCTGTCGCGGGAAGCTAAAGGCAAGATAACATTATGAAAGAATGATCATGTCTGACGTATGGAAATACCTTACATTTGAATGGGCTTTTTTTCTTGTTTTTTTTCATTTGTCACAAGTAAAAAGGAGCCCAATCCATTTGAAGCGAGAGGGTGGCAGCAGAGAACATTTCTTTGCGTCAATATCATTTTTGGAGCACCCAATATTGATTTAAATGCCTATGCATCTAAATTTGATATTATTGTGTTTTTTTAAAAAACTGCCTTAAATTCCATGTGCAAAGCAGAAATGCAATACTTTTTCAGCAATTTTATTCTTGAAAACAGTCATCATAAAGGTTTTTTTTTTAAATATTGTGCCATAATTTGGTGGCTATATGACTCATTTTATGAATACGTAAATATTTTAGAGTCTCGTGGTACTTTACAGAAATTCAATAGTGAGCTTTAACATAGTAAAATGATTACAATTTGTTTTTAAATTGTCATCATGCTTAAAGTAAAATGTATTTTTATAACCTAGCGTAACCTCAAGTTACTTTATCTATGTAAACTAAAAATATTTTCCCCTCAAGCAAGTTTGCAAATACATTAAAATACAATACAGCATTTTTACATTAAATAAACATTACTTTAAGCCTTCTTGACAGTGCATGATCTTTAAGATATATATACGTATAGTAAAAATTTACAAACTAAAATGAGGAAGTTCTTTCATAACCAAAACTGAAAGTTCGCCCCTTTATTGAGAAAGTGTCGAAACTCGCACGGAATAAACATTAATTAATACATAATGCCTTTATGAAATGATAATTATGGGTTTTAAAAAAAATAGGATTGTTTTCTTCTACTAGGAGTGAAATCCAGTAAATAACAAGTCAATGGGAAAATCTCATCTTATTTACAAAATGAACACGACAAGCTTCATTCTTCTAAGTTTAAAACAATTAAGCACAAAATTAACATTTGTAATATATAAATCCACCAGCAAAACCTGACTTGAAACATTTGTCATATAAAAGGAAGTTTATCAGACCGACATGTTTTTTTCATTTTTAAATAATTTCTGGTTATTTATGGGCTCTAAATGTTTAACGACTAGACTTAATGGTTATTTTTTTTCTCTTAAACTCGTGTTTCGAGTACATAAAATGACCGTCGTATTATTTAACTTTAATGTAGATGGCAATACAGTGGAGGCGATTAAATTGGAAAATAACCAAGGAAAAGTGCTTGGTAGCCTCGCGATGCAAAACAGTGAAACTATATTCTAATTTAAAATAAATTACTGTTGTTTGTATTTGTAATTTTTATCTTGCGATTCTGTCGGATTTGTAATTTAGTATTGGACTTTTCCTAACAGTTGCGCACGTAATTTTAGTGTTTAAAAATGTCCCCATTACGCATGTAGATCACCACGATTAATATAGACGTGATTAAAAACACAAATATGCATTTCAACAGTACAATTAAAACGTGCGGTTATTTAGTTTAATTCATTTTACATTGCTCGCAAACGGCACAATGTTTGTTTTCCACAGATCATCCTCGTCTGTTTTCCCCTCATCTTTTTTTCCATAAAAAATATATTCTCCATGTTTTTGCCTGTAATAACCTCAAACCTGACGTGTTATTTTTATTTAACGTGTTTAAATTGCATACAAAAAGTGGGATTAAAAAGAAACGCATTGAACAGACGACGAATAAAAAGACTTGCACAAAAAAAGGTAATCATGTTGATATTCACGTAAAAAGTCAAACAACGATTTATAAACAAAAAATAAACGACTGTATGTTTTAAATTTAGAATGTAACAACATTAATACATATTAAGCCGGAAAATGTGCGGGCAATCTGCTGCTTTTGTGGTGATTTTAACAAAAGTTGTTTATATATAGCTATAAAAGACTAAATGAAATAAACAAAACAGAAAAAAATCAACTACGAGAAATTGGGGTTTGAATTGATTACTGCATTTAAAACTGGTTATTTTTCAAAGTAGTACGGGAAAAAGAAATAATATTAAAATTAAACTCGGGGAAACGTAGACACGCGTCACCACCTAGCGGACAAAAACTACTACTACTACTACCACTGAGTCATCCGTGTCCTGGCCTGCCCTCGCACTTTTCTCTTTAACTCGCCCATTTGTGGTTACAAGAATAGGGTTTAGTTTCCTAATGACTATGTATTGGGCTTTAACATTAACAGTAAGGGAAAAACAGAGACCAAGCATGGACCAACTCTGAAATCCTCAGTGCCACATGGCACCATCTTCCATTTCCAAACATCAATATATATTTATATATAACCCTAACCCCAAAACATTCTACAATGTTAAGTTTCATCTTTGGGCTTGCACAGTTGTGCTTAAAATAAAAAAATCAACATAACAGTTGAAATGGCTTTCAAAATATATATTGTTAAAATTCGATTTTACTTTTTTTCCCCAAGTTTGATGATTCTTTGGACATGTTTATTTCAAATTCCCCCATTGTTTTTATCATGCTGGCAATATTCTGGCCAGTTTCCAACCAACGAAAGCGAATATTAACAACAATGTGGTCCAAGTCCACAATCATTAACTTTTCCAGGTCAAGTCATCAGAAGTTATCAACAGTATTACATGACTAACATTACAGATGTCAACAAATCAAAACTCCTTTCAAGCAACAAAAACTCAACCAATGGCTTGACCCCAACGCCAAACACCGCCACTTTTTGGGGTACCCACCACACGCAGGCAACACTCAGAAACCCCCTGAAAATCATCCCCACATTTTTACTCACCATTTGCGCTTCTTCATCTTCTTGTTGTGAAGCAGAGGCTGCCGAGTCCAGAACTGAGAAAGTCAGAGAGGAAAAAGACAGAAGGAATGTTTTAATCATGCTGAGGGAGGCCAGTTTTCTTCCCACGCACACACACACACACACACACACACAAACACAGACGATGAGTCTCCCAAAAGAGAAGAGGACGTGGTGACAGCTAAACCAAAGCAGAAGGGAAAGAATGAGAGGAAAGATTGAAAGCAATGAAATCCGTGGTAAACAGAAGAGTCATCTCTCATTTCCTCAGAAACCCCCGCTTTCGACTTGTGACTTGCGAGGGTGTGCATAAGTCATGAAACAGTGAAAAAAGATTAGTGTGACCTATCTGTGAGAAAGGAAACAAATAGCTTCCTTTTCCCAAGAATCCCAAGAGACAGAGATAATTTTTCCTTCTACGTCTCTGGGGGCAAAATAGGTTTCAATTGTCGGGGCCAAAGAATGGAAATCTGACAGCAGTCCACACCTTATAAAAGCAGAACACTTGAGTCCATGTTTGGTCATTCTAAGGCCTAATCAACCATTCATACAGGAGGGAGATCCTGTGAGTATACGTCCAATCGTGTGGCTCTGAGAAAACAAAACTAAACTAAAAGTTGTCCAATCCATTTGAAGTGAGCGGGTGGCAGCGAATGAATGTTTAACAAAAACACAGAATTTTTAAAAAGTGTCTTATGTATACTAGAATGTAAAACATTAAAAAATTGAATTAAATATAGGTATACTATGTATATGTGAATCTTAATGTTTTCCATATTGCATACTTTAGCAAAAAATTAACATTTTTACTTTTTTTACGTTACCTCCAAGTACTCGCGGATAACGATGAAGTCATTTTTGTGCTATAGCCACAGAACTTTTATGTCAAGGCATTGTAGTATTTTGTTCCTCTTGTCTCATTCTCACCGTTTTGGGTCTCATTTGAGGGCGTAATAATAATGAGTCAGGCTGAGAAAGATCTGACTCACATCCTCAGGAATACAAAGTCTTTTAGTGTCCAGGTTACATGGATATGACAAAACAGAGAACATGCAAACTCCCAGAGAACATTGTGGTTTGGAATGCAATGTCTATGAGAACCAAACTTTTTAGGCTTCTCACCAATCCCCCACTCTTTTCATTCTAGAGACATTCCAAATCATCAATACATGTGTCCGACAGTCTCTACCAATCAATAGGGCCTATTCCCAAGGGAGGTGACGTTCAAAGACAGGAAATCAATCGCGGAATTGTTAATCAACCTCGGAAAATAAGAACAAGTGTAGTCCAGCAAAAGAGGATTTTGGCAAGATTAGCAAATGAATTCCACTCATTATCCAAATACGGCAATGGACGTCCGATGCATTTAAAGTAGGATGTATTAACCCCCTAACCCTTTCCTGAGGCACGTTTAACTTGTGGTGAATTTGTTTAAAACGTTTTCATCTAGTTTTAAGAGTCAGTACTGGACGTCTCTTATCGTGAATGGGAATGACAAAAGACCATTTCATTTTTTAAGTGTACTTCCCTTTGTGAACATCGGATGGCTGCAGAGATTAATCTGCAACGTATCATCCCGTATTTCTACCACTAGTAGGCGCTATAAAACACATTTTAACTGTGCAAGCCTTCAACACTAGAATCCAGATACCACACACAACTATACATAAGTATACGTACATATAATTACTTTTAATTGACTTTTAGATGGTGGCTGGGAAATGTATGCATGACTTTTGAATAGGAAGTTTTGCTGAAAGTGAGGAAGATGTTAGTATAAGAAAAATATTGTAGTATGTTCCGTTATAAAAGTGCAAATATGTCATGTTATGGCAAACAATCCACCTTTGGAAAGGGATGTGCACGGCTGTTCAATGCAAATATTGACATATGGCCTTAAATACAATTGTCCTTTTCAGTGCATGCATACTAGCGTCTTTGGTTGCTATTTACAGAAAGACATCCAATCCGTTTTAATAAGAGGCTGACAGGTAGTTTGTGAAAATAATTTGGAAAAAACTGTCAATGGAACATCAGTAATCATTCATTGTCATTCTCACCCATATAAAGCCATCCGGTGTGGGCGAGTAAGCCACATGAATGAAGAAGAAAATGGGTCAAAAAAAGCCCAAATGATAATAGTGTATGTTTCAATGTTCCACAATGGATCAAGGAAAATTCTCAATGTATAGTATATATTAGTTTTAAACTTTAAAGGTAAATAAAATGGTTGGTATACTTTGTACTCCGGTTCTGCTTCATGCAAAAATTTATATGATAGATTAACTTGATGTTCTACAAGACTTTGGGTGCAAATGACTAATAGTAGTACTAAAAATGCAGGGTAAACAACTACATTCTGGAAATGAGGTGCGGTGATGACGTCACCAAACAAATTACAAGGAACGGGGATCAGCTGTGCTGCGTTTATGCAGTCAGAAAATGTATTTTCGATGAATCGAAGTTTTGCAATGACAGAAAAGTGAAGAGGAAGCATGGAAATACCAAAACTTACTTGCAAACTTACCACTAACTTGAAATGAATTTGCAAAAACAAAATAAATGAACAAACTTACCTAATTTCAGCAGCCACTTTGCACAAAACTGTCTTTATTTTGTCTCTTTTTTTTAAATAAAACATGCACATCGCGCCTTTTCCTTAAACTTTTGCACTGCAAATTAAAAAAATATCTATAATAATAATAAAAACGCCAAACTACAAATGCTCATTTCCTCCTTGCACATATCGCTCTTCGGTGAGACACCATTCAAGAGAAAAAAACAAGTTAAAATATCAACTACTGTATCTATACGCCCACAATCTCCTCCACCAGCCATTCATTGGACATCGTGTAATCACGTGACTAAATTTCAAACATAGTATATGTACAATACACATGTGCATTATAATGTATATATATATATATATATATATATATACATACATATACATATGCATGTAATTCTGCATTCACTACCTATGTCATACTCATGACCCTTAACAAGACTAAGAGGAAACAAGTATTAGTTTTTTATTTGTATTTCTTAATATGAATTCAATGTTATGTAAAGCATGTTGAATTACCTTGTGTTGAATTGCAACACTATACAGATATATTTGCCTAGTCTTATTCGTGTGTGTATAGAAACTGGGAAAATTCCTGTAAAACTACACGCCAGAAGCAATGATATCATAGTAAAAATAGCGTGCATATTCGTCTGCATGCTTTTCTTGCTTCCTCCTGATATGCAGATAATATTAAAAGTAGCTATGACAAAGTGCTCATTTTAATGTGTTCACAGAGGAAGCCAAAGAAGAAGTAGCAGCAGATGGGCAAAACGTTGCCTGCTCTTTTCACTTCTGCATTTTCATGTAAGGGTTAAAAATTACCTGCTTTTGAGTTCCCAGAATAGAGGGAGGTGACATAACAGCTCTGTGGTGACCTTTTTTGTATAAAAGTTAAGTTAAATAAAATACCAAATTAGTACTTAGCCTGTAACACACTAGCTGCTATTGGTGTCTACCATGTTAATTATTTGTACATATTCAGCCTGAACTGAAAAACTGAAAGCAAAGGTGTTGCATTACATTGCAGGTGACCACAAGCCAACCATGACAATCCTGTGCAGCAAGACGTGAGAAAAGCTCATCACAACTCTTCCGCGGCAACTTAATATAAAAACAAAATGCCACCAACTAAAAGTGAATATCTTCAGCAATCAAAATAATTGCCATGATCATTAGGTGTTATTAAAGAGGGTGGAGATTTTTGGCATTTTGTTTTTTTTGGCTGAAGGTCAGTGCAAATATTTCCTCCATCAGTAGAATGAAGCATAATATTTTCAGTATAAACATCTCCAATTACAAATGGTTGCACAAGTCCTCTTACTTGGAAATACAGGCAACGTGATGAAAGAATGTGAAGAATTAGTCAATTGCGTGGCTCAAGAGGCAGTCAAACAAGTACTCCTAGAATCAAAAGAGGAAGGCATTACAAAAATGAATGCAACATAGATGCCTAGCATAGACACCTTGTTTTTGTTTTGCAAAGCAACTTATACTTTTTCTTTCACCTTTGACTAATCAAAAGATTATTTTGATTACATTCTGACACGCTACTCTCGTGAACTGCTTGTTTTTTATACTAAAAATGTATTCAACTTCTAAACCTTCGGGGTGCTGGAGCTTATCCTAGCTAGGAATGTGCAAAAGGCAGAGTACACTATTTAAAAATGAAATAAATAAGAAGTAAATGTTACTTTTTATATTGTTATTTAAGAAAAAACTCATAAAGAAGAGAAGACTATTAAAACAGGATTTTTAGTCTTTTTTTTTGTTAAGGAATACAATTATTATTAACTAAATTTGGTTGTTAGAGAATCTTTCCCAAATTATTTTCCTTTTATTTTTTATTTAAAAATACATGAATCTATGCATATGTGTGGGCATGGGAAAATAAATACTATAAATAAGAGTATATTTGTAATATATCCCAATAAAAATGGACTGGACATTTAGTGCTGTAAATGGCATTGGCTTGAGCGTTTTTTTTTTTAATTACTTTCTCACTTGCTCTATAGAAGTTAATAATAAGTCATAAACTGGCAGAGCAAGAAACATGGGGTGATAAAACATCAAGAGTTTATCTTGGTAAATTAAATTCTTGACGTGTCAGAAGAAAAAGAGACTTGTAGATTGTAAAACAAGACGGTTTACAGCCAAACTTTTAAAACATGGCCCTGAATCATCAACTAAAAGAGGGTGACAGTTTGAACACTTTGCATTTAAGAACGAGATGACTTCGAGGAAACAAAAATCGCTATCAGAGAGGCCAACACATCCCCTGCGGTGTTTTATCTTGCAAATGTCGTCGAGATAGCGCATCCGGGTGCGACCGAGTTAATAGAACACTGTTATGTTATGAATGTGGTTGGGAGAGCGCGTGAGAGGAGAGGGCGTAGGCCGCTCGTTTGTTTGCATGTTTCTTATTCACCAAGGAATGTTCTCACAGCTGCTAAAGTCTGCAAAGTACAGATTAGAATAGATTATTAGACATCAATGCTGTGTCTTGACCATTGCTGGAATGCATTGTACTTCCCAAAAAGTTTTTCATTGCCAAACTAAAGGGTTACCGCAAAGAAACTTTATAATTTAAGGCTAGATATGTTAATGCAAACCCTGCTAATATTACATTATGAATAATAATGTGAAAGTCATGAACCAAATTGTAATTATAAGCTTCCTTTTGAAGTGTTATGTTAGCCAACAAGGGTCAACGAGGGCCACCATAATTTAGTAAATGATTAGCAAAAGAATCATTCATTTTAATAAGTCAACCTGTTTATTGACAATGCTGACCTCTGAACAACAAATATATATATTTTTTTGTTGTTGTTAAATTTTTGTTTTGTTCTGTCAAAATGGATTGGACGTGCAGCAATGCCAATGGCAGCCAATGAGTTATACAAGTGTCATACAATGAGCCAAATGGTGGTAGAGGGAATTCAAATAAATCTGTCATCGTTTGAAATTGTTTTTAATTGTTCTAAACGGGTAGGATTTTTTTTTGTTAGGGGTCATCAAAATAAGTCTCGTATATCATTCTGTACAGTTGTTTTTTGATAAAAGAAGTATAAAGCAGCATTCTAGTTAGCAATAAATGACTAACATAACAACGAAAGGTAAACATAGCCTTATATTATGCGAAAAATAGAAAAAAAACTTCATGCATACCATCTTTAAACAGATGATTGAGTTTCCCCTCAAACTGGCCAAAAACCTTGACAGAACCTCCATGTAAACTTGACATTATGCAACAACAGTTTGCATTGGGACCTATGCACATGTGCAGAAAGGCCAGTCTGAATGGGATTTAAGGCTAGGAGATAACCTGAGCTTCACCGTGTACCCTTTGGAGTGGAAAAGGTGTCTTCAGCCCGGTGGCACCCTCCAGGAGGACCGGTGCGAGCCGCAACAAGTCTCTGATCGGGATTCCCAACCGTTTGCTGCTGGTCATTAAGACGCCGAGTGAAGTGCAGCCTGCCAGGGCACAAGATATCATTTATGAATGTAAAGTAAATGCCAAGAGATGTGCTTACTGTTTCAGTACAACTCCCATTGGTTAAAGTGTCTGCAGCGGTCAGCTTTACATAGTATTGTATAGTATTTTTTTACCTTGCAGATGCACAAGTTTATTCCTTAGGCACGGAACAGAGCGGTAGATCACAACACCGGCTAAGATGGGAGAGCCAGAACCACCAGAGAGGGTCTTGCCACCAATGTAGGACCTCAGCGCGGAACTGTTGTCTAAAGGATCAATTCACATTAAGAGAGGTCATGATATTGGCTTCCATTTCGAATCCCGACATCAAAAATGTTACCTTTGAGCCAGCAATCCAGTGCCAGATCCACCTTATTTTTCATTACAGGTAAAAACTCAGAGGAGAGCATCGCACCGCAGATGTCAGCGGAACGTTTCAGGGTCCCGTCCCAAAGGTCTACCACCAGACGCATCTGCCACAAGGCGAAGGTGTGCTGCAGTTCGCCGCGACACAGCGCGCCAACCGCCTAAGTAAACAAGACCTTGTTAAGAGGCGCACGAATGACATCACACCGGACGCGTTGACGCACTTACCTGTTCGATGGCCACGTACGTGGGCAGCATTTCTGGGCATTCCTTTGTCACGCACTCGTATAACATGGCCGAAAATAATGCCACCGTCTCTTCCCTCTGTTAAGATATTTCAACCATAGTGGTTTGAATGGATTGGGTGTCCACGGCACTAAAGCAGACTCACCTGATCCATTCCATTTGACGTCTTGCAGAAGGACTCAGCGAAAGACAGCAGGGTGGGTTCTGAGGTGAAGGTGGAGATGTCCTCCACCTGTGTGCACACATCCATAAAATTAGTTCCATTTTGATTTTACTGAAAGCAAAACCAAAAATGTGTGTGAAGAATAGCCGTGCCACTAATTAATTGGATATGGTTGACCTAAATCCAAATCCTCTATATTTCAACAGCATTCATCATGCAACTTTCCTCACCTCCATTAGTTAAGCCAGTTAAGAATGAGGAAATTAAAAAAAGATTTTTGGCAGAATTAAAATCAGTTACAATATTTCTAAATTGGTAAAAATACAACCTTTTTCTATCATTTTTTGACTTATTTACCTTGAAGGCTCTGATTCCAGGGTTGCGTTGCTTAACAGCAGAGGCCAACAGGCTCTTCCAACCCTGAGGATCATCCTTGTATGGCAACTGTCCTGCACGGAGTTTCACATACAAAACACCGTTCCGAGAGAGGATGGACCTGAACCCCGGGAGAGACAAAATGTACTTTAAAATGTGTCTGAGCAAAAAAAAACTTGATATCCGTATTCTCACATAAGGTGTTGAACGTCTTTGATCAGATCGATGGACAGCTCCCAGTATCGAGGACCCTTCACTCGAACCTGCCAGAGCATCAGAGAAGGTATGGATGCCATGCTAAATGGAGTGTCGGTAGTGGAACATTTCTTTTTTTTTTTACCCGTTTGAGAAGGTTCAGTTCAGGTAGCATGGTAGGCGCCACCAGCTCGACTGTGGTCTCATCATACCACTCGGTTTTCTGCCACAAGAGACAAACAAGTGTTTTAACTGGTCAGTCAAACAGAACAACCCTCTGGGTACATTGCAGTGTTATTGTATGCCATAAAAAACTATAAGTTTGGCGACTAGTGCTGATATGGGCCATTTTATATGAACAGCTGGATTTACAAACATGTGACTTTCTGTGGAAACACCAAGAAAACAAGCACAATGTATCGTAAGACTAAGAAGCATTTTTAAAGTTGTTTAGTAAGGATATCATTAAAAAAAACAAAAAAGGGAAACATAAGATTCATCTTTGTGTGACTCACTTTTACTGTTTTTTCCAAAATCAAATGAAATTAAAAAAAAAACACCAGAAGCTTTGGGATCCATGTTTCTGAAAATGTCAACTTCAGAAACTATTTCAATAGGGAATCATTTCTTTCTCAATTGAAACAGCAGTTTAGTAGCTGAAGGGAAACTCACACACGAAGTGCATGCAACCACAGGGGGGGAAGTAGGTACAATGACATAGTAAAACCAAATCTAAGACTTTCTGTAACCTTATAAGTGACATCCAGGAGAGCGTAGCAAGGCTTGAGGGAATCCACATCCACCGGCACGAGGAGGCGGGTCTCGGCCGCCAGCACGGTCAGGTGCCGCAGGGCCTGGAGGTGATAGCTGCACGGATATATAATGAAAGATTTAAAGAGGAAGGAAAAGAATAGATTATGTAACAGTGTACTCATCTTACCGGTTGTCTGTACTATGAGAGGGGAAGTGTGGATAGAGTGCGCACAAGAGGGCGGCAATAGCTGAGTTGGAGGTGCTCAAGGTGAACCTGTTGGTTAGAAAAATATAATAGATCCTAAACATAAAGCATTTTATTCACTACAATATTTGAAAAAGGCAGTGTGAAAGTGTACACAGTCTATTTTAATATGCTGTTTTGATAATAACTCGATGTCACGAGCCACCAGCCGGCCTCTCCACCTTAATAGGGAGTGCCGTTTCAAGTGTGTACTTTGCCTCAAGGAGCCATTATTATTATTATTATTAAAAGAAGAGCGGGGGAAGGGATGGGTCGAGTGATAAAGGGCACTCACATACGAGGTGATAAATCAACGCTGACCGAAAACTATAGTCTAGGATTACTTTTAATCCTAATTTTGACAAGGAATGCCAGAACATAAATAAATTGGCAGTCATTGACTGGTCCTCTAAAACAACAGAAACAAATACAGTGGATGCTATGATTTGTTTACAAAATCAATTTAGAACTGTGATGAACATTTTCAGTCCCCAATCTTTACGCTCTATTGGAATTGTATGTGCTGGTGTGTCATTACGTCACCTTCCCCCTCCCAGGAAAAGCATGCCCAGCGCCATGTGATGAGCCATGTGGAAGCCGTAGTTCATCTCGCCTCCGGTGCGGTAGTGTAGGAAGCGGCAGAGCTGCAGCACTTTCAAGTTTCCCGTGCCGGCCATCACCATGGACATGGACAGGAGAATCATGGACAGTGCTGTCTGCATATTGTAGGAACCCGGCAACTGCAGGAACCATTTGTGGACAGCAAATTATATGGTGACTTAGTGCTGTCTGATATGATGATATTATCACTAAAATCATCAAAAACATTATCGCATCTCTCTTATTTTTACATATTTCACAGCGCTGAAGTGAATACATGTGGTATGTTAAGACTTACCACAGCGGCTGTACCGTATGAAAACATGGATTGCATGAAGCGCTTGGCAAACTCATTGAGGCAGTCAAAGGCGTCCGAATTGGCAGAACCTGCAAAGCGAAGGCCGAGTGCCATGCACGCTCCGGCCGTAATGTAGTCTTGCACTTGGCTGAGAGAATGGAAGAACAAGAAGAGTAATCAACAGAGAAGACCACATTTTCCAAGTTATACAGAACACCAGTATCACACAGATCCATGTTTTTGCAGAAAAACTCACATCCAAATCTCTGTGTTGATGTTTTCTGGTGAATCCATATCAGTCCGCCTCATGATCTGAATAAGAAAAACAAAACACACATCTAAAAATCAATCCTAACAAAAAATGGCCACCTTACCTTTTTCTCACCTGAGGTATGTTACTTTTGACCCACTCTTTCTTAGGTACGATGTCATCCCACATGATGATGCACCTTGCCAGCGTCTGGACAAAGCAATGAGAAGGTCAAGGTTGGGGTGTAAAAAAAAAATCTAAATTGATCTTAAATAACACGAGACTAACTCTTAGAAGGAGAAATTCTGGTTTTATGAAATCCAGCAGGAACCAAGTGTCTGGAGGTTTCAGCCAATCAGCTATTGACCTAGTGGAGCATAAAATCTCAATAAGATTTCCCTATAGTAGAAATTCATCTGCAAGATCAGTCCCATTTCTCACCGGTTGTTTGTCTTTAGGTAGATCATGGCGAGGGCCAATGTGGCCCCAGGACATGTCACGTCTACATTAATTGTGTCACCTTCCTGTAAACATGAACACACCTCAGTCAGTTTGATGGTGCATTATTTGAGGAGCACAAAAATATATTGAGTGATACGTACCTTGATCTGGTAACTGTGTCTCTCTCTGATAGCTCCGACTGGGGCTTTGCGGTGTCCCCCTACCATGTACTGATACAACTGTTCAGGAACATTGAGGTCACCCATCCCAATCAGGTTGCTTCCTTGCTGCAGGAGAAGAAGTAAATTAAGTACTGTCATTTTCTAACAATAAACTACTATTTTTCCTGCATCTGTGCGTCTAATTCATGGATTTACTTACTCCAAGGCAGACCATTCCGAGAGCTAATCCTGCAGCTAGGGAGTATGACTCCCTATCTGTGCAGTATTCCATCTCTGGACCTGGAGGCCGCCCTGAAATAAACCCCCATAGGGATACACACAATCATTTATATGGCTATACTTAATCACATGTTAAGAAAATTAGCACTTGGGTGCTCACCTATCTCAGAGAGGAGAACTTCAGCCATGTGTCTGTGTCCTGTTCCCTGGTACACAAGTCCAATGCCAATTACAGAAGCAACCTGTAAACATGAAGCAAAAGTGTGTTGTTGTTTTTTATTTGGATAGGATTGACTGCTGTAAGCGATTGACCACGGGATACCATCCCTCCCTGTCCAAATGGATTGGACATCTACTGCAGTCAATGGCTCGAGAATATGATCATTCAAGGCCAGGTGTCCCAAGTAAGTATACTGCTGTCAATGTAGCGAATGAGTTAATGCCTGCCAATCTTACTTGAATGTTGTGGGGAACATCCAACTCAGTGGAGGTAGGAGGTAGCAAGGCCGGAATGTGGATGCTAAGCAGGCTGGTGGTCGTCATGTCCATCGTGCCCAGTCGGGCTGCGGCCACGCCGATTAGAAGCCCGATGCTGGTCATCTCGTGGCCCTGGCAAAGAAAGGATGAAGTTGAGCTACAACCTTTTTACATTGACATGTCTGTCTACCTTTGCAAGGTAGTCGTGTATGTTGAGTGTCCCCAGCTTAGTGAGGTGCCCATTGAGGCCAAGTGCCATGAGGAAGCCGGCGTGTTCGTTGGCCAACTCTTGGTTCTTGTTTTTGTTGTAAATGATCCAAGCCGAGTCCACCTGACATATAAGACACACATAAATAGAGATTGAATTGATTTCTTCTTTCTGTTTTTTTTGCGCACACATCAGGAAAAAAACCTACTCACCTGTGAGGCAGGTGCAATCTTAAGTCCAGCCGCCACACCGTTGTGGAAGCTAGGCCAACTCGTCATGTTTGCGGGTACATCAATGTTGCCGCTGTTCAGGTCCACCATAGCATTCCTGGGTGGTGCACGACCTGAGCCACAACAAGAACATTAACACTCTCTACAAAAAATACATAAGAAGATCATAACTTATTAAAACATTAATTGCAGTGCATTAATATTAGTGTGAGTACTGTCTTTCTGCATCGTTTTTCCTAAGAAATGCTAAAATAATGATGATACTGGTATAAAATTGGGACTACACAAATTTTAAATACCTACTCGTCATGTTTTGTTTATTTCCGTACCTGTTAGATTAAGTTTAGGAATGGGTAAAAGTTCTGTTGGAACAGGCTGGTAGGAAAACATTGTGAAGAGCCCTCTTCCTACTGGAAGCGACATGGTTCTTTGACACAGTTGCAGGAGTCTGAAATGAATAGAAGATGAAAAGGGTATCCAAATTGCTAAGAGGAAATTGTCCTAGTCTTTTTTGTCAGGACACATGCAAAAAAGACTTACTTGTTCTCCTTCTCCTCGATGTACTCATGGTCAGAGACCTCTGGAAGCTGGACGACACTGACCCGGACTGGCTTGGAGCTCTGTAGTAGCCTCCGGACCTCCTGGACTCTCAGATCATGACTCCAGATCAGTTCTGTGACCTACCGCGTGCATGAGAGGAGGAAATTGACTCGAACATCACTATATCCTACAAAAAAAATAAAGGAAGTACCTCCTGGATGATATCCGACATGCCATCCTCCTCCTCTTCGTCGGCTTCGGTGGTCGCGGGAGGCTCCAAAGATAAGCTGGAACCTACAGACTGTACACGTACACAAGAATATGAAGTAGCATGTCGAAAAAACGCTTATGCCAAACTGAAACGACATTTCCACTCACAGATTTGCTTTTCGCCGGGTTGGTGTTGTGGGCTTGTCTCGTCCGGTCCTGCCGGCCAATCAGGAGGCAAACTTCCTCCGACCAATCGGCGCATGGCTGCTTACGGCAGTGGTAGATGGCCTCTCGTATGGGCAGAGCCACACCAAATGGTACGGTCTCCAGGTCCTTTAGGGTGAAACCTGAATAATACAATCAAAAATGAGAATAAGCCATAATATGCAACATCAACAAAAATGTTTACCTTGAGAAGCCAGCCAGACAACAAGCTGTTCGGCTAAACTCTCACTGCAGGACTTGACTTGGTCCACACTTGCATGTCTACAATAAAAACAACATCTAATAAGTCAGTGAGTACCACATATAACTTTTTTTAGAGACAAAAACGGACCGAAGAGATGTAAAGTGTGATCAACATTTTAGGGACCAATACCACCCTGGTCACAACTTGTTCAAATAGACTTATAGGATAGTTTGACATGGTGGCTTTTTTTCCACAACACAATGAAGTTGTTTACCTTCCATAGTGCTTCTCATTGGTCTTCTGACCTGAGGAAGAAAAGAGAGAAAGCGCTCAATAGTTTTAAATTAAAAAACCTGGACATGCAAATGACTCTTTCAATGCTCTATTGTTCCCATGTTGGGAGTCGATGACATTTGCATGAACAAGACTGGATGCTATCACACCATGCACAAAAGTCAAATATTTCATCCTGGTCTCTTTTACAAAGCAAAACTCAGGTGTCAATTACCTTTATATTAGCTTTCTGAACCATTGCAGGCCAGCTAATAAGGCGGCAGTGTCAACAGAGCACGTGTTTGACCCATTTACTCACAGAGCGAATACTAACCGGGAGAAAGCTTCATCAGGTACTCTGAAAAATTGGATGTAGTCGCATTGGTGTCCCCACCAATGTATAGAGCGTAACTCTTTGATAGAAGACATGAAAGAAAAGAAAAAGTCTTACTCAGAATATGTATTTACTTTCTAGGATAACATTTAATCTAAAAAATAAATAAAAATCAAATGCCTTGAAAAGTATTATTTCCATTAGATAAAAAGGCATGTTTTGAGGAATTTGTACTTGTTCCATTGGCATTTTTTTACTAGTTTTAAAGAAACAGTAACTATTTTTTTTAAAATAATAATTGTAAATATGTATACTCTGAATATTTTAGAATTAGTGGTCGATGCCAGGTTTGCCAGTGAAAAGGGAAGAAACCTAATCACTCTCAACAAAACAAAAATGGAAAAGCATGACTATTTCACATTCATAATGGAGAAGGTTTTGTTTTTCGCTGGATGAATCAACAGTTGAACCTTTTTACTACACTGGCAAATTACAGCATGTTAGCTTTTTCTACTAATAAAAAGAGATAATTGCTCATCATACAACAAAACGCACACGGAGAACTCTTTACCCTCACATACTGAAAGTCAGAGCATGTATACATGGATCCCTTTTCTCGACATTTTGAGCACACGTACAAGAATTAGCAGCCGGACTCGGTGGCAGATGCCGGGTAGATAAGGGAAAGGCACGACCTTCTCCCTTCGAAGACAGCTACTGAGCCAACTGAAGATGCAAGGGGGCTCTGCCCGTAGAAAGGATGGATATTGCATCTGTCCAATTAGAGCTGAGAACATTAAAAAAAATGGGTAAAATGGGTATGTTCTGCTTATCCAAAAACATCACTGTTACATTATAAAGTCTTACACTGGTCAATGTAGCAGCTTTCGGTGAATGTGCTCATTAACGAGGGGTAGTCTCTCCAGTATAGATCAAGATAGTCCGCCAAATGGAGGTCTCTGCAAAGAAAATGTTTCAAAGATATATATATTTTTTAAAAAGAACACATGAACAGAAAAGAACTACATGTGCACATACAGTATATTCCTGTTTAAAACCAGGATAAAAGGTCAATTCTGCTCTTCTCGTGACATTCCGCTTTGTTGTGGAGTGGTAATTAAACGTATGAGTCAGAAGCATTCTATTTTTAACTTCATACGATCAATAGTTTTTCATTTGGCACAGACCGTTTGTCCAAAAGGGAGAAGATTAATTCATTTTAAAACCAGAAACAAAAAAAAAAATATATATTTTTTTTTAATAGTGGGTTGCTAATATAGAATGGAATACTCCATTGAATGGTAACAAAAATTAGTATCCATTCAGAATATTCAACTCACGAATGAATAAATAAAAAGAAAGACGCAAACTTCATAGACACAGAACACTGAAGTTGTTTCCTCCAAAAGGTTCAGTGTGGCACATGATAACAATCAAACGTCGGGGGTGGTGATGATGACAAAAAAACGCGGCGTGGGAAGTTAAAGCGCGTTTCGGTGTGAATATGTCACATTATATTTGGCATTGCGACTGCACAATTGACCAACATTTGTTCTGAAGTACTATTCCAACTGTAGCATTCTGGGAATAGAGTTTATCGAGTGCTTTTTACTTTCAAGTGTTGCCGCGTGCTGATTGTGAACGCTGCCATGTGATCTGGCAACCACTCAATACCAATCAGACCAAGATTCGAACCTAATTAGCAGAGGTGGACTCCCTGAATGTTCAAAATGAATAGCAGTCTATGCCAAACAATGACCCTGAAAATTGCGTCTCATTCAGATACACACAACGTGAAAATCAATTTTTTCCTTTTCCAATTCAGTTAGGTATATAATCTGGAAGTGGCCTATATTTATTTATTAGTATAATTATTCATTTTAAAGTGTATAGATTGTTTCTGCCAATTGATGAGTGTCTACAACCATTTAATGCGCAAATTACAATTTTCATCCTAAACCTTTTAGTGAACTTATTGGCTGCCACTTAGCTAGACGTCCAATCTATTTTGACTCATTACCAAAAATAGTCACATTTATTAATAATAACAACAAGAATCCTGGTGGTTACCTGGCGAGCTGCTGCAACAAACACACCAAAGACGACGTGGCTCTCTCGCGGAGCAACTCGTTGAGCATCAGCTCTTGATAGAGCAGGTGGAGAACGTAGAACAGAGCTGGAATGTGCGTAAAAAGTGGCGCCGTGTTGTCCAAAGTTGGCGACGACTAAGAAATAAACATATGATTTTGAGTTGAACAATTCACAAAGACCTCTCAAAATGTTATTGATGTTTTGAACTGGCTTACTGATGATAAGTCCCCTGACTCCATGATGATGCTTCCGTTAAAAACACCAGAGTCTGCTGGCTTACAGTGGGAAACCATCTGGCGGTGGTATTTAGACCGTAGCAAGTATTCCCAGTCCTAAACAGGAAGGTTTTCATTAGTTTGTTATTAAGCATAATTTCAACAGAAATAGTATATTATCATCGGTGGCTGATTGACATTTGAAACTTGTCTTTTTCTATGGTGAGAACACAATGTTAACTGATAGACATTAAAACCAGCTTTCATAATTTTAAACAAAGTGTATGACTAGTTACACACCTCATCAGAGCCTTCATCACATGGACGAGCTTTCTTGGCTGCAATCACCGGTGAGAGTGGCACTTCAAAATGTAACTAGGAGATAAGCACAGGGCATTAGTGTTACTATTTAAAGTCAGAATGAGTTTGCCTCAGTTTTAATTGCAGAAAAAAAAGGAAGAAAACAAAAAACGGCTCACGTTTCTTGTCCAGGTCAAACGCTCTGTGTTATAACCCATTAGCGACAGGAAACAAGTGACAAAATAGTTCCATTCACTATGGACACTAGTGCCACCCGGCGCGTTGTTGATGGTGTACCACTTGACCAAAACCTTCAAGAACATGTGAAATTTTAAATTTGACAATGAAAAAAATAATAAATAATGGAAATATTAGTCCATTGGAAAACTTCTTATGAATTCCATAACTGTGAACATTGGTTCAAAAGAAAAAAGATGATGTTCAAAAGTCTCCACAAACCTTCATTGCAGCTTCCTTAGGGAGGATGAACCTAATTGCCTGAAGACATTTCTTCACTAAATAAAAATAAAGTAAGAATTAAACAGCAGAAATTTTATATCTGATTTCAACTATTACAGCACCATTGGTGATGTAGTCTCTTTAAATTATTTGATCACATGTACTAGATATCTAAACCGTTACAAATCGGCTGTCACCTTCTCACTTAAAAATGATGTGGACGTCTAAAGCGGACTGACAATGCCAGTAAGTAAGGTAAAATACAAGAAATCATTACTCATTGCTCACTCACAAAGAATTCAACAGTAGCAATAAAAATGTCTTCATTGGATATGCCCAATTGAAAAGGTCATTGGCGCAGCAGCTGAATGCCGTTTCATTAAGCAAGATTGATTACTAAATAAGGGGAAGAGACGGCAAAAAAACGGATGCATACAAAGTGTATGTAGTTATTTGTAAACGTGGTGTGAAATTACTTCCATTTAGGATGTAACAATGTAACTTTCCATCAACATTTTGAGTTTATTACTTATTACGGGAATACTAGTCAGCTTGGTTGGGGATATGATGGTGATGTCTGCAGTATGTCTGGTTTACACATCTAAGACTTTCATTTACATGTATTACATTAAAGTAGTAATATATATTTTTTAAATAGTACTCAGATATTTCTATGAAAGTGTCTCTAATATAGCTGCATGCAAGTAAGGATGCTTACCCAACTCAGAAGTAGCAATGTTTGGGATGGAGATTCTAAGCAAGGTGCCATTGCTTAATTCCTACAGAAACATAAGATTTTTTGAAATTCAATGATTTAAATGCTTAAATTAATAGACAACACCAAGTGTAAATGGCCATATATTTTTCCAGCGTATTTAAGCATTCCTGAATTTACATTTAACATTTAACAAATATACATCACAGAGAATAAGCATCACTATAGGAAACAAAATGGGAAACTCCTAAAATAAAAACAAATTATTCATTTGAAAACAAAGAGAACATTTTTGAAAATGAATTAAATAAAACAATTTAAATAAACAAAATAACGAAACAAGTGTATTTGAAAATGAAATGAATAAGAATCTTATTAGTAGTATTATTATATAAGATTATTATTAAATCCTTGCTTTAAAAAAATCATCCATTCATTTTCTAAAATGCTCATCATCACAAAGGCTATGTGAGATTATTTTTAAGTTCATATGACCCAGAGGGTAAACTTACCAATGTTATACGATTACTGACAGGGTCTCTCAAGGCGTTGATGTAAGGCAAGGCCTGCTGGAAGGCGTAGTCCTCTAGAAAAGAGCCTTCATGGTGCTTCATGTTAAGAATCCTCTTCTCGCTCACTGGTGATGGCATGGCAGTCTGGATGAGGAAATCAGAACAGACATTAAACACATACTAAAAACATTTTCCCCTGATGTAGCTACAACCCACCTCGTCCAGTCTTTGCAAGTGCCTGTTGCTAGCATTAACAGGTGTGCTAACTTGCACACCTGCTGTTGGCAAGGCAGATGACGGCAAGAGGCCAGGCACAAACACCTTGCTGACCTAAAAGAAATAAAACAAGAATAAGTACATTTTATGTGTGAAAGAGAAATTCCATTGTGATTCATACCCGGGTGACCCCGGTGTAAAGAACAAGGCTTCCGCAGGCTTCGAGAACCAACATAGCGCCGATGTTCTGCAAGAAAGCTCATTTAGTTTTGTGTAATTCTATTTTTTTTTTAAATCACATTTGATGTTGATGGTACTAAAAAAAAGAGTTTCACCTGGAGAGGCTCGGCATCTTTGGCAGAGATGTTTGTTACAGAGGTGAAAATGAGTTGAGACATATCGTTGCTCTCCATGAATTTTACACACCTGAAGGGCCCACGATAAAAAAGGATTTCAGTATGTCAAAAAAAAAACAACAAAAGTAACAACAGTACTTGGCCGGGTTCTGACCGTAGTTGCTGGTGCGACTCCACAAGAAAGCACAAGTAGCGGTTCTCGCAAAGGTCGGAGGTCAAGAATACTTTGGAAGCTTGGCTGCTCATCTCTCGGTCCAGGCTGGAAATCAACCAAATTGGTTAATCAAATATATTTTGAACAAACAATTGAACAACAAATCCGTTTTCCAACCTGTGGCAAGCGGTCGTCTCGCTCCACAGATGATCCATGCAAAGTTCAGGAACAATAGGTCCCATCACTGTCTCATTGATGGTACTGTTGAGCGAATGTCCAGCGCCCTGGTGTGGGCCCACCGGCGACGACACGTGAAGGCTCGTGTTGAAGCGAGCCCCGCCCGATAAAGATGGAGCAGCCATTCCAGGGGAATGATCCCGACTGTGTGGAAAGAGGAGCATGTTGACTGTCTTAGTTGCCTACATTTTGGGGTCAATAAACTTACCTGAGATCAGCCATCTTGGATATGCCTGGGGAATGGATGCGGGACGGTATGGCTGGTGAGGACATTCTGCCTTGGTGGCTGTGCAGATTATTGTAGTGAAATGGAGAGTTGGCAGCAATGGAACCGCTAAAATGACATCAGCAAAGAGGATTCCTTCACACATTAGTTGCCATTGACATTTTTACAGTGAAGTGCTTTTGTGGTTTCACGCTGTAAACACGACAGTGTTACAGCATTCTATAATTGTTAAATTAGCAAACTATATAGCGAGCATTTTTTAAATTTAAAATGTATTAAATTTGACTGGTGTGTACTTTAGTATGTCATTTGCGATACCTTGATCCAACACTGGGATTAAACCGAGCTGCCTTGCTGCTGCTGCTGCAAGGGGATTCCAGGTGAGAGTTGTTGCGCAGGTGCGACATCAGGACCCCCGTGGCCAGGAAGCCCAGCGGTTCACCAAAGGGCTCGCTCGGACCACCAAGCACAGCACAGCTTTCCTGTTGGAGGTTAAATGAGTGGGTACCTGTTAGGGTTGTCAAAAGTATTTAAATTTTGTTCCCAAAACTATTGATAATCAGTTAAAAATCAGTTAAAATTTTGTTCCCAAAACTATTGATAATCAGAAAAAAAACATTTAAATTTTACATTTATATAAAAGGGAAAATAGAATTGACCATATTTTGAGGGTTAATATCAAGTTGAGAATAACTTTAGTACTACGAGTAATGGTGCCTTATGACATTCCCCCTGCAAATATTTTAGTTGTAGGGCTAATAAAGGTTATCTTTATCTATTTGGAGTAGCTACATGAATGCAAACCTCCTGGGTGACCTTGCGCAGGCTCCAAACCGAGTGTATTCCCTGATCGGTGTTGTAAGAAACCAGGATGGAGGGCCGACAACAGGTGAAGACGATCTTCATGCTGGGATCGGAAATGTACTCCACACGAGAGCCATCGCCTGGGGGGGAAAAACAATAAATGACAAAACCTGACACAGTCCACTTGTGAGTTTTACCTGTGGTTTTGCACACCCATGGCGCCACCTCATCTATTGGATGCAGCATGCTGAAGACGGTAGGAAGACACTCGCTTTGAAGGAACAAATGTTTTGGGGTTAGGAAAAGCATATTAATTTTTTTGACTGCCATTGAGTGTAATAGACTTTGAATTCGAACTCAGTTTAGATTTTGTTTACAATTCACATTTCAAGATACATTGCAGCATATCATTATTGAGACTAAATAGAAACCAATTCATCAACTAATCAGAAAAATTGGTTAGCAACCAACTATCAAAATAATTTAGTTTGTGGCAGTCCTAGCATGTGCTAGCATTTACCCTGGGGAGTTAAACTGTCCATCAGCTGCTGTAATTTTACGCTGTAGCAACAGTCCAAATTTAGTCGGCCAGACTTTAGACACCTAAGGAAGAGAAGATTTTTTTTTTAATTTATTTATTTATTTTTTATTATTGCATTTGCATCAGATGGGGGTCTCACCTGGAATGGGAGAGGCGAGAGGAAATCCTTGCCGGTCACTGTGTGGATGTTGATGCATCCATTCTGCACAATGCACACAGTGCGCTCCACCGTATCATCTATGACAAACAACATGTATCACGTAGTTTAATTGTATTCACTTTGTTTTTCACTTCGGTGCACACAGTTTTAGGTTGCAGCACTCCTTGATGAATCATATTAATTCATCCATATAATGAACTTTTTTTTTTTCCACCATGATGACACATTACCGTCTTTTTTGCTCGGGAGAACAGGAAAGTCACACCATAATGCCTGCAGATAGAAATAAAAAATACCATGTTGTGTATATTGTCTCCTCTCATGAACGTTGGCTTAAATTTCCTAAAATGCTAACCTGCTCAACTGGGCTGTCTACAGTGAAGGCTTTATAAACGTTGGAGCTTTGTCCCCGGCTGCCGCGGGTCCAGACTACCACGTTCCCGGCGACGTAAAGTTCCTCTTCAACCTCCACATCCTGCTCCAAAGATTGGACGTAGCCTTTCCTCAGCTGCCAACTTTCCTGTCAACCAAACATCCCGCCTATGAATTACAAAATTCCCAGTTTAACCAACTGAGTCTTACCCTCTCTCTTTCTTGAAGGCTAACCTCCTGCAGGGAGCCGGCCAGGCCGGCGGCACAGTCCGACGACCAAAGCTCAGAGGCAGGCTGCAGCTCCCGTAGCTGCAGGTTGAAGGCGTTGGGGTGGTTCCTGCAGTGATCACGGCCAAACGGGACAAACGGATGCAATTCCCCTGCGGCAATCATCGTGGCTGTCTCTTCATACACGACGTCCGACATGAGTCCCAGATATCAGCATTATTTCTGGAAAATAATGAAGTTTAATAAATACACAATTCTTCTGACGTCTATTGATGTATGCAGTACATGAATGCATTGCAGTGCAGTAAAGTGGTTTCTCCCCCTGACGTTGGTGCAGCCAGTCTGGGTTCAATTCCCACTCGATGGCAGAGATTGTGAGTTAGAGTGGTCGTTTGTCTCTTTGCCTACCATAAGGATTATAGGCTACCAGTCTAGGGTGTAATTTGCTTTGCGCCCGATGTTATCTGGGACAGGGTCCAGCACCCCTTACACTGATGCGCGGGATGGAAGACCATCTCATCACAACCCATGCCTGTAATAACTAATTTATTGACCCCAATAAGGAGACTCAACAATCGTAAACGATGTCAGTTATGATCATTAGTTCTGCAAATCGACATGCTATGCATTGATTGAAGACAGGCATTTTGACAGGTGAGTTATCCACGCGTAAATAGCCGGTGGTGCGTTTACGGACCACAATGCCATGCTAACTTAGCTAACAGTAGCTGCTCAGTTTTAGTAAGAAATCAACGCGATCACCAACCTGATAATAACGAAGATTGTGGCTCTTATCGTGGAGTCCGTGTCCACCTGATCTATCAAGGTGTGGGTTGAATGCAATGTGGAAAGATGGAATATAAAGGAAAACAGACAATTTCGACTAGCGGCAACTTTTCAATTGGCCGCCGACATGTTTGCTGTCTTGGTATTCATCCGCTTCCTGCAACTCCACCAATCGGAGCGCGGTGCGTGTTTACGCCTTCCCTACAACTACACGCCCTTCTGAAAAAAATTATACATAGATTTTTTTAAAAAAGGTTAATGAATAATACAAATGAGCTATAACAATCTACATTTTTTTGTTAAATTAGTATGATACTTATACTTAAACATGGCATTTGACTTCATAATCGCCTGTCGTGCAATTATAACATATAATTAAATATGTTATTTAATATCCATTTACAGTATTCTTAAATGTTTTCGCTTCATACTTGGAAAATAGACACAGTGCTTCGCTTTTTGGAAGCTGGTACAATATTTTTTGTTAACGATTGTTTTTGAATACAGTCTTAATTTTTTAGGTCATTTTAAAAAAATATCTAATTATCACAATACTATTGAATATAACTACTTGTCTCCCTATACCACTTACTTTACGTGTGTACAGTATTCATCTTCTTGCAATAGTGACTATAGTCAAAAGGAGTCTCAATTGTATACATATATTTTTTGTTTGTTTTTATCCCATTACTGCAGTCCCGCCCCCATATTTTGTAAAGCCGCTAAATTGTTGTATAACGTGAAAACTTGCATGGGCCTAAGTCCTACGCACGCTTCCATTCATTGCTCACTCAAAAAAGCCAAACGGCACAAATTGCCCGTTTTCACGCATCTCCCGTTCAAAACATGGAAATTGACTCACATGCCACTTAACGGTCATCCATTTTGCTCACTGTAAATTAAGGTCATCCTGCCATAACTTTCATGTACTTTAGATTTCAGCATTAACAGGGCCCCATTTATATTTGACATACAAGGTGAAAATCTCAAAATGTAATATAAAAAGCTAACAGACATCCTTCTATGCTCCTTTTACCTCCACTCTTACTTTTCTAACGACGACTCTCAAGACATTTTGACATATCACTGCAGAAAGGCCATCACTGGTGCTAACATCGCTAACGACGCTAAATGGCACACGGCATGGCAGGCATCATAAAATGCATTCTGCCACCATTATGTCATTATCAAAAGTTTTTTTTTATGCAGTTAGATGAGAACTCGAGTCCACACTACACAGATAGAAGGCTTGGCAAGTAATCATATCTGCAGTGACCTAAACGCATTCTGGGAAGGAGATTTTTGTCCTTTGCTAACGAGTGAATTAATACAAGACGGCTGTGTAATGTCTGCCCCAATGCATTTATGCGTTTACTTCATTCAGGATGCAAGAATGAGCTCTGGATGTGTAATTGGCGCATGCAGGCCCGAAACAAGACCCCCTGCTATTAGCCAACTCTCCAGAGACCCCGAGCACGTACATCCCAACATGACCGTGTTTGTTTGCGCATCGTTAATTTAATTGAACACTTTTCGCATTGGACAAGGGAAGCACGTCATTGTTGATTTTGTATCGACGTGACTCATTTCCCAACTTTTATCCAGATCGGTTCTGAGGATTATGAATGCAACTTTAAACCTCAGATATTTGAAATGAGTTTTCAAGATAGCAGGCTAACCATTGGGAGGTGCAGTCACATATGTAGGTGGATTATGATTGGACATATTTGGGGTTAATTGTTCAAATATATTCTGCAAGTATATGAATGACATATTCCTATTAAATGTAGAGATTACAGGTGATTTGCTAGTAGTTAATGGCCATTGAAAATGTTTTAGGTATGTATTTGGTGACCTGTATTTGAAAAAGATATAGACATTAATTATCCACAGAGTGCCATTATTGCTTATATTTGTCAAGTTTTTTTTAATAAAACTCTAAAAATAGCAGCGACGCCTGCTGTCCCTCATGTTTTCTGTTCAAGAAAAAGGGAAAAAGAAATTATTGTTCATTTCTCTAATTGACTGTAAACCACAATCAAAGATCCATGTTTTTTATTAGATATGCCTTCCATATATTGAGGTACATCATACCAAGATGATGTCAGCCGTCAGCCCCCATTACAGACTCGCCCCACTCAGTTCAGATAATTGGATGAGGCGGCTCGCAGGAGGCACTTGAGTCACTGGGGATTCCCCTCAGTCCATGTAACTCTAATTTTGGAGAGAAAAAAACGAATTGAATGAAAAGTGATGTCAAAACGTGATCACCTTCGCAAAAAATATGGTCATTGTCTTGTGCTAAGGATTGAAAAAGTGCTGAAACCAACAGAAAAGAAGTACACTGCTTTCCCCCCTCAATACAATAAGAGTGTTTTCATGTTTTTTTATGCCATTATAAAATGTCCAATTAATAAACTTGACATCATGTTAAACCACAATAACAACCATGTAAAAATATGATAACTCTGATGTAAAAACCTGATCATTATCATCTAAACATGTCATACTGGCATTTTAGGCTATTGTCGTATGTCGTTATCTATATTATTTCTTTACCATGGTTCATTTGTTTTTGTTGTCAAGACTCTTGATGAATAAATCTGACTTTTATGAATCTGATTATTGGTGTAAAGCATTGTGAATTGCCTTGTGTTGAATTGGCCAAAACATATCAATGTGCCTTATTTTATGAGCTACCTTAGAACAGTACATTGAGCTGTTGTTTTGGAATGACGACATAATGTTAAGCACAGCAACGCGCCGGTCCAAAGGAACGTTTCCCCTAGCATCCAAACATTCCATCAACATCAACACAATAATGTTTGCTTCCCCTTCCTGGCGGGCTCTGTCTCCAGTCACCGCTGTCAATTACGCCCGACCCGGTCCCTAATCTACTTTCTCGGCGGCCTGATCACATTACGATTCACATGGTGCCATCGTGCTGGAACAAGATGGGGACGCGGTGGAGGCCGGACCAATATTTGACGTGGGCCTGTTGTCCTATTGGACTTTTCTAGGGAATGTGTTGCTATCGTAATGTTGTTTTTTTGAATTTTTATATATATATTTTTGGTTAACAGGTTGGATATAATGTATTTTTGCTTCCTTGCTGTGTCTAAATGTTTTTTTTCTCCAAAATGTAGTCAAACTTAAAACAAAACAAAAAATACAATTGTGGTGTGGTGTCTAAGTGGTTAGTACATGCGCCACACAGTTTTAAGACCAAGGGTTGCTCCTTGACTGTGTGGAGTTTCTTCTATTATGTTTTTTGATAGTCTTCAACATTGAAAAAAAGAATAAATTACATAATTTAAGGTATAACATAGAAACAACATAGAAACGTAGAAAATTCATTAAAAAAAACGACAAAAAAACCTTGGCTGGGATGGGCTCCAGCACCCCCGCAACCCCTGTGAGGATAAGACATGTATGAGTGAAATACATGCCCCCACTAAACTGGCTCTATGTGACTGACTGGCGACCAGTCTAAGATGTCGTATGCCTTTCGAACAAAATCTGTAGGGATAGGCTCCAGCACCCCGCGAAACTGATGAGGATAAGCGGAATCGAAAATGAATTAATATGGGGTTGACACTTATAATTGGATTTCACCAGCCCCCAAAAATGATGTGTTGGACCTAATTGGACCCCCGAACCACATGTTTGACACCAGATGAAAAAGAAAAAAGTTAATTTGAGTTTGTGCTTGCAATGACGTTAGCAGTGACCTAAACCCTTTAGCCAATCTCATTTCGTCCTCTTGGGGGTCCACTGGGGGCGCGCAGGTGTATAAAAGGGACACTACAGAAGACCAGTCAGAGGAAGACAGCAAGCAAACCAGGATTTTCTTTCTTATTTCACATGTAAGGGTATTTTTAGTGCTCTTTTTTTTCTTCTATTTGGACCCTGTATTTTTGTTCCACTTTTGAATAGGTGCTCATTTTTACCAATTCCGATTCAAATATACGCTCGTTTGAGCACTTTCGCGTTGGATATTATACTTATAATTACTAGAAAGATGAAAAAACTTAGTCTAAAGTCGATTTAAGTGTGCGAACGGTTGTCCATACTCGTATTTGAGCTTGGTGACGTGCGTAATTACGCACATTGGTTTTTCTGATTTTTTTTCGTCATTAAAGGATAGTTTATAATATTGATTATCTATTCTATATTTTGGACACATTTCTGCTTTCTTTCAGGTGTAAAATGATGTCCCAACGAAGTGGTCCCCAGCTTCTACTCCTTTTGGCTCTTTTCAGCATCTTCTACTCCAGGACTGTCAGTCTGCCCTACGCATCCATGAGGTCACAAAAACTGCATATTTCCTTTTTATTCTTCTCCATTTGGCTTTAATTTTATATTATCTGTCACCATAAATGTTAAAATTACGGGTTAAAAATGCTCCAGCAGGTTATCACAATTTAAGAAAAATGTCTATTGCAGTTTTATGGGTATATTTTCTTCAAATTAAGCTTGAGGGGACAAAATAATGCAAGATGAACGTTAATTAAGTTATATTCATTCATTCATTCACTCATTTTTCCAACCACTTATGGTCATAGTGGTCGCCGGGGGTGCTGGAGCTGATCCCAGCCTACTATGGGTGAACATGCAAATGCTTTAACCTTTGCGCTAATGTAACTGGCTATTGTACAGAAATTGTATGTCAAAATACTGCAGTCAAGACAGTGGTGCATACAATGAGTATCATTGGATTGAATTGATATGATTAGTTGGTACTGCTGTGTAGGGTTTGGATGTTCTGCCAAGCTTGCGTGGGTTTTCTCCGGTTCAGAAAATGAATAAGTGGACAAAAGCTTTTGTTAAGCTCTGTCAATGGCCCTAAAACAGTAAAATTCATTCCAAAATGTACTTATTCATGAAATAAATTGAAAAATAACTTTTTCCATATACAATTTATTGATTAGAATGTTGATTTAATATCTATGGCCGTCAATGGCAGTCAATTAATGAATTGATTGCCCCCACAGACCGACGAGACACGCAGATGGTCTTTTCACCAGCGGCTACAGCAAACTTCTTGGCCAGCTTTCAGCCAGAAGATACCTGGACTCTCTCATTGGGAAGCGTGTCAGGTAGGCACACACTGATGGTTCTTGTTCTTGGATAATATGGCAAACTTCTTCCAAAGGGTTTGAATGCTTCGTAGAGGTCAAACAAACCAAGCGTATACTTTTCTCCAAGGTCACTAAGTGTTGTAGGCTAGCAGTGAGATTTTTAAGACGGTTTGTTTTGATACAATTTTTTATTCGGATTCACTTTATTGATTACACAAAACCATGTCAAGAGACCCAATTAGTCTGTTAGTCGTATTATTGTACGTTGGGGTTTTGACGTCATTTACAAAATAGCCGTCTAATGAAAAACCCGAATGTCCAAATGTCTTTTTTTCCGTCCTTTTATGAGTGTTTGGATTCAGTGACATTTCCAATAATACGAGCTGGCGTGCTCCATGATGCATGTTGTTAAAGGTTAAGCGATGCTACGAGTGCTGACTGGCACGTTGTGGCCCAAGCGAAAAGGGCCGCAGGGCCCACGGCGGGCGGCACTTGACTGACTCTCATCTTCTCCTTTGTCTCACTGTAATCCGTTCCAGCGACGAGCTGATGGATGAGCCGGTCAAGCGCCACTCAGACGCCATCTTCACAGACAACTACAGCCGCTTTCGAAAACAGATGGCCGTTAAGAAGTACCTTAACTCGGTCTTGACGGGAAAGAGGAGGTGAGTCATTTGGATGCAATTCCCATACATTTTGGGGATTCCTGGGGTCACCTTTTGTACCTTTTTAGCTAATTTCTGGGTAACTTTCTGCTCTTTGGTGATTTCCTAATGATTTTGAGGTATTTGTATTTCACGTATCCTTGATTTAGGGTTACTTTCTGGTGATTTTTGGCCATACCCAAGTCAATTCGTATACATTTTGGGTGACTTTCCTGTAACATTTTGGGTGGAGTGAGGTCGTTTTTCCAAAAATAATCCCCATTAGAGATGCATTAAAAGAAAAAAACCTTGCAATGTAGTATTTTATTTTGATGTAGTATCCCAAAAAAAGTTAAAAAACTATCCCCATCAATGTTTGTTTTTAATCGGCATTTTTTTCCATGATTTCAATAGTCTAGAAAATGCCGTCCCGGGTGACCAAGATGAACCCAGGGACGACCCCGACACCTTCCACGAGAGTTATGACGACATCAACGTGGACCACCTGCTAAATAACCTCCAGCTGGTATGCAAACATACACAAAACTGTGTCTATTCATAACTTAATTATTTACAATTTTCTCACACAGCCGCTTTGAGAAGAAGTCCTGACGTCTAGAGTCATTGTGGTGAAAGTATCCGTTTCCAGTATTTATCCAAAGAAACCAACCACCACAACCACTTGATTCCCATAATAGCCCATTGGTGTCAAACTGGTGGCCCCCGGAGCCAAATCCAGACCTACGCATCATTTCACATGGCCTCCAAAAGTAAATCAATTCATTTAAACCGTTTGTGCATGAAGGGGTTGAATAAATACAAGATTCAAATGAAAATTGTATTTCAATTCATTCATAATTAAAAAAGATATTTGAAATTTGTTTTAAAATGAAAAATAAAAGTGAACCAAAAGATTTGGAGCCGCAAAAAGAATTTTGAGACAATTTTGAGGTTAACACTGTGTCTAAAATGATAGAGGATGATTGCCAAAAATAAGGTCTCTCCAAAGGAAAGTATAAATAAAATAAGATGAGTTTGACACCCATGGCAGTGCAGCTGTAGTTTGAATTTGAATTTCTAACACTGAATTTCACAACTCAAACACTGAATTTGTTGCTTAACTGAACTTTTGTGCTTGATCTCTTTTGCCAGAATACATTTTTTATGCTGGATCTTTAATGCCAGATTTTTGGTCACTATTGTTTTCTTCTGCAACGCAGACTTTTTTCTTAGAATTTGATCCTGAAAAATCCTAGTTGACTTTCCCACATTAACTTTTTTGCATCCAAATTTTCCCTTTTCTTTATTTTTTGTGGACAGTCAAGATTCGGTCCTAGTATATTTCATAGCAGACAAAAAAAACAGTGTTAGAAATTCAAATGTAAACTCCGACGGCACACATCGACTTCCACATCCACTTTTACGCACTTTTCAAGACGAATGTGGCATTCACCAATGCATGTTTTTGGTTGGACAGAAGCAAAGTCTATTTTTTTCAACACATCCCGAACGCATTTAACCACTTTCTACTACCTTACCTGTCTTTTAGAGTCCTAATTGTGCATGGAGTTGCCTTTAGTCAGTGCATTATAGTGATGACAATATACTCAAAGTATGGATGTAAATGGTACATAATGTATGTAGTAAGTGTGCTACGCACCAAATAAAAGATGCCCCTTTTATTTTTCAACGCTGAGTCCTTTTGTTTGCCTCATTGTTTTGATCCGTCAATCTTATGGAAATCGACCCATTGCTGTTCTAATATAATTGGAGACCAATCCCTAATTCTTCCTCTGTTCTGGTGAGTCACTTTGTTTGCACGTGTCACACAGAAGCTGAGTTTTGACTCATAAATGTCAAAAAGGAAGTTCCGCGGGGCCGGATGCTGACTCGTCTCCGTTCGTCCAATCATGGAGGCCCTACTGAAAGCCTATTTTCTGAGACTGTTTGTTATGTGTTCCTATCTTTTGTATGGTGCTCGCTCTACACGCCAACATGTGATTAGCTTCTGCTTGGCTGAGAGGCTTCACTCGTTAACTCTCATCAAGCACCATCTTAATGGGTGGTAAAAATAGAGGGCAGCAAGAGGGATTCAGCCTTTCGACAAATAACCATTCAGGGCCTTCACCTGACCATTAGCGCACGTGTCAGTGCAGGAGGCCATAATTATCAAGGAGTGATTAATGATCCCCAAGTAGGAACGGGACTGAAAAGGCCAGAAGGGCAATTTGTCTTTTAAGTACCAGTAAATTCAGTGGTATTAAATACTGGGATATAGTAATATATGTATTTTTTTTTAATACAATTTACCTGTACATTGATGTTTTTCAATCCAAAAAAAATAATTCAGCCTTGAAACACTATAAATATTGATGCAAAATACATGCTTAAAAGAAATAACAGTTTTTATTATTAAAAAATGGGATTGAATACACTTGCCAGTGGGAGTTGATTTGCCACCTTGTGGCCGTATGGCGTTATTGCTTTGGAATTCCAAAATGTAGCAGTATGTTAGCCAAAATTTGTTTTGCAGGAATGTCCATTGAAGGAGATAATATACAATGTCACTTTTTTGGTGTTATATTGTCATATGCTACAGTTCTTTCGCTAAACTTTTTTTCAGGACAATAATTCCACAGAGACAGATGAAGTTTTATAAAACGTGTATTTACATGGCATTTCAAGGAACATTTATTTGAAACAAACCCACAACATTAAGAACTATTTACAAGTTTAAAACATAATAAAAGTAGAACATTAAACTCTTGTCTTTTTTTCACAAAGTAAAACCCTGGCAAGTAGCTGATTGTCCAACAAGCTTTTCAAAACAAGTGCTTTAAGTGGAGGTAGGTGCTTTTTTTTTTTCTAGCACAAATACTTTGCCTTTCTTTTCTTTTTTTTTCTTCTTTAAATCACCATCGCATTTGGAATTGGGCAACTGCCAGATGACGAAACCCCCGTCACAACCTTCTGATGTTCTTCTTGCTTTGCGCGCTGCCAGGGAGGAGGGCGACGGATTTTCCCTGGGCTGAGAAGGCGGAGCGATAAGGCACCGCCCGGCACGGTTGTGCGCCGTGGTAGGCCTCCTGGCATTTGGTACAGAACGAAAACTGGCAGGAATTCCTGGTACAAACAGCCCGCCGGAGTTCGGGCCAGTACACGGCGGGCGAGCCACAGTGATTGCAGCGTTTCAGCGACTCATGAGTCTTCAAGTTGCTGGCAGCCTGAAGAAGAGCGAGAGAGGACACATTTGAATTTGACCCGCCTTCTTAGGGATTCCCACATTTTGAGCCACGTGGTCACCGACCTGCAAGAATTCGTCGAAGCGGGATTTGGTTTTCTGCAGGATTGCCGTTTCGCTATTGACGCAGGTCGTCGAGGAAGGAGGGGACGCCATTTTTTGCACGCAGGACAGGACCACCCGTGACGATACGCCGTCTCTTGTCAGGCCGGTCTTCTTTTGCTTCAGAGAGATTAACGACTCCTAAAGTGGGGAGAACTCATTTTAGAGATGATTTGAGTTGTCATCCTCAAAGTGACATTTTATGGTCATCTCACTTTTTTAAAGAGGTAGCACCCATTAAAACAGGGAAAATACCTTTGCGTTCTCACCTGAAGCACTTGCTCGGCGTGCCGACATCTTCTCATGGCGGCGCTATCTTCACGTACGATTTTCCGCCACGTCCTGCTCACTTTCCTGCAACTGTATGGTACCGTGTTAGTATCTCGCCAGCACGGCTCTAAGTCTATTGTGTGAATCTACCTGATGAGGTCCGCGTCTCCGAGCATGGCCAAGATGTTGGACAGGATGCACAGCATGTTCTTGGACATGAGCCGGGAGAAGACGTCGACAAACTCGCGACCCATGCTGCGGCCGATCACCTGGTGAAGCGGATGATCCTTGGCCACCCTCGAGACCACGCTCCAGTCATACCTGGAATAAAAAAATATATATTCACATTTGAGTCCCACTGACAGATAGCAGGCAATAAGTTAGCAAAACACTAAAATGTCTTTCACAACAATCCTAGTGGCAAATTGCTCAACATACCCCTTATTCTCACTATAACTCTTGGCCAGCTCTTGACAAACGGCTTGCTGGAATTTAACGATGGGAAGATTGGAGAATCCCTTCTGCTGGTCTATGGGCGTGGACGTGGCCAAAAGGCTTGGCGGATATGAGGAAACAGTCACGTCTCGATATGGAGAGGACCGTTCGGGGGTAACGGTAGGACGTAGCAGTAGGATTGACGGGTATCGATCCTTAGAGGAGTGTTCGCCTTCGTTAAGTGGACTGTTTTGGAAAGACAAGTATCCGCTGTCCTCGAACACTCCGTCCAAAAACCCGCTGTGCGCCTTGACGGTCTTGTTCTCTTTGTCGCGGGCTGCTCCCAGGGCGTGGTCGCAGGGGAACAATACAGTGCGTACCTTGTCGCCGAGGGGCTTAATAGGGACGGGGTCCTTGATGGGGGAATCTTTCTCCAGGGGCTTCTCGGGAGAGATTCTCTCCATGTCTCGCTTGGCTTTGACCAAGTCATAGCGAGGGCACTTCATGTTGAAACTGTAGGAAAACAACGTTTTAATTCATCAATGCTGTCTTGAATAAGTGGATTTCGAAAGCAAATATTGATGGCTGTTTTTATTTGTGGATATATTTCCAAATCATGATACTCGATTCAACAACATTTTTTATTGGAGGGCATCTGACTATCCTAATCTTGCACTATAAAGTACTAGTTTAGATATGTTAGAGTCCTCAATAGGATCCAAAAGTAACCGTGGATACCCCAGTTTCAGTGACTTTGTCCCTCTGGGTCCAAATGGAGCCAATGAGTAAAGGGTTAAAATTCTCTGCATGTACAAATTGCCTTAAGCATACATTAACTTGTTCAATAATCCAAATTGTACTGGAAAATATCCTACATTACCATTACTATAAACAAAAGTAAAATTTACCCAATGACCAGACATTTTTGATGAGCTAAAGAAATATCCGAGTACCCATACTTCCATACATCCAACATCCCTACACACACTTTTGCCGGAGTAGTTTTCAGTTTAACAGCCTAAAAAGAGTAAAACCTAAACAGGAGTAACATTTGAATCATTGTTTTATACCATGTTAGCAAGTATTTTAAGTCAAATTTAAAGAATAGTACAATTTACCAGCATGTGGGCCTGAGTTGCAAGAGTTTCGAGCGACTAGATGGACATCAAACATGTCTTAACTGTCATTTAACATAGATTTCCTACAATATAATTGCCTTTAAAGAGGTCAGTCTTTGTTCCGTTACATTTGAAACGGGATCAAGACCATATTTATGAGTTTACTTTGATAGCCCAGATTTGGCGGGGACCAGCCATTTTGAGCCCCTACAGAAAACCTTCCACTTCAGGCACACAAAAGTAATTTAAAACACCGCGAAGTCGTGAAAATAAATACATATAAAATATATATAAAAGGTAGAAAGCAACACATATTGCATTAGAAGTCATAAACAACACGAAACATACTCATATGCACTGACATTCGAATAGCGACATTACATTATACAATTACGAGGACTCGGTAGGTGATTAAACGTGACTTACCTAAATGTTACTTGTTCTGTTTTCCTAGCAGCTGCGTCTTGAGGAACGCAAAAATGTGTTAAATGTTCATAAAAGTCTTTTTCATCGTCTCTCTGTTAGGAATTCGGCGGTGAGAACTCAAGAGAAGGCGCAAACGGATTCAAATAGAGGCGGTACGTCACGTTGGCAAAATCTTTGGCCAATCAACGGTCTCGGTTCGTGCATGAAGGCGGAAATGGTACGAGGAGGGAAAATTCTGCGCAGGCGTATCAAGGCATGGGGAAACCCATTTAAACCGGGAACCAATAAAAAGTTACGTTGTGAGAACGGGCGGGTTGGGGAAGCGATTACGCGCAACACATGCGCAGAAGGCACAGAAACCTGCTGGTAAATTACCTGCTTCATAATTCGAATATGATATTCTTTTACTTCTGATGCGACACACAAGACAATTGCTAAATGAAACAACATATTGACGCGAATATATCTAGAAAAACACTGTATTGCAAATGAGATGAGTCTATCCGATTTTGTTTTAGAAAAAACAAAGATCACGTGGTGTATCTGGTTAAATTATTTTCATAAATTGATAAGATTGGGGTTTATCTTCTGTTCATTAGAATTCCATTCATTCATTTCATGTGGTGACCAACGTTCCCAACTGCGCATGCACAAAGTAAATATTCAATATGGCTGCGCCCGTGCGCAAGGTGGTGTTTTGAATTTAGGAACCAAGCATTGTCGGTTTTTGGAATATCTATGGACGACATTTGCATATTCTTTATGAATATGAGAATATACGGTAATATTCTTTCCCCACTAATTTCTCGTTTTATTCATAAATGTAACCATTGCAGCATGTCATTGCCTTCTCTGAAATAGAGGGCCCCAAGCATTGAATTATGTTTTTCCGAGGTGCTATACACCTCCTACCCAAAGGAAATCATTCTGTTTTTAATTTGCCCTTATTTGGTCTTAAAAAGCATTCAAGTTTCCTTAAAGACGCTAGGTTTCATAATCAATGTGTCAGAACTACAAAGTCTTTTCACACTGCCAGTCGGCTGGAGGTAGCCAAGTTATTATCTCTTGATGAACTGTTCTCGAGGAGGTCTCTTTTAGACTACTTAAAAAAGATGGACTTGGAATATAGCGACTGTTTGAAAGCGGTCAACAGTGACAAGCAGGAGCAGAGCAAAGAAGAAGATATGAGGGTCAAAAGAACTAAAGTGTCCCTGCTGGCTCCCCTCATCCATACCATCAGGGAGCTCGATGTCAAGCAGAGGGAGTTGAGCGAGACAGAGGCACTCCTCAAGGGTAAGACCGGCTTCTGAGGAAGGAAGGAAGCCATTGACTCATTTTGGGTGTTCCCACAGATGAAGATCTGCGAGAACTGGCTGAGCAGGAGAGGGATTCCTTGAATCAAACCATCCATGACCTGAGGCAGAAGGTAGTTGCTCTTGATTTGCCTTGATAGATTCCTCAACAACTTTCAAATTGAAGTTGTGGTTAGCTACATTGAAATGTGAACGATGATTTTTTTTGTGATGTCATAAAATACAGATATTAGACCTACTAATCACAGAGGAGGATGATTTGAGTGAACTTGTCCTGGAAGTGACTGCAGGAGTAGGTGGGCAGGAGGCCATGCTGTTCACCGCTGAGGTTATGCAGCGTCAAAGCATTATTTATCTAATAAAGTTCAAATACCATTTTGTCATACTAAACTGTTTTTTTTGTTCTCATTTGAAGTTGTTTGACATGTATGAGGGCTTCGCTCGGCATAACGGCTGGTCCTTTGACGTCCTGGAAAACATGACCAGCGACTTAGGTCTGTCCGTCACTCTAGTGCAGTATGATATGATGATACGTACTAAAAGGACATAAACATAACATTTTTTCTTGTACGTGTATTCAGGCGGTCTGCGTAACGCCTCGGCGAGCATCAGCGGCCATCAAAGCTACAAGAAGATGAAGTTTGAAGGCGGCGTTCACCGTGTCCAGCGTGTCCCCAAGACTGAAAAGCAGGGCCGCATGCACACTAGCACCATGACTGTGGCTGTGTTGCCTCAACCTACTGAGGTAGAGCTTTTTTTTCGGTCAAAAAGAAAGTCAATAGTATATATTCTTAATAGATACATTAAAAACTTGAAAGATTTTATTTCTTTCAAAGCATTTTTAAAATAGATACGTCACATCGGTAAACTGCAGTTTGTAAAACTGATTTTCAAAGTTAAATTCCTCCCTTTTTGCATTAAAAATCATGTTCTTAATGCTCTGATCCAATTTGTGTTACTTTGGACATTTCATCAGGCTTCTTTCCTTCCATTCACCCTCAGATTTCCTTTACCATAAACCCTAAAGACCTGAAGATTGAAACAAAACGAGCCAGCGGCGCTGGGGGTCAACACGTCAACACTACAGACAGCGCTGTCAGAATAGTTCACCTGCCCACCGGTACATTGCACACCTTGGAGCTTTGTGCTGTACAAAATGATGAAATTAATGTTACAATTCTTAATTAGATTATGCTTCATATACAGAAGTCTTAAAATTTAAAATGACTCATTAGAAGTATTGGGTAATTGTACATTTGAGCACAAATCTTAAAATTTAAAATGACTCATTAGAAGTATTGGGTAATTGTACATTTGGGCACAAATATATCTTAATTACATATAATGTCTGTTTTTGTGTGTGTTACAAAGGGGTCGTGACAGAGTGCCAGCAAGAGCGGTCGCAACTGAAAAACAAAGAGAAGGCCATGAAGGTACTGCGAGCCAAACTCTACAGCATGAAGCTGGAAGAAGAAACTAGCAAGCGCTACAATCAGCGCAAAGTACAGGTAAATACAGCACTGTGTACTCTGACTAAGCAAAGGCTAATTCATATGAAATTGGGTTTGGTATTTGTTGTGCAATCCATTTTGACTTTTCCCACAGATCGGGACCAAAGGTCGATCCGAGAAGATCCGCACATACAACTTCGCCCAAGATCGCATCACGGACCACCGTATCAGTTTGACGCTGCATGACGTCAAGGCGTTCCTGCTTGGCGAAGACTTGCTGGATGAGATGAACTCCTCTCTGCAGGAGTTCTCTTACCAGGAGGAGCTCATGGAACTTTTGGGGGAAAATGGAAACAAGGAAGGATGATCACGAGTTTGGACCAATTTTTTGTAAACTATAAAAACATTTATTACAGGAGTTTGGAGATGGACAACATCTATTTGTTTATCACTAAGACAGAGATCCAACAATATAGTCATTATTAAATATAATTGTTACATAAAGATGTCTTAGATTCGTATTTATGTCCAATTAACAGCCTTGTTGAAAGTATTGGCTATTAGTGTGGGATTTGGTCTTATCAACTACATTACCCAGAATTCCCCGCCCCCTTCCAAAGTCAACTAATCGAGGGGATGAGCTCATCGATCGATCCTGGTTCACGCCCACTCTCCCCCACAGTCCATTTTTTCCTCCTTTCTTCCTGTTTCGTTCTCCGTTTCCCGTTAGCTAGCTGGACAGGCTATTCTAGCATACTATATATTTACACACCGCTAACACATTACGTCATTTTACGAGTCGTTTTATGTATCACGTCAAGACATTTCCTGCCGAGGCAGAGATCGCGTCTGTGAAGTCATCATTTTTTTTGTCGCCGACTTTGAAGGCTCCCGTTGCTGCTTGGCTTCTTTTCTCGTGCCTTTGACGTGCCCCAGGGCTGATGAAAAGCCTGCCTGTCAGATGTTGGACGCCGCGAAGCCGGGGAAGCCTATTCTACCCGTCTAGCGGGGAAAGGGCTCAAGTTTGACGGGGGAGGACAACGAGGACCCCGCCGAAGAAGCACCGTTGCCCGGTTGCTTTGGGGAGGACCACACGATGGCAAACGAGCCGATTATTCTAAATGTCTACGATATGGTAACTCCCTGTGTTGCTATTTTTGGTTTAAATTTTAATAGCATTTTGGCATGTTGACTACTTTTTTATTGATTAGGTATTATTATTATTATTTTAATCTAAAAATATATTTAAAGGTACTGTCATAATATTGAATATTTCATATATTATGAAACAATGACTCAATCTACACTTAAACTAATTAAATGTTAATTACATTATGAATTAACAAGTTTTAACTCGCCCAGTCTTCTATAGAATGATTATAATTAAATATATTAAATTGAAAATCTGAAACTGTTCTATATTTTATTCATATCTTTTTCATTAAAATGTTGTAATTCTTATTATAACTTTAATTCAAAGGAAAAAGAGTGAATAAACATTCTCCACTTTCTTTCATCCTCTAAAATTGGATAATTCATTTTTAAATCAATTTAAATGAAGGAAAAGAGACGGAAAATTTGGAAACAACTGCTTTTGTTTTGGAAAACAATGACAAGCTTGTTCATCAATAATAAACAGCACAAAACTGATTTTTTTTTAAATCATCTGCAATAATAATAATCACAAACTTGAATTGGATTCATTGCCAGGGCCTTGTATGAGGAACATGGGGAAAGTGTATTTTTCCGAGCAAGTAATGCAAGCAGAATCACTGTTTTGTCATCATGAAAAGAATGTGGATGAGTCACATGCATGTATTGATGAATCATTGATTGACATCCTGCTGGACTGTTGTGTTTTTTTGAGGGGGTTGGGGGGTCTTTATAAGCTGGACATGGTTGTGAAGATTACACTTGCATTCTATTCCAAAGTGAAATTGAAATGTATCAACTAATTCATGGAAAAGTAAGTCGTAGCTTTCAATTTGAGGAGCAATAGTGCGTCACATGACTTTCAGGATCATCACACAAAGAGACGCGCCCACCCTCTCCTGTCTTGGCCAAATGCATTTCCTGTTTAGCTCTTAAGTGCTTTAGTGCAGTCTTTAACCCTTTAAACCAGGACTGCCAAACTCATATTTTGCCACAGGCCACGTAATAGTTACGTTTCATTCCTTTTTCAACCAATTCTATTTCAATATTGACTATTTCTTAACCATTTGGACTGGGTTACTTGTAATTTGTATTCATTTACCATTTTTATAGTTTCTTATATGACCATTTTATTTGTAAACATAATCATTTATAAACATTTAATATAAAATTCACTCATTAGTCAAAATGTATTAACTCATAATATTAAAGGTACATTTTATTTCAATGACCCAAAATACAGTCATTTGTCATATGAATGGGTTTATTAAGGGAGGCCACCTTATATAGTTGCACCTTAACCACTTCCCATTTTTAGGTTTTGCTTTAAAAAAAAACAGCACAAAAGTCCCACGAGCGCATAGACGCATATATTGTGCAACACAGGCAGCAGGTTTTAACAAGCTTTGAGATAAGAGCCTTACAGAGAATATAAGCGGAAGCAGTTCTTTAATGGGCCTCCATTTAAATGTCTTTCATATTAAAATGCCTGACAATTAAAAGTGGAAGCAAAATCAGCTGATGTTCTGAAAGGCATTTTTCTTCATGTCACGTTATTTTGGTTTCTTGGAAAAAATAAATACAGAAAAAAAATCACATGACTGGCCCTTATGTCATCAAAGAATATGGGCTTCTTTCTCCTATAAAATTATTTTGAAAAAAAGAATAATAAATAGACATGTTTTAAGATGGCATGAATAAAATTAAGGCTATTTACAGTTTTGAAAAACTTGACCTACTAGTATGTCATGAAAAAAAAAGTTAAAGCACAATATTTTGTATTTTTGGCTTTGTGTTGAAAATTCAAATACCGTATTTACTCGCAGATAAGCCCCACCCAAAATGGTTACAAATTTGTAATTATATTTCTGGTGTGTTCCCCTAGTATTGGATCAATGAGTTCACCAGCACGCTCGGCATCGGCGTCTTCCATTCAGGAATTGAAATCTACGGCCGAGGTGAGTTCTTCTCAACGCCCTGTAATTGTAAAAACTCTACATAGTGCATCTTTTCCTCCAGAGTTTGCATACGGGGGACACCCTTACCCCTTCTCAGGGATCTTTGAAATCACGCCGGGTGACGCCACCGAGCTGGGTGACACTTTTAAATTCAAGTAAGTTTGTTCCTCTTCTTATTAGCCTGGATCATGCGTGCGTGTCCGATTATTTCTGCTCTAATTGAAGTGGCCCGTGATGTTGGAGACAGACGGACACGTGTCTTTGATGCCTACTGAACCGTGGTAATAATATACAAAGGCAATAGCCCTTATAAGGGCAAAATAAAGGCAGAAATTTCCAGATCCAGAAGGTGAAAAGTTGAACCGCAAAATGGCGAGGGATTACTGCATCAAGATTTTGTATTATTTGTTTAAAAATTACGCAACATTTATTATCAGCTTTTCCCAAACTCAATTTGTTAATTAAGACCTACCACAATTGTATCAAGTAGTGCTGCAACCTAAACCAATCCAGTACAAACAGAAGCAGCCTTCTAACCTTTTGCGGTTGACGTGTTACTACTTATACACATTTTCCATCAACATTTTGTCTTGTACAGGGAAGCCATCGTCTTGGGCAGCACAGACTTCACCGAAGATGATGTGGAGCGGATTGTGGAGGAAATGGGCAAAGAATACAAAGGCAACGCTTACCACCTCATGCACAAAAACTGCAACCATTTTTCTTCGGCACTCTCAGAGGTATGGTATCTAAAATAAACACAAATACTGCATTACGTCTTGATATGGTGCTGGTACACACTTGATCCCGCGACCCTTGTGAGGATCAGCGCCACAGAAAATGGATGAATGTATGGACATACTTATTATGGGACAATTGGCACAACACTAAAATTATTAACTAAATATCAATGCTCCAAAAATACAAGTTTTCTTTAAATGCATCTGCATTTAAACGTAAAATCAAAAGCAAGACGTAAAATAATATGGTGCATTCAAACTGAGTGAACTGAACTGTCCAACTCTGTGTGTGAGACCAAATCGGCTTATCCTGCTCTGACTAATGAGCAGGGAGTCTTAAAGTTAGTCCCAACGCTCAGATAGGGATTAAAACGTAATGATATACAGGCCCAGGCATGACAGCCGACTGGAACACACACACGAACAGACACTCACATACACATGCCTGGACATTTCCATTGTAACAATGAGGCAATTGTTGGTTGTTTTTACAGTATTCTCTGCATATATCGTGTAGGCTGTCCTGTCTTATTTTACGCCCTGAGTAGACAATACCCAAAACTAACTAGAGGCTGCTTGATGGTATTGCAAGAGCATATGTGGCCTATACAGTGATGTTGTCCAAATAATTGCAGTTCTACAAAGCTACTACGGAGTGCTTTCATGAGATACAATTTTTTAAATTAATATTTACTTGACTACTATGGCATTTTAACAATAAGCTACATTTATGAATAAATACCTTGGTCTGCTAGAGTCATGAAAAGATCTCACCAGATCCTTTTCTATGCAGTGTAATATGATACCGTTGTTTTGAATGCTCACCTTTAGTCTTACATGTCTTTTGTTCCTACGTATTCAGATACTGTGTGGCCGTGAGATTCCACGCTGGGTGAACCGACTAGCCTATTTCAGCTCTTGCGTGCCCTTCCTGCAGAGCTGCCTGCCCAAAGAGTGGCTGACGCCAGCCGCCCTGCAGTCCAGCGTCAGCCAGGAACTGCAGGCTGGCAGCGAGCCGGAAGAAGCCGAAGACGCCGCGGCCTCCGCCTCGCTGGCGGCCGTGGCTCCGTCCTCTTCCTCCCGCTACCAGCCGCGGCGGTAGAAAAGCAGGACCCGCTAGGAGGACGTTGCGTCGTGACGACTCGTGTACGTCCGGGTGGCAGAAAATGTAAATAGTGGCCCGACCTGGAAATTGCACTGGTGCATGTGACCCAGTTTCAACGGGAAGTCCAAATTCAAGAGAAGTCCTCTGGAACCATTACATTAACAATACACTATTTCAGGGGTGGCGAACAAGTTAAATACAAACAACATTTTTTCCCCATCTACCACTGCCAAATAAATATTTTTTAAATATAATGTATTATTTGTTTGTAATGGGCCCTGAAGAATTTGGGTGTTTTAAGAAAGAATAGGCAAAGAGCCACATTATATACAAAATATAATAAGAAGCAAAGACCCGCATTCATTTGGGCTCTCGAGCTGCATGCGGTTCAAGAATTGCATGTTCGCCACCCCTGGGCTATTTCATAAAAACAACCCGATTGTCATCGTCGTCGTCACCCACGTTTCTGCCATCCGGAAGTACCCTGGCGGAGATTGTTTACACTTTTTTTTTTTAAACGGTTCCGTCTTAATCTTCACCAGCCGTTTAAGGGACTCGACCAACTGGTTGAATGGTGCTTTTTTTTTTACCTGTTTCAGGTAATCCGAGCCAAACGTGGACCTTGTCAATTTTTTGGGAGTGAGTGCTGAGTGAACTGTTTGTTAGTAGCAACACCGTGCCTTCAAGCTGGCTCGCCAGGAAGAGCAACCCAACTTTTTTCCAAGTCTTTTTTAAAAAACTGAGCACAGCAACGCCTTTTTATCCCGTCCTTTCCTCCAAATATTTCTCATCTGGTTTAACTCAGGAGACTGAAAATCTTTTGCTCGTTAGCTTTGTCGCTCATTGATGTCACCGAGAACGCCGGACAGTAGTTTTGTAAGAGGAAAATACAGTTTTTGTTGACAGTGTGTGTTGCATTTTCTTGAAATGATGCATCAAAAAAGCGGGTAAGACTTGTTTTTATTCATTCTGCCATTGTGGGCTTCTTGGGTCTAAGTTCTGGCCGTGAGCTTTAATTTGATTGGCTTAAGAGGCTGGTACTTCCAGTTAAACTCCAGGGGCATCTAAAAGAAGGAAGGAAATGCTCATTAGGGTTTAGGTTTGAATAATTATAATATGAGTGTAATGGGATTTGTGTCTTACGATTGTCTCTTTGCACGTTTCCACGTTGTAGCTTTGCAGCAAGCGGACCAAGACCACCTTCACCGTGAGGAGAGCGTAGCGCATCCCCACGCAGTTGCGAGGGCCCAAGCCGAAAGGCATGTAAGTACCCGATTGAATCTCACCGATGTGCTCTTTGTCGAACCTGTTGCGTTATTTACAAAATAATAATTTACTATTACATTTTAGCCCAAGACTTTACAGATCAGTATTTCTAACATATTAAGAATTTTTAGATGTGGAAAGCCCTCACCAGGCCCTTTAATTTGAGGTGTTACATGATAATGAACTATAATATTATAATATAACTTAATTGGTATTGAATTTCTGGAAACGTTTTTTGTTATTTTGTAGGCATATTCAGTGATATTTAAAAATATATATCTTTGACTCTAGAAAGTTATTTATTTTAACATATGACGTGATATAGTTATGATAAAACTGGATTTTAATTCGATTTTCTTCATGGATACAGATTTTGGTTATATACAAATATATATTTGGTTTATACATATTTGGTTGTATTCCCAAATTAATTGGATGAATTCAAAGTCCTCATTAGGCTCTATAATTAGTGCCATGACACAATATAGTCTGCGACCAGTTAAGTTTTCCACCCATTTAGGATTGGACGTCTGTTACCTTCAATGACTAACTCACCATATTCTTACCTTTCTGGTCGAAAAACTTCTGGGTCTTTCCAATAGCGGGGGTCCTTGTGGACCTCCATCACTGGTACGACAACCAACGTCCCCTTGGGGATGGTGAGACCGTTGATCTCCATGTTGTTTTTGCACATGCGCTCGAGCCGAGGCCCAGGCGGAACGACGCGCATTGCCTCGCTTAACACGCAGTTCAGGTAGTCCATATTTTGCAAGGCCTCGTATGAAATGGGACCCTTGTGGGAGGTAAAGGAGAGACATCATTGAGGGCTATGGAGCCGCCCTAAAAAAAGCGTTGGTCATTTTACATCGCCGGAAACTGCGTCGATCTCCTCTTGTAGGGTCTTCATGATGTCTGGGTGGGTGGCGATGGTGTACAGGATGTACGTGAGAGTGGTGGCGGTTGTCTCGTAGCCCCCAAAGATGAAAATGAAAGCTTGGGACAGGATTTCTCTTTCCGTTAGACCTGGGAATAATGAATCGTCTCGTTTTGGTGACCAAAAAAAAACAAAAAATGTACAATTTGGAGTCGTGTACCTTTACTTGGTTGCTCATTTTCACTCTTTATATCTGACTGTGGTATCTCGTGCTGAATCAGCACCTGCAGGAAGTCCGAATGGTCCTGTAAACACAATTTTATCACCATGTTGATTATTACTTTAGTACTGGTTGTTATCTGGCAGGTGAAAATGTGAAGATTATTTTATATGATGGGATTTGTCATAGGATGATAGTGCCAATTCTGTAAAAATGTACACACCCATTGTCCTTCCCGGTGCTGGTCTTTAAACTTCTTAATAATGTTGAAGAAAAATTCAGTGCTGGCTTTGGGCATCAAGTCAAAGTTGAGCAACTTGCACAATTTCTCCAGAGGGGGGAAAAGTACTGTAAAAGGAGAATGAATATTAGTAAATATTCCAAATTTATACACGTGAGAGATTAATCACTGTTCACATACTCAAAAATATAATGGGCCAAAATTTGAAGTCCATGATTTTTTTGAGGTGTACAATGAGAGGGTCGTTTGGACGGTTGATGGAGTCGGTGTCCACGCTGAAGGAAGCGCTAGTAACCACGTCCAGACTGTACGGCGCAAAAAATCTACAGGGAGATAAAATGATTGGCTTTGGCCATAAATTAATCGGGAAAAAAAATCATGATGTCCAAAAATAAGATGTAACATTTGTAAAGCAATAAAGTATGCATTACAGAAGAGTCTAATGCAAAAAAATGATGATTAAAGCAGTTCTAAATGTAGTATCTGGTTTCCATATTCTCACAGGTGAGCGGAGAGACAGATCCACCCATCAAAAGAGCCACATGTGGCTCCCGAGCAATAGGTTCCCTGACCCCTGCATAATATTATGATTTTTATTTATTTTTTGTTTCCTTAATAATCTGTCATATGAAATAAAACATAGGTTTACTAGTTGTAAACAGTTACAAATGTTGTATGAAGAGTCGTACTGTTTGATGTCCATAGGTTCGCTCAGGTCCTTTTCAGACAGACTTGCGACCAGTCGCTCCGTGGAACGAGTCACCAGGGAAAATGCCTACATTGAAATAAAACGTGTTAGAAAAAAGTGGGGGAATAAAAGTTGCATCTTGTCCTAAAGCGGCCCCACCTGCTTCAATCTTGCGCTTGTGAAGCAAGGTGATACTGACGCGCGGATTCTTTTCCATTTTTCGTCTTTCACCGTGGTTAGGGAGTCAGAAAAAGCACCGAATGAAAAAATATCCTGCAGGAAGGAAAAAATGGGAGATGTCCAATCATGAGGCATCCATTCAATATGCTATGAATTCAAAAGAGTTTATCCCGACGAGACGTCCAATCCATTTCAAGTGGGAAATGGATTGGACTTCTTGCGTTGTCAATGGCAGCCAATGAGTAAATACTTAAGTTTTAAAATGAATGCATTTTAATGGCAGTTTTTTTTCCATTGTGATTACATTGACCACATCCATTATAACTCATTTTTTTTATAGTTTCCAAACATTTTTAAACATGTTTTCAAACATATTTTAACTTTTTATGTTGACTACTTATTTATTGATTATTTATTATATATTGCTATTTGGGATTTTAATTGATTATTTTTTACAACAGATTAAGAGAAATAAAAAAAGAGTAGCTTTTCAGAACAATTATTCCTAGCCGATTAAAATGCAATTATTTACAAGGCCTATAATAAATTCGATCTTTTTGTTTACATTTTTTGGTAAGGATTCTTACTTACCCTGCGGTTGGTGAACACTGTGTTGCAGTACCTCATCATCACATTTTGGATAATTTCACGATTGGTCACCATCAATACCGGCGTTCTCCCATCAAACATTCTGCACAGAAACACAAACCAGTGTCGCTTTGATCAAAATGTATTTTTATAATGGAAAAAAAGTCAAAATTCTCAATTGACAATTGACAAAATGTTTCAATATAATTATTATTGTTGCAAAAATAGTTTGGACGCAATGAAGTTATGAGAAAAATTGATGGAAAAAAAAGCTTGAGTAATTTCACTGTATTTTGTAATGTATTACAACACTTGCATTTTGCCATAATGACTTGGTTTTGATGTGTAATGATTTACCTGGTTTGTTTGTAACGCCGCATTTTTGTGTTACGTCAGTGTAGTTATGCAACAAGACTCACCCCCAGACGTCTCCATATTTGGAGTGACATTCCCGGTCAGCAACAAGCATCCCCTACATGAAATTCCAGAAGAAAGGTGAGAGGGTTAAATTAGGTAAAAGGTTAAGTTAGGATTAATAGGTAAAAAAACAAATTCCCAGTGAAATTCATTATTCTTGCTGACCTTTCTCAAAACCCACATTGTGCCGACAAAAGGATAGGGTCTTGGTCCTGGGATTCCCAACTTTCTGAAGTGTCCAAAAGGCCACACGCCATACCTGCAAACAAAAGTCACATTGACAGCTGTCAAACTTGCAGCCTTGATTTTTTTTTTCAGTACTTAAAAAATATTAAGATCATATTTACAGTTTTTCCTCCTTCAATTTTAATAAACAATAGTAAGTTTTACATTTTGTTGTTTTCTCGTCAAAAATAATTTCAAATAAGCAAATACAATTTTGTATGCAATGACAAAAAGGTTGGGCACCAACGGTTTACTTCACATTAAAATCACCAAGCAACAATTAAAACAATAATTGAGCTTCATAATAAATTAAAAAAACATTAACCCAGTGACACCTTGATTTTTGCATGTAACTCATGCACGGCCATTGACAGTGATAGATGTCCAATCCTATTTGATGGGGGGAAAACCTGCCACCCCTCCATGGATTGGACGTCTATCGTCGTCAAAGGCAGCAAATGAGTTAGTTTACCATGTTTTTAAAACAATCGGAATCTTGGCATACTCACAGTAGGCATAACCCAACAAACAGAGCAATCAAAGTCCAAGAAGTGGCAGAAAAAAAATCAAAAGGAAACATTGTGGCGTATACTGAGAAATCCAATCGTGAATGCCCAAAACAAGGAAGTGCACGCCCACTAACACTGGTTTGAACGCGCAATAACTTTGTCAAATGACATAAACTCTAGAAATGAGCATCCAATTGGGGCGAGTGTCGTCATTTGTCTGCCATATTGGAACGGGGCCAGAAGATTCAGACTGATGTTTAGTAATCCGGCTTGAAGAGCAAACAAACCAAAGTGAAAGAATAATAAATACCAAATTCAGTCAGATACCATTTTTTATTCAATGTAATATTTGGGTGTTGCTTTTTTTAAAATATGAACTACAACTCCCCAAAACACCCCTTTCTATGGGAAGCGGAACGTTCCAAAAATTCTTGACTAGGCACGTTTTCTGCACGTTCAGTTTTTGGTGCTCGGAGCAGGTTGTGTACAACTAGTCTCGCTGGAAAGAGTAGCCCGGTGCGACTTGGACCATGGATGTCGCTGTCATGTGTGAGCAGCTTATCAAAGCTGTGAACGTAACCATGGACCCGGAATCGAGTCAAATATACCGACTGGAGGCCCTAAAGGTAGCATACTGACTGGATAGCTTGTTGCTAGCAGGCAGCCGGAGTTGCCATTTGACCTAAAAATGAATCGCCTGTAAAAAGATCGGAATTAGAAAATTGTGGTTTTTCATTTTGAGTGCAATTCATAATCCAATTTCAGTTTTAAGCAGTATTTGTAACATAATTCTGGTTCATGAATGCTCTGCATAACACGCTGACCAAACGGTCTTCCATTTCTCGTAGAGTGAGCCCGGATCGGAATGTATTTATTATGTAAATTGATTTTCATCTTATTTTATCAATTAACATGTTTTTAATTAAATAACACAATCGTGTTTCTTTTAAACAAGAGTGTATTATGAAGCCAACTTTACAGAGAGCAGCCATCTTGGAGGGGGCTAACCTGATTCGAGTACTACATTTATTTACACTATGCGTAGGCGCGCCTATGACGTCACCCAATCGGACTAGTCATAATAACTTGTCACACATTTAAAAGTGAGTGCTTAGTTGTAGTTTCTCTTGATTTAAAAAGTCTATGGCACAGAAGGCTTGTTACCCAGTGTTATTCCTTGAGCGTTCTAAATTTTAAACAATTGTGGGTATGTTTATGGTCATCCAACTGTGTGAGATGCTATGGAATCTAATATCTTCTATGTCATGTCTTTTTTTATAGTTTTTTGAGGAGTTTAAAGAGAAGAGTCCACTGTGTGTCCCGTGCAGCTTTCAACTAACGGACAAAGCCCAACCTCCCGTAGTCAGACACTTTGGCTTGCAAATTATGGAACATGTCATCAAGTAAGTCCTTTTTGTTGTTATTTGGCATAGGCTCCAGCACCCCAGGGACCCATATGAGCATAAGCCATTCAAAAGATGAATGAATCTTTCCCAATGGGATGCAAGGATTATTCCCTTTTTTATTTTTAACTATTTAAGGTTAAATTATTTTTAAAAAGCGTGTTGAATCACCAAAGTCAAATGAAACAGATGAAACTGCAATTATTTTCTATTCATTTAAAATAATAATTGTAAACTTTTTTTTAAATTCATTTTGATGCTAAGTAACCAAAAATTTCCCTGGCAGATTCCGATGGAACGATATGGAGTTACATGAAAAAATCCAAGTCAAAGACTACACCATGCAGCTGTTGTCACAAGTATGTATTGGCTTGCAGGTGTTTGAAATTGGAAATACTGGGGTTGATTTGACTCATGTTTTGCACTTAGGGTACACAACCAATCTTACAAGAGGAAAGCTACATTAAAGACGTACTCTCACGGGTTGTGGTGGAAATGATCAAGAGGGAGTGGCCGCAGAATTGGCCTAACATGCTTGAGGAGCTGGAAAATCTCTCAAACGAAGGGGTGAGCTTGCATTCATATTCTGCGTCATGCTGATGTCTAACCTTGCTTTTCCATCTTGTGGAATTTGTTTTTGAAAATGAACAATTTTTACAAGATTATGAATCAATTATCCTATTCATATATATATTATTTAGTTAATGTGTTTATTTTTTATGTGTGTATATATATAGTTGATTAATAAAAAACAGCTTTCACAGACAAAAATAAAAATTACATTTATATTTTGGCTTTTTAAAAAATATTTATTTCTCCTATCTTTATTCACAATTTTCTTAGCTAGTATTTTGTTGATAAGGTTTTTGTTGTTAAACAACCAATGTAGTTATAAGTATGTAAATAATGTAAGTATTGCCTTTTTAAAAAAAAAATTAAAGTATTTTTGCATTTGGACTACTTTTAAATAAATACTCAAAATGTATATAGCAAAAGGTAAATACAAAGTACCTTTGAAATCCTTCTTTAGTAATGATAAAAATAAATGTTCTTCAATTTTCTGTTGTTTATTACAGGAAGCTCAGACTGAGCTGGTAATGCTCATTCTGTTGAGGCTGGCAGAGGACGTGATCACCTTCCAGACGTTGCCTCCACAGCGGCGCCGTGATATCCAGCAGACGCTGTCACAAAACATGGATAGCATCTTCAACTTTCTCATGACCATTCTGAGCTACAACATCGACATCTACCAAAGTCTGGTAAATAGGATGAGGCATTTATGGCTGTCGTGACTTAATCACAAAGATTGGCCATTATTTAACGCTATGTTCACCTGACCTAACTCTCCTTTTTTTTGTTTTATTTAGAAAGCGGGTCCACAACATGGAGTGAAGGTGAGTGTGCTTGTAGCAAGTCGGTGCAAGATGCATATTGGACAGCACTTGGTGAAGCATGCTTTTTGGTTTTTGCAATTTCAGGCCAGATCTCACTGCAGAGTGGCGGTGGCGACCCTGAACACACTTGCTGGCTACATCGACTGGGTCCCTCTGGTGTTCATCACTTCAAGCAACTTCTCTCTGTTGAAGAACTTGTGTCTGCTACTGAGCGAGCCGGAACTGCAGCTGGAGGCCGTGGAGTGCCTCCTCATCGCCATCAGTCGAAAGGTTCCCTCCGTTGGCTCACTTTTGTTTTGTCTTTTAAGCGGCTCGTAATTGGATCATCTCCGTTCCTACGCAGGGCAGGGTGGAGGATAGGAAGCCGTTCATGTTATTGTTTGATGACTTCGCCATTAATCACATCCTTTCGGCTGCTCAGTAAGCCAACTCCATTCTCACATCCTGCTAAGATGAATCGATTACATTTAATTTAATGTTCAGCTGCTTTAACCGATCAATAGTTAGGATTGTTGACATCAAATTTGTTCAGAAATTCTCAAAGACATAAAAAAATAAAAAATGGGAAGATTTCTGTAGTAAACATGTACGCCAAAAATATAGGTATATAAATATGTGTATATGCTTCCAGGTCAGCTGATGGTCTGGCATCCCCCGAAACACAGTAAGTACATGTGCAAATCTTTCCCATACCGTCCAGTTGGTAACTGTACACTTGCTTTTTAGACCAGTCGAAGTGGTGGAGCGACACTACGTGTTCCTCAAGAGGTTGTGTCAAGTCCTATGCGCTCTTGGAAATCAACTGGTCTCTCTGGTGGTGCGTTCAAGAACCTTTTCTATAGAATTTTCAAGCGTCCGAACTTGGCGTTAGACATCCAAACTTGGGAGAGTGGATCACTTGATAATTGAATACTGCATTAATGGCGGGCGGCAGGCCTTGATACTACTGGTTTATGGTCTCTCCAGGGTTCAGAAGCCAAAGTGGATGTTCCCTCAAACCTCAGCAAGTACTTGGAAGCCTTGTTGGCGTTTACAACACATTCAAGCATGGTAAGAGGAAAACAGATATTCACTTATTCTGAAGTTTGTGTTACTTTAATAGGGTTGTCAAAAGTATCCATGCTAATATATTGCATCCGGGTTATAGATATTTGATGATGATTGCCTAATGACCCTTTATGTTAAATTTAAGTTTAAAATAAGTTTGAAAAAAACCTTTCTGCTCTTCACCAGTTTCTGCGCTCGTGCACTGTGCCCACGTGGGCGTCCATCTTCAGACACGAGCCTCTCATCCAAGATCCCATCATCGTCGAAATGAGCATCAAGTACCTCAGAACGTGCATATCCAACCTCGCCAAGGTGATCGCGTTGCCGCTTTTCCGAAAGGCCGACCCGGATCTCTGCTCACGTTTCTTTCCTCCATCTTCCCAGACGGGCTTTCCGTCCAAGAACGATCACCCGAGTTGCCAGTACTCGCAGGTGGACTTTGACAGTGATGAGGATTTCCAACCTTTCTTTAATTGTAAGCATTTCTCTGGTTGAAATCTGTCTATCACGGAATGTTGTGGCTCATTTTTTTTCTTTTTTTCTGGTCAACAGCATTTCGGGCGTGCGTGGGACAGAGCGTGCGCTGGGCGTGTCGGATCGTTCCCTTGCAGGCGTTCCAGATGGTCGCCGTGTGGCTGCAAATCCAGCTTGGAAACAGCAACGTAGCATGTACGTAACTTTTTATCCTTTTTGTAAAAGAATAAATGAGGAAAAGATTGAAATTTAGCAGCATTTTTGTATAGAAACGGTGGTTAAAAATAAAATAACAATATCACTGGTTTGTGTTCTTTGAACTGAGAAATATTGAAATGTCAAAATTTCATTTTTCATATTGCAGTGTTTTTTGTAGGATTTATTTGACTTTTTTTATTCCTTTTTTTCTAGTAGCAAATGTCTACTGGTCTTGTAAATGACTTATTTCTGGGGGACAAAATGTTGACTTTAGTATGTGTATTATTGTTTCCCATTAAATGGCTATTATGTTTATTTTTTAATTTTTTATTTCTATTTTCCTCTCCAGCTCGGAGAGAGGGTATGCCCGCTCCGGGTCTGGAGTGGGAGGCTCTGACAATATTCATGGAGTGCGCAGTGCCGCAGGTGCTGAAGACCCTGGAGGAGGAGGTAACCGACAACACTTTCCAACATGACTGGACGACAGTGGGGGTCCAATAAGGGGAAATTTGACCACGCAGAATTTGCCGATTGACGAGAGCATGGAGCTGCTGCAGGCCATGCTGAATTTCAACAGCAAAGATACCCTAGTGGTCTCCTGCCTGCTTACCAACGTGTCCAACCTCTTCCCCTTCGTCCAATACAGGCTGCAGTATCTCCCTCAGGTCCTTTCCAAGGTCAGTCCAAGGGAATGATTTTATTTTGAAATTGTCTACTGCTGCCAATGGAAATTATTGAATTTGTTATGACCAATTTCCTCCTTGACCTTTTTGCAGCTGTTTGAAACTGTCACATTTGAGCAAGTTGTGGACATTAAGGTAGGACTTCCACGTACAATAAGCATTGGATTCTGTTGACGTCAATGACCATGAATATATTTGAAAACAGGTACCACGTACTCGAGCGGTGAATAGTGTAAGGAGGCACGCCTCTTGCTCCCTGATCAAGATTTGCCGCGATTTCCCACAAATGATTTTGGTAATATCACCCAGTGCTGTTTGACATGACATATGGGCCAGCAGATGGCGTACAAATCTTTCCTAACTTTTTCATCCTTCTGCCCTTCATTATGTTTTTTTCGCAGCCTTGTTTCGACTTGTTTTACACCCACGTGAAGGAGATGTTCTCCAGCGGCGTCTCGCTAACCTTCATGGAGAAAAGCGCACTGATAGAATCTCTGGTCCTCATCAGTAATGAGTTCAAAGACTATGAGAAGCAGAAGGCGTTCATAGACGAGCTGTTGGCCTCCATGATGGCCCAGTGGACGTCAGACGCCACCAAGCAGTGAGTTCTGCCTCCTTTTTTTGTCTGTGTGATCAACTGTCTTTTTCTAATTTAATTGACATTCCCACTTTTGCATTCATTCAACGTCCCAGGGTGCTGTCCAATCCCGTTCTGTTCCTTACATTTGTCGGAGCCGATCAGGTAGTCGTCGAGCAGAGAAGAGAAGTGGACGAAGTCGGCCTCAACAGGGGAATTGTAAGTGTCTATTATAAGCCACAAATTGTTCGCAAAAAAAAACAAAAAATTACATACAAACTTCACCTGACTATGAGCTGCAGGTGTTTTTCATCAACAAAAATAACACGAGGGCACCAAATTATCCTGAGACAAATATTATATCAAGTCTCCTGCTGAATTTACACCTAGTCTGAAAATCACAAAAGTATTTCACTTTGAAACAGGATTCCAGCTGGATCATAAAACAACAAAAAAACAATTTCCTTACAAATTGGTGGATGTTAGCAAGGAGAAAAACCTGTACTCAAAAATGAGCATTCACAGGCATAATAATCTAAAATTACTGTGATTCATCGTTTGTGTTTGCTTTCTCTTTTTTACCAGCTGGGCTTCAGTTTGAACGCCATGCTCGCCGTGTGCAAGCGGGTGCGCTGGCCTGCCGATCCGCATGTTGCCGAGGCCGGAGGATACTTGCTGGGTCACTCACCGTCGGGAAATCCTATCTACAGAAACCCCTGCGCCGCCCAATTTTTAGCTTTCCTGCCCAACCTGCTAGTTTTCATCAGGTATGTCTTGAATTGTCTTAACTATCTAGCTGCCTTTTTTATGGCGATAGACGTCCAATCTATTTGAACCAAGAGTGTTTTTAATGACACTGCATGAGAACATGTTTTTAAAAAAAAATTACAACTTTTTTTTTCTTTAAGTACTAAGTTAAGCAAATATAAAAATAAATGTTCTTTTACTAACTACCACAACGCATATTTAGCGAATGCCATATACCTGTCAAGCTATTCACTTTTGTTTTCCATGCAGAACTCAAAACAGTTTATTTGCACCGGAGAATCGAGCTCGTCTGAGCGAGACCTTTACCCGAGCGTACGATTTGATGGATGGAGAGAAAAACACGCTTCTAGGTGAGCCTTTTTTACTAAATGCTTGCTGATTAAATTTTAGCATAACTCCTCTTTTATTCCATTGTTTTCTCTAGGTTTGGCTAATCCTTCTATGCAGGATTCTTTTGACACTTCTCCTTTTAAATCCAGCCTGGAACGCATGCAGGGATTTTTTAGCCAGATATTCGAAAACTGGTAAATTAACTAAGCCTCCTAAGATTCCCATAGGCATCCGTTCCTTTTTATTTGACTGGATTTTTTTTGTTGGTAGTTATCACATTCTAGGAAATGGTGGGCTTTCCCTTCAGCAAGAGTTCTACAGCGTTAATAGACTGGCAGAGGACATTTCTGCGTCGGCTTTCTTCTCTCTCGACCACGTGCCCGACCACAGACTTCGTCCTTTTTTCCATATCCTCTTTCACAGTTTTTTCAATAGAATATCAACTATTTAGATGGTATTGGTCATTAATTTATCAGCTGTAAATGTCCAATTCATTTAAAGTGGGAGGGTAGTTGCCAGCCAATCACAGGGCACCAATATTATCACTTATGTTTAATGTACAACAGTTTTAAAAGTCAAAGCAACTTACTAGATAATTCATTAGTTTTACAATTGGCAAAAAGAATGCTTTTTCTGTTTACACTGGTTAGTTTTAGGTTGCAGCACTATTTGATGCACTTAACATTTGCGGCAAGTCCGTGCAATGTCAATTCAGAGAAGTGTAATTGTATAATTTTTCACCAAAACAATATATTTCATTGTATCTCATTCAAAAAATGTCCCCATCCCGCCATTTTGCACTTCATTATTTCCTTAACAACATGGCACGCTTATTTATGAGACAAATGGTCCTGTCGTGTCCAGCGGAATATTACGATTGTCTCCTTTGCCCACTCCTCGGGCCTCTCTTCAACTTCATTCTTCAGGTTTGATTTTTTGGTTATGAAGCCATTTTTGTCAATAAGTCACTCAAGTTTTTCATTTTTTTTCTTCTATGTATATAAAGAACTTAAACATGAAGTGGAAGATCATTCACCAGAGGGCTTGTATCAAGTAAGTGGCAGTATGTGGGAAGATATGCATATTTTGAGCTCATCTGGATTGTGAATACGTCAATACATGTTTTTTTGGTGTTCCCCCCCCCCCCCCCCCCCCCCCCCCCCCGCTCAGTGGTGAGGAGGAAGAAGAAGAGACGGTGGTGTGTCAGGACAGTCATGTGACACAAGAGATGTTGGAGGAGCATCTGGTGCGCATTGTCACCAGGGAGGTGCTGGATTTTCTCAGTAGGTCAATCTCTTACTAGATATTATTTTGTATTATGATCGTCACTTGGTGTGGTTTGGAGCTCAAATTCCTTTACATATTTTATATATATAAAGAATGAATCATAATTACAGTGTTTAAAAAAAGACATTTTAAGGTGATCATGTTTTTCCGTTTCAGCTATAAGCTGCATTTCACGAAAACTTCCCGAAGCGCATGGCAACAAGGAGGACAATGAAGGTGCCAAATGAGATTTTCACTAGCAGATGACCAATCCATTTGAATTGGGAGGCTGGCAGAGAATGTTCATTCATTCATTCAAATGGAATAGATATGTAGCAGCGTCAATGGCAGTTAAAGACTAACAAAAGGCGTCTTTGCAGAAGATGACGTCATGATGGACGCGTCCACGCAAGCGTCGTCCACGGCCGGCGCCGGCCCGGGTTCGGAAGAGCTCACCGAGCTGGGGAAAACCCTGGTGAAGCACGAGGTCGGTTGGTCTTAGCCGCCGCGCCAACTTCCCGACCGACACGTGTTCAATGCGCTTCTTTTCTTCTCGCAGAATATCTACATGACCCTGTTGTCTTTGACCTTCACGTCGCTGTCGTGGAAGGACGGCGCTTACTGCCACCGCACAGCTTCCATGATCTGCTGGACCATTTTGCGGCCGGTAGGCTCAAAAGTTTCTTTGATTCGTTTTTTAGCTTTGATTTGTATTTATTTTGAAATTTTAGAAATGGCCTATACAAATAAAGAAATCCTTAATATTTTGGTTCATTTACATCAGATTAAATCAAAGCTTCTTTTTTTTTTACTAATGACCCAGCTAATGTAAGATAATAGACGTAAAATATATAGCAGCTTTTTTTTTCATACTAATCTTCTAACTAAAATCTTGTAATATTATGACCTATTGTTTTTCTTGCAATAATACTACGACTTTAACATCATACAATTAGGGCATTTTCTTTAGTACTAATACTGACTTGAAATGTTCCCCTAAAACTCCTGTCGTACTTAAGATACTACAGTAACAGTAAATATATTTAAAAAAAAAAGAAAGAACGATAGCTCATGTGTTTTTTAAATGTTTTTATTTAAAACTAATCATGTATGAAACTGATCTTTGTATTTGTGATCAGGCGGTGGGTTTGAACCTTCTCCCCGAGGCCGTCTCCTGGATCTTCGTCAGCGTCCTCAAGGGTCTTCAAATGCACGGGCAGCACGAAGTTTGCAATTCCAGCCTTTCTCTGCTGGCCATGCAGATCTACGACAACTTTGTAAGTGTCTTTTAAGCCACGCAGACCAATCGCCCGGCCGCGTTTAACACCCACGGGTATTTTCAGCGACCTCGTTACGCCGAGTTGCGAACGGTGATGAACCAGATCCCCAACGTGGACCGGGAGGGTCTGGACATTTACGACCGCAGGCTGCTGGAGCCCACCAATGCGCAGAAGGTCACGGAAAAGAAAAGGAAAGACCAGTTTAGAAGGTTCCTGGTCGGGACCGTTGAGGTAATGTCACCAGGGGGGTGCTACATCTCGCCTGTTGTCCATTAAATATGTCCATCCCTTTCGCAGAAAGCGTTGTGCCAGCAGTTCCGGAAAGAAGTCCACATCCGGAATCTACCGTCGCTCTACAAGAAGCCCAAAGCGGACAAGGACGTGGTGAGCAGCGACGAGACCGCCGGGCTGACGGCGCTCTTTGACCCGCAGGAAAACGCTTTGTAGGAAAAGGCAAGAAAATCTGCTCGGTGACTGCAGCTGTAAGTAAGAATCAGACATAAAAATATTGAACATTTTTTTTGTCAAGGTCTAACTGTTACTGCTGCTTCTTTTTTTTTCTTTTCATTTATATAACACTGCGTTTTGGGTTTTTACCGAAAAAGCAGTCAATCATTTTTCGTATTGACTCTTATCCACACTGAATATTGCTTCGTAGTCAAACAAGCTTTTCTGAGTTTTAGTTTGTCCAAAATGCTTGACCCCATTTTGTACGCCAATAATTTTGATAATTTTTGTTGGAATGACCTTGAATTCTTACACATTGTGTAGAAACCTTTAGTATTTCTATCTTTTCAGGTTAAGAAATACATTTTGCGTGTTAGAGTATGCCACATTCCAGCCCTTTTATTCTAATTTGTTTTGTAGTTAGTTCCTTCTTTGCAAAATTTGTGAAGGCATGCTGCAGTGTCTTGGGTGACTGAGTATAATCTAGCATGCAAAATGCCTTTTTCTTTTGAAGTGAATGGCCTTTCTTTTCCTGAAAAGACGAGACAAAATCTTAAAACATTTTCTACACAAGCTGTGAAAATTTTAGGTTATTCCAATAAAAATTCTCAAAAGTATTTGCCTACCATATGGTGTCAGACATTTTATTGGAACTCCCTGTCCTTGACTCGGTTTTGGTCCATTTTAACTCCTTGATACCTAGATTTAAGTAATCAGCGTTTTTTTTTTATGTACTTGTGTATTTTATTTGCTGCCACCCTCCCACTTCAACGGGATTGGACCTCTACTAATGATAAAAACATTTTGATTCACAGCAAGATGATTGGACCTTCCTTAACTGTAAATTCTGGCACGAAGGGGTTAAACAGTCATATAATCCCAGTAAAAACATTCCTGTATTTTCCGGGCCATTTTTTTTTTAAGTATTGATTTGGGCCTTGAAATGTACCAATTTTCTTTATGATTGTCATAATATTTTTTTCCGTATGCATGCAGGACAGGCAGCTCAAATATTCTACCAAAAAAAAGGTGAATTAACATTTGTCTTCAATAAAAGTTCCTTCATTTTGTCTAGAAAAAGAGTCAGTTTGTATTAGTTTACTGTGGGTGATTTTTTTGCTTACAAAATAAAGATTTCAACGGATCACTTTTGAAATGTATTTTTTCGTTCACAGGTTTTTTGCTTAACCTGCACTGGAGTATTTTACCACAAGAGAGCAATAGATACTTACGTTTAGCAGGCAGTAGGAGCTCAGCGAACATTCGTTACTGTAATCGTCAAGAAGTTCTGCGGAAGGGAGTAGATAAGGATGGGTCATTTTTAATGAAAAATACCTCTACTAAATTTTTTTAAAAGTTTGTCACCTATGTAGGCTGTGCAAAGCCACCCTTTTCTGGTGTAAACTGTAAAAAGCCAGTTTAAGACTTTTTTTTGGACGTATTTCAAATGTGGGCCATCAAACTTTTGACCTATTTGACCCATTTAAGAGCACCTTTGTTGAATGAATATTTCACCCATTGCATTATACACATCACTATATGATGACAATATAAACTTTTGATTTGATATAAAGGCTTAACATCCCATAAGACTTTCATTTCAAAAAAATAACAAAATGTAGTATTTCATCAAGAGCAAGCTTTCCACAATAATAGTGTCTGACGGGATAATATGGGCGTGGTTTCGCCTCAATGTGACGGGACAATATGAGCGTGGTTACGCCTATTGTTGACGTAGCGGAATTAATTGAGTGCATGCGCAGTATCTCTTCCTTTAGGAACGCTTTTCCCACGTGGACCAGCACGCCAACGCCAACGGGGAGGTAAGGAATTGAGCAATTCACTGGCCTAAATGCGTTTTTAATCACGCGATCGGGAGATTTTTCAGCAATTAATTGAGCCCAATACGCCAACAAATCTCTTAGTTTAATGCCAGGTTTAACACACCATTGGCGATTTAAGTATGGGCTTCTTTTCTCGACCGGCTTTGTGCCACAAGTTACTAGTCAGCATTAGTGTTAGCGTCACGATTTGACTTAAAAAGCATGTTCTCCGTTTTCTCCAATATTGAGTTGTGTAGCAAGACTTTAAATTTAATCAAACAATGCAAGACATCATGCGACAGTTTCCTGGGTAAGTGTTCACACCAGAATGACATCCAGGGGCACGACTTGGTTCTTTTTGTTTTGTATGTAATCGTTTTCATTCTGATTGCTAAACACCCGTTCCCGATTTGTAATTGTTCTGTTTTTACAAACAAAATCACGTATACAGAATTTAAGCCAACTTTCTTCTAGCTCACTGGTGTCAAAGTTGCGGTCCGCGGGCCAAATCTGTCCCACCGTGTCATTTTGTGCGGCCGGAGAAAGTAACTGAGTGGTGACTTTTTGTTAGGATCACATTTAAATGAAGATTATACATGTATATTATATTACCTCGTCTTCCCCTTTTTAAAATCAATAATTGTATTTTTTAATCCATTTTTTACTTTTTGTGTTTTTAAATTTAAAAAAAGCATATTGTAAAATCTAAAAATACATTTATTTTAAAAATTGTTTAGCATGCTAATATTGAATATTTTCCCCCAAATATTTTGTTTTCTTTTGAAATGAAAAACAAATTATTACAAGATATTTTCCCTCATGAAGAAAAAAAAAGCTCAAACATTTGTTTGAGTTCTATTAAAAAACTGAATATTTAGGGTTTTGATGCAGTTTTTTAAAATCCAATTTAAATAGAAAAAAATATCTAACTTTAAAAAATAGTACAGCTCACGTGAAATCAAGTTGACCTTATTGCGGCCCGCGAACCGACCCAAGTTTGACACCCTTGTCTTAGCTGTTAACCTAAGTCTGTATATTTAATCGCCTTGTCTGGAAAAGGGGAAATAGCACTCGCTAACTTATTTTCATTCTTTATCTTGATGGTTTATTAAAATTCTTGTCAGATTTCTCTATGCTGTAATTGGTTGGCAACCCCCAAATGCCTTGGTTAAATCAAGTTTTCACTGTTTAGCATCAAGATAAAAACTACTTCCCATTAAAAAAAAAAAAAAAAAACTAAGCCTACATGTTGATTCTCCAGGCTGTATATATGCTAACTTGTGCTTTTTTGTGTGTACAATTTTTCTCTGTTTAGCACCAAGATGCAGCTTTCTGTGTGCCGAGATCACTGAAGGGGAGACTGGGACTGGTCAAGGTAAAACTTACCCTCACAAAAAGAAAGTTGAATCTCCAGTCTATATATTCTAACTTTTGCTATTTTTCTTGCACGCAACAGGCCTGAGGTATCTTGGTTGCCCACTTGAAGATGTCTCTCTTGCATCATTTGGTGTCTCTGTATTTCTGAAAATCCAAATTAAATAAAAGCCTAAATCATGACATTTCACTGGCCATTCATTTCCACAGCTTTTTGACTAGATCTTTAAGGTAAGAGGGTTGCCATTTAATATTGGAGCAAGAAAAGTTTTTTTTCCTTCTAAGTGTTTACCCTCCCCACAATTTTTTCAAAGATTTATCATCCAAGTGTTGATCCCCCCCTGCTTTTTTTCAAATTTAATTTTATAAGTATTTATCCACCCTTTTTTAAAGATTTAATTACTAAGGATTTATCCCCCCTGCTTTTGTCAGAGATTTATCTTCTAAGTGTTTATCCACCTTTTAAATATTCATTTTCAGTATTTATCCCCCCTTTTTTCAAGTTTTATTTTTTAAGTGTTTATCCCCTGTTTTTTTGTCTTTTTTTTCTAAGTGTTTATCCCCCCTGCTTTTGTCAGAGATTTATCTTCTAAATGTTTATCCACCTTTTAAATATTCATTTTCAGTATTTATCCCCCCTTTTTTCAAATTTTATTTTTTAAGTGTTTATCCCATCATTTTTTTTCTAAGTGTTTATCCCCCCTGTTTTTTTGTCATTTTTTTCTAAGTGTTTATCCCCCCTGTTTTTTTGTCATTTTTTTTCTAAGTGTTTATCCCCCGTTTTTTTGTCATTTTTTTTCTAAGTGTTTATCCCCCTTTTTTTCTAAGTGTTTATCCCCCTTTTTTTCTAAGTATTTATCCCCCTGTTTTTTATCATTTTTTTTCTAAGTGTTTATCCCCCCCTGCTTTCTTCAAATTTTATTTTCTAAGTGTTTTGCTGTTTTTTGTTAATCTAATGTTTTCATGTTTACTTGTAAATAAAATTTTCAACTCTGATTGTGACTTGCATTTTTTGTTAGATAAAGACCAACACATGTATACATTTCAAAGCTTTTATTTTGAAAAACTTGAATAAAATGAAGTAATTCCTCTAGTCACCAGCAGAAAATCTGGAAAAACAGGAAATCAGCTTTTATTTTGAAAAAGTTTGTAGATAGGTTCCCGCTGGTGTTACAGCATCGTAAAAAATCGAATCTTCTCCACCCCCTGGTGGAGAAGATTCGAAAACTGAAAAAAGGGGGGTTAGTACAGTTAGTTAAAAAAGCAATGAGAAAGGCTCACCTTTTATTTTGAAAAACTTCATAGACTGGTTCCCGTTGGTGCTCCAGCATCGTAAAAAATCGAATCTTCTCCACCCCCTGGTGGATTTCTGGAAAACTGAAAAAAAGGGGGGTTAGTACAGAGTTAAATAAAAAAGAAATGAGAAGGGCTCACCTTTTATTTTGAAAAACTTCATAGACTGGTGCTCCAGCATCATTAGAAAAATGCATTCTGCCCCCTGGTGGAATTCTGGAAAATAAAATGAGAAGGGCTCACATTTTATTTTGAAAAACTTCATAGATTGGTTCTTACCTAACCTCCTGAGGCTATCTGTTCATAGGCAGAAACCAGGTCCCCTCTGGTGGATTCTGAAAAACATAGGGGTCAGTACAGAGTGAAATAAAAACATTGAGAAGGGCTCACCTTTTATTTTGAAACCTAGTCCCCCTTGGGTGGAATTTTGAAAAATAAAACATTCACAAGGTCCTACCTTGTATTTTGAAAAAAACTCAGATATGCTCAGGCAGAACAAATCTACAAGTTTCCAAAATAAAAGGCAAGACCTTGGAAATGGTTTTATTTTTCAGGTTTCCTGCCTTTGTGGAGATAGGCTCAGACATGAAACCTGGTCCCCCTTGGGTGGAATTCTGAAAAATAAAAACATTCACAAGGTCTTACCTTTTATTTTGAAAAAAAAACTCAGATATGCTCAGGCAGAACAAATGAGGTTTTTTTTCAAATTAAAAGGCGAGACCTTGGAAATGTTTTTTTTTCCAGAATTCCAGCCAAGGGGAGCAGATTTCCTGCCTATGTCAAGATAGGCTCTGGCAGAACCAATCTCAACATAGGCAAGAAGGTACAATAGATTAAAGTACAGACTAGCGCCGAACATCAAAATTTGACAAAACTACCTCCTACATTTAGCTTTTTTCTATAAAACATTAAAAGGCAATATTAGACAGTCTGCTGTAGAGACTGAAAATATATCAGGATCTTGATCATGTGGTGGGAAATTTGAAAACACTGGACAGGGCCCTACAAGGTTAAAATAAATCCTACTTCTGCCTCAAGTTTTCAGTCAATTATTTCAAATCCATTCTTAAAAAGTAAATATACAAAGAGCTTCAGTTTTTCTCATTATGTTTAAATGAGTCAAAAATGACACCTGCACTATTATTAAATAAATCTGTTTTGTCGAAACCACATTTAAAACTAATATGAAAAAAGGTCCAAGCCCTGAGGTCTTTAAAAAAGTTAAAGGGCTGAAAGTTTATAATTTATTTATGGTCAGTTCAACTACATGGCAGATTTTTTTTCTAAGTTCAGAAAGATGTGAAAAGCCACATAGAAACTCACAAGCAGAAGTTACTCCTTCACTTGCCACTAAAGTATTTTTTTTTAAATTTACTTCAATAGGGATGAGCCTACTTTACAGTTTATCATTTATCCCAGCCATGTCAGGTCTACATTATCCGCGATAATCGAGGGATTACTGTTTATTGCTTGTGTGGGTGACTTATCCAGTTTTTTGTTATTTAAAAAAAATGAATGTATCATGATGGAAATCGAGCCAATTGCGCAAAGCCCTGAACCCTGGCGATAAAAAAAATTACACGGATAAAGAAAATCGCAACTATTTAAAAAAGACTCACTTTGTTATGGCGTCGGCAAGCTGCTTCTTTCTTGTTGTTTCCCAGCAGTCGGTGCTCGTTGAGGGGCTGAAACACACAAAGGAATGATTTCGTTTTAAACAGTGAGCGATCGGTAAAGCAATGTCGCCCATTTGTTTGCAAACATTTTGCCGTCTGCACACACATGGGGCTACATCGCGTCAAAAATCACTCTTCAGACGAACTGGAGGTTCGAAATCCCCAAATGACAAAGTACCAAATGTGCAGCATCGTCCCGTGAGAAGTTTGGCAGGATTTCGTCGGCAAATTGTCACTTTTGAGCTGCTGTGCAGTGCACGCACGCACGCACGCCCGTCTTCTTTCCGGAATCATCACCTGTCTGGCGTCTGACGTCGTCTATTTGAACTCTGGCCTCGGCCACGCCTATTAAAAAAGGACACATACATTTTTTTTTCATAATAACGTGCATTAGTCAGTATATGTTTGTGTGGAGGAGCTGTAAATGCTTTTTGGTTGGACTTTAATACTTCAAAGAAAAATACATTGTTTTCATAATAACATGCATTGGTCAATGGCTGGGACGAGGGCGGGGCTGTAAATACGTGTTGATTGGGCTTTCATACTTCAAAAAATACATTGTATTCCTCCTAACGTATGTGGGGGAAGCTGTAGATGCTTTTTGGTTGGGCTTTAATCCGTACAAAAGCGTATACAATACATGTAAAACGCTGCAAGCCGCCTCACATACTGAAGAAGCAACATCATCGGATGGAGATGTGAAACCAGATGGAAACTTGGCTAGATCTTCTTCAGAATCTATTTTTGTGGGAGACAAGAGAAGCATTGTGGACTGTTACATTTTACATCTCATTGGACCTTGTTGAGATATCAATCTTTGTCTTTGGGTCCAAATTAGTACTACTGTACGTAGATGGTTACGAGGCAATTTGTGCTTCTCGCCAGGGTTTTGTCTAGGCAAAAGTTAAGTGTCCAATGAAGATGTCTGGTCAATAAGCTCTCAAACGCTTTGGCCTTCAACTCTTGGGCCTTCCCAGTACACAAGCCGTAAACGGTCTTTCTTTTCAGTACATTTCAGTGTCTTTGATTCAGAGAACCATAGAATAATTAATAAATAATTTTGAGGAACATTTTTTCCCCAATGAATAATTGTTAAGTCAAACATTTGTGATGATTTGATTCTGACGTTGTTTGAGTCCCCCTCCTTTTTTAAGCTTCTCTAGGCATCACGCTTTTAATTAGCATAAAAGGGGCCCACGTCACAGCCTTTTTTTTTTTTTCCGTAGACGGATGGGAGGGGTTGCCGACTCTGAGCGGTGGATCGCGGCAGATAGCGCGGAGAGCCAGAGCGGCCGGTCTGAACAAGCCAGCGGCGACAGGAGGCGGGGATGGCCAGAAAGTTGAGAAGCGGCCAGTGATTCTTCGTGAGCAGCGCCATGGAAGCGGAGGCCAGCGCGGGACTGGCAGTAGACCACGGTCCGGATCTGGATCCAGGTCCTGGTCCAGCCCAGGAGGCCGCTGGCAAACTGTCCCGGCTCGGGGAGGTAAGAGAGCGTCTGACGGGCGCGGTGCGGGAGCCGGTGGCGGAAAAGCGCATCGTCCTGGCCATCGTGTGTGTGGTGCTGCTTCTGGATAACATGCTGTACATGGTGATCGTGCCCATCGTCCCGGACTACCTGGAGGGTCTGCGGAAGGCAGGGGCGGCGGCGGCGGGGAGCGGCGTGGGCAACGGCAGCTCTACCGAGGGCAACCTGGAGTTGCAGATCGGCGTGCTGTTCGCCTCCAAGGCCATCGTGCAGCTGCTGGTCAACCCCCTGAGCGGCACCTTCATCGACCGGGTGGGCTACGACGTGCCGCTGGTTATCGGGCTGGCGGTCATGTTCGCCTCCACGCTGACCTTCGCCCTGGCCGAGAGCTACGGCTCGCTCCTGGCGGCGCGCGGCATCCAGGGCGTGGGTTCGGCCTTCGCCGACACCTCGGGCTTGGCGCTGATCGCCGACCGCTTTGCCGGCGAGGCCGAGCGCAGCAAGGCGCTGGGCGTGGCGCTGGCCTTCATCTCCTTCGGCAGCCTGGCGGCACCCCCCTTCGGCGGCGTGCTGTACCAGTTTGCCGGCCGGCGGGTGCCCTTCCTGGTGCTGGCGGCTGTGTGCCTGGCCGACGGGGTGGCCTGCCTACTGGTTCTGGAGCCCTTCTCGCGGCGTGAGCGGGCTAACATGCCGGTAGGCACGCCCATCCACCGCTTGATGCTGGACCCCTACGTGGCGGTGGTGGCGGGCGCGCTGGCCATCTGCAACATCCCGCTGGCCTTCCTGGAGCCCACCATAGCCGAGTGGATGGAGCGCAGCATGGGGGCCAGCCGCTGGCAGATCGGCATGACCTGGTTCCCGGCCTTCTTCCCGCACGTCCTGGGCGTCTACCTGACGGTCAAGCTGGCCGCCAAGTACCCGCACCTGCAGTGGTTCTACGGCGCCGTGGGCATGGTCTGCATCGGGGCCAGCTCGTGCACCGTGCCGGCCTGCCGCACTTTCGGCCAGCTGATGGTTCCCCTCTGCGGCATCTGCCTGGGCATCGCCTTGGTGGACACGGCGCTGCTGCCCACCCTGGCCTTCCTGGTGGACGTGCGCCACGTCTCCGTCTACGGCAGCGTCTACGCCATCGCCGACATCTCCTACTGCGTGGCCTACGCCGCCGGGCCAGTGCTGGCCGGCAAGATCGTGCACGACCTGGGCTTCGCGCAGCTCAACCTGGCCATGGGCCTGGCCAACGTGCTGTATGCGCCCGCCCTGCTGTTGCTCAGGGACGTGGCCAGCCTCAGACCCTCGCACTCCGAGAAGGACCTGCTGCTGGACGACCGCCCCGCCGGACTCTACCAGGCCGTCAAGATGGAGCGCAAGGACAGAAAGAGGAGAGAGCTCTGCACTACCCTGGACAGTCACCACGACGGCGGCGTCCGGACCTTTGCGCCACCGGCCTCCTTTGACGAGGAGGAGGAGTCCTCGGGTGGCGAGTATGCCTGAGTGCCAGCCGCTCGTCTAAGACACCAAGAAATTTCCTGAATAAGAGATGAAATTAATTATAATCTAAAATAAATCTAATGTAATGATCAATTTCCCCTTTAAATGACCATTTTGCCATTTTAATCTCAGAAATGTGGGCATTATAACGTGGATACTTTCTTCTTTTGACATTCTGTGATCAATATTACCCTATTTTAAATGGTTCCATTTCCCAATTGAACGTCAGATCTCTCGCTTTGTCATCTGATAAATTTCCTGCGAGTACCTGCACATTTAAACATGACCATGTGATGCGAAAATGTCCCAAAATCAAATAGAAAGTGTCCGAAAATGCAAATGTATTTATTTGAAATGAAAAGGACGTGCCAAATGTACAAGTGTGTCTTTTCAGCTTCAGCTTTTTGCAGTAGTCAAATCAAGTTGAAAATTGAGCTGCTATCAAACTAAGAATTATGCAAAATGATGTAAGTGTGTGTGTACGGTAAATGTGTGTCCTTTTAGTTTTGACATGGTGTATTTACGGAATGCAAAGCCTCAATGTATGATATGTCTAATCGTGTACATATATGTACAGTATATACTGGTGTACAGGCATTAAATGGAGATGATGTCAATCGCCTTGCTTGTCTTTTGCTTTTACAACGCACTCTTTTATATTATATACACTGTTTTAAAATATGGAAATACTGCAGACCAATCAACAGCTTTTGGACTTTTCACTATTAAAGTACTGATACGGATTTGAAGAGTAAAATCTTACATATCCTTTTTAGACATATGTAGCATTTTGATAGATGAATTTTAAGCAAGGAGGATTTTTTTTATATTTAATAAAATCTGAATTTGAGCATTTTTATTTACTAGCATTTACTAGCATTTTTTATTGTACTATGTAGTATCAAACTAAACTTTAAAAAAATATGTAATTTAGCACTTTATAAGAATATTTGAAATTTTAAATACGTTATTAAAATATGTATACTCAATGGCCCTGAAAGATGCGCATCAACAGGCAGTCTTTTTGGTAAAAAAAATTGAACGTACATTGATGTTTAATACATACTATGAAGTTTAATACATACTATGAAGTTTAAAAAAATACTTTTTGTCAACATTCAACATCAACTATAAAAAAGTATGTATCTCATGACTAATATAGCAAAAATATTGATGATTTTTATGATTGAGAGCTATTGTTTTTGCAATAAGCAAAGTGGCATCTAAAAATATTACAATTTGCAAACTGCTCTAATTTATATTGCAACTTTGACAAAAAAAAAAACGAATTATTCATGATGGAATTAAAAGAAACCCAATGGCATTGATCCACTAGCATTAACTTTTGTTAATGTCAATGGCGTACAACGAGTTAAACACTACGCGGGGGGAAAAAAAAGACCACAAATAGTGACAACCTATGAGTGTCTACTTTTGAGGAGCTGTCCATTGTCCTGAAAAAGGGTTAAACGAGGACAAACTAGTAGGGCCAATTTAAAAAGGCTTTGCAATATGGCCACACAAACGAACGAATCAAAGTTGCTGGCGAACGGATGGACTTCGGGGAGGAGCCGTGACAGCGGCACCCCCACCACCGCCGCCGACGCGCACGCCGCCATCTCTGCGGAGACGCAGTGAAGGACTTTGGAGTTCAACATCTTGCTGTTTTTTGGGTGTGTTTTTTTTTTGGGAGGGGGGAATGCGTCACAAAAGCAAATTTCAGGGCGTCGCTGTGGTTTTTGTCTACTCGGAGGTAAGACCGGCTTCATTTGGGTTTGGGTTTGGGATTACGTTTCATTTTTTGCAATCTGTCACTCATTAGAGTTGGGCGGCATACTGACAGGAGATCATTGATATTCTGTATTTCAAAATCAAATGATGTATTTGTAAATTTGAAATGTGAGATCTATTGAAAGCCGGATATTTGGGTCATTGTTCAATGTTTAACTTGAATATTTGACTTACGAATTATTAGTTGTGGGGATGTGTCAAGTTTGCCAATTTGATATCAGGATGCTTTTAAAGCAAAATGATGATTCTGATTACAATGATTATTATTATTGATGGTAATTGCACCACTTATCCATTATTACAAGTCTTAGTCTTTTGGTAATGTATCATTACATTTTATTTCTATTATCTGCATCATAATAGTGATCAATATTTTAAATTGATATTAACCTTTACTTAGTATTAGTCTATTATGCATAATGTGAAATAACTGACATTTTGTTTGATTTTAATTTGATTGTTCAGATAATGTTTGTCATTCTTACATCATTCTGCTTATTGAAGTATACTTCTCCACCAGTTTATTTAAATATGATGTATATTAACCAATACTTAATTTTTTTGGTCTATTTAAACGGAATCAAGTGTTTGTCTGCAGCATCACAGGAAAATGTCAAATGTCAAGCGAGAGCCCACCCAAGATTCTCACGTAATTATTAGCCCATCATTTCACATCATATTTTCCAAAACATTACAGACTTACCATTTGATTTTAAAATGTTCTCTAGACTATGCCCAAACTACCCCTCCCTGCCTTGAAAGATACTTTAGAAACATACCTGAACTGTGTCAAACACCTGCGGACCCATGAGCAATTCCAAAAAAGTCAGCAGATCGTCCAGCGGTTTGGCGTTCCCGGAGGCATGGGGGAGCGACTACAACGCAAGTTGCAGGAGAAGAGAGAGAAAACAGACAACTGGGTACATATAGCTTTTTTTGTTTTTTGTTTTTTTAGTTTAGCAAGAATGTAATGTGTTTGAATATTTTGTAGGTATCTGACTACTGGTTGAACGACATGTACCTTAACAACAGGCTAGCGTTGCCGATCAATTCCAGTCCTGCCATCGTGTTCCCAATCCAGAACTTTACAGCGACCATTCATTCTGTAAGGTAACGGTTTTTACACGTTTTAGAGCATCAAAATTTGACAAAAAATGACAATTTTCCATTCATTTCCAAAGACACTTTTAAATGCTACAAAAATGTTCCATCCACTCTTTTCCTGCACTGTTGATGCTCTAGAAACAAACAGTTTTTCCATTTACTAACATATTAACAATAGTCAAAACAAGAAAACACATCCAGAACCATATTTTTCTAACGACTTCCTTCTTTCTTGTAGGTTTGCGGCCAACTTGATCTCCGGATTTCTTGAGTACAAAAGTCTGCTTGATGCGTAAGTCTGAAAAGATATAAAATGGGATATTAGACTTCAAAATATATGGCTTACAAAGTCACGTGCACAGATGTGCCTTACCTGTCGACGTGGCCCGAGGTCAACTTGCCGGAAGCCCTCTTTGTATGAAGCAGCACGACCGGATCTTTAGCGCCTACCGTGTGCCGGGTCGTGAGCGGGACACACTGGTGGAGCGCCGAGGAAATGCCGCTCCACAGACGGAACATATCATCGTGGCTCGGAAGAACCAGGTAAGATGGCAAACCAGGTACAGAGACACCCTACACTACAGCCTACACCATTGTAATTGAAACTCTTGGAAGTAGGGATATCTGACTGACTCACTGACTGGAAATCAGGTGGCACGGTCTAATGTGCAAATTCATGTAAATTAGGTATGAAACAATTTCTTCTGAACTTGTGGTCAGTTTTTTGCACTGGACGTGGTCATCAATTTCCGCCGTCTGACCGAGCAAGACCTCCAGACTCAGCTGGAGAAAATCATGCAAATGGCTGCCGATGAAGGCGAGCGGCAGCCACCGATTGGTCTCCTCACGTCCGATGGTCGCGCAGAGTGGGCGGATGCTCGTCTTCAGCTCATGAGCGGTACGGGCCCTTTCCGTGGCAAACGACGACACGGTGGTTCCGTGAACGTTCCTGGTTCTCCCGCAGAGTCTACCAACAGAGAGTCTTTAGACCTGCTGGAGCGCTGCCTTTGTTTGGTCTGCTTGGACAATGGCGACGATGGCGAGCTGACCGACAGTGCTCGGGCGGCATCGATTCTCCACGGGGGAGGAGCGGGCGCCAATGGGGGAAACCGCTGGTACGACAAGGCCACTCAGGTTTGTGCGGGTCAGAGGACATCTAAGCACTCCTCAGGAAGCACTTCCGAGTCCTCACAGAGGGTGTCGCTCTGAAAACACCATCATATTTCCAGTTTGTCGTAGGAGCTGATGGCTGTTGCGGAGTTGTCTGTGAGCATTCGGCATTTGAAGGGATTGTCCTGGTCCAGTGTGCAGAGTACCTCCTCAAGTACATGTAAGTATTAAATTAGCAGAAGTTGTATGCCAAAGCAAGAATCGATTTTACTGACGTCTACATTGGGGCACCAGGGTAGGGAGTCCGTCAAAATCGGTCCGCGCCGCAGGTGTAAACGAACTGCCATTGCCGCGACGTCTCCGCTGGATATGCACTCCGGTCATATATAAACACTTGGCCTCATCTGCTGGCAGACTTGGAAGGTTTGGCTTTCCTTTACTTTTTGGATGAATGAGAGGTGGTGACTTTGTGAATGGGAAAACTGGCAGGCAGGAGAGATTGGGAACTCACACCTGTTTTTTCTACCTGAAAAAGACAAGCCCTAACTGACGATTTCACTTCATTGTGCTTGAGCGCCCAGTACTGAAGACTGTGAAAAGCACCCACACCACAATGTTTTGGGTTAACTTTTTAGTTGGTTTTAGTTTTTACTAAGACGATTAGAGACCAAGACTTGCCTAAGATAGGCCCTTAGAACCAAGAAAAAGGCATGACCAAGACTTTTCCCCCCCCCGAGTCCATTGAGAGACTTGCCCAAGACCGGAACTCAATGACTCCAAAATTTAATTTACTTACACAAGACGGGAACTGACTTAGACTGAGACCTTTATCTGTTGAGACCGACTATAGACTGAGACATCTGCAAGACCAAGACTATAAAAATCAATGACAAGAACCCTGTTCAATCAATGCTTCCCATGTTTCTGCAAAGGTTGTTGGAGAATCTTGACATCAACGTCTACAAATTCCACCAATATGGGAAAGAATTGATCAAGAGCCTAAAAATGAGCCCAGATGCCTTCATTCAGGTGGCGCTTCAGCTGGCCTACTACAGGTAGGATAAAGTTGAACCACCTGACAGAACAAAGACCCAAGCGTTTTTAAGTCTTTGTATCTATGCTGAACCCAGATGTCATGCCAGAGCAGTATCCACTTACGAGAGCGCCTCCATACGACGCTTCGAGGGTGGCCGAGTGGACAACATTCGCTCGGCCACGCCAGAGGCTCTGGCTTTCGTTCAGGCCATGGCCGACGAGAAGGAGAAGGTAAGGGGGTTTGACTTGACTTGCAGAACACCTGGATGACTATTTCACCAAAGCCAGACTTTTAAAGTCGGTGGTATGGTAGGCTTTGTCTGATCATATTGAAAGCGATGGCCCGGTTTATGACAGAGTTAAAGATGCCAAGCTGTGCACCACAACATGAGAACTGTTTGATCCTCGCTCATTTCTACCAGGACGCAAAGAAAATGGAGCTGTTTGAAGCCGCCATAGCAGCGCAGACCAAGAATTCCAGCAAAGTAGCTCTCGCCTTCTTCTCACAACCTCAAATTCACATTAAAAAACACAAATCAACTGGCTTCTTTCTGTTTATCAAGGCAATCATGGGGCTGGCAATAGACAACCACCTTCTGGGATTACGCGAAATGGCACGAGACCAGAAGATGGAGAATCCAGAGATCTTCCAAGATGAGACCTATCGCATCAGTAACGAGTTCCTTCTCTCCACAAGTCAGGTAATGTTTAACATTTAAATCTGCGGACAATCTATACAAGCAACCGTGAAGTCAGTCCACCAGCCTGTCACTCTTTTAGGTCCCCACCGCTAGTGAAATGTTCTGCTGCTACGGACCCGTGGTCTCCAACGGATATGGGGTATGCTACAACCCTCAGTCTGACCATCTGGTCTTCTCCGTGGCCAGTTTTCGAGAGAGTCCACACACGTGCTCGTCACAATTCGTCCAAAGTCTGGAACGGGGGTTGTCGGACATGCGGGACTTGTGTCAAAAATGTCAGCGCACCCGCGAGCCGAGCCGGAGCGCCACCCTGGAGATGCCCACGGGTGACGTGGGCATGAACCAGGAAGCGCCGCTTGCTCTTACAAAAACACTAAACCAGATTCAACTGTAGCCTGGATTTAAGCTTGAGAAAAAGCTAATGGCCATGGTGCAATAGTACTTTGAAGCGTCTCCTACTGCATGTGGTGTAATGACACTTGGTAGGAAACATATTACTTACACGTATAGAATATTGCACTTATTTACAGTGCATTAAAATATCTATGTTATATTGCTTCCATGAAATTTTGCCAGTAATGGATTGGACGTCTAGCACAGTGAATGACAGCATGTGAAGTTAAGGATAATTATTATTATCTTTTTAAATAATCATTATTTATATTTGTAATGAAAATATAGGAGTTGGATGAGTGTTAGAAATCACTTATTTTATGTAATGTGTAGCAACTGTGAAGCAAATCTATTTATTTTTATATATAACGTTGTTGTGCAATTGAAAAGAAGTCTGTGAAGTCATTATGTGTATTATGTGGAAATAAATCATGGTATTGACCGCTTTATGCCTGAATTTACAGATCAAATTGGAAGAATATATATGTATAAACAAATATTATATTATTTAACTTTAAATGCAGTTTCTGAAAATGATGATGACTATTTTCATGCATTTATGTGCTTTAGAAAACATATTTCAATTCAGGGATCAAGGGGTTAAACTGGCAAACTTGTGGAAAGCACAGTTGAAAACAAAACCACTTGTAATCTTGCAATTATTTTTAAGCGGGTGTGACCGAGTGTCAGAAGAGCTCTTCACGCCTCTCCAGCTTTGTTGCGTTGGGAGCCAGAAAAAAAAAACAACAACAACAAAAATAATAATTAAATATTGGCAAACAAGTCTCAAAGCCAGCTGGCTGATGTCTGCTAATGATGCGAGCTGTGACAATAAAGAGCACATGCAAAACACGCAACTCGCGACGCCTGTCAAGAGTACTTTAATTACCAAATACAAGACGTACAAGTCATCCTTGTATATGAAGTACTGCTCTTGGACTGACTACAAAAGTGGCTTAAAATTAAGCCGCCTTAGTTTTGACCTATAAAGTCATTATGGTAACAGAAATTTAAAAAAAATGACTATTGACACCATACTAAAATTTTCAGGTAGATATATTAATATAATTAATATTAACAAAATAATCTATGTACCAATTTCAATTGTAATCTTTTTTTTTTTTTGGTTTAGATATAGGGTTTAAAAAAACTTTAAAATGTATTGGATTTTAAATGCGGTAGTTGTTTTACGTTGTATTGAAAATGGTATTTTCTGAGTAAAGATATTAGGTAATAATACTGTGATTATTGCTAGCTTTCTTTTTGGTGGCAAATTAAAATCAGATACAAGTTGCACCTCTTGTTGACTTCAAGCTTTCCTCCCCTGGAAGGCATTCAGGTCAAAGGCCAAGTCCAGGAACCGTTTCAGCTCGTTCAGATGGGTGGACCTGTTCCCCGTGGCAGGGGCGGCCGCGGGGCCCCGCCCGACGTACCTGAAACAAAAAATTCTTACTTTAAAAATCATTTTTCTGTGGCATGGATTGAGTGTATCTCTCCACCAATGGCAGCCAATGAGATGACTGATTTCCAAGAGTCAAATCATTGTTCAAAACAAAGTGAACCTCAATGTCCGGCCTGTCAAATCATATAAAATTCATGAAGTACAATCCTATTATTTACTGCTTTTAATTTAAAACTGCAAATCAATTGAAAAAAAAAGTTGAAAAACAAATACCGTATTTTCTGGATTATAAACTGCATTTTCTTAGTTTGGCTGGGCCCGAGACAAATCCTCAAGTATGACTAATATAGGTTTTTCTTTCTGATTTAACAAAAAAAGCCCCCAAAGATTAACAAAAAGTGTCCAAAAATCTACAGAATGCTGAGCGACTCTCACCAGACAGGACGCTTGTTGGCCACCACGGTGAGGAAGCGAGGCCTGACATAATCGTAGTAGCCCATGTTCTTGTGCTCCTCCTGACACCAGACCAGCTCGGCGCCCTCGTATTTCTCCGCCTCGATTTTTACCAGGTCGAAAGGGAACGGGGAGATCTGCCAAATCAGACGGGAAATTGTAACGCTCGCCAGATTTTGCGCTTTGCCTCCCTCCCACCTGTTCTAGTCTGACGATGGCGACGTCTTTCTCCAGGTTCTGTCGCCTTCTCTCTTTGTTCAGATCGTAGAAGACTTTTCCAGTGCAGAAGATCAACCTTCTCACCAGGGGGGCATTTTGACTGGACAGGCCGTCATCTGGGATCAGCCTCTTGAATTTCGTGCCTGAAAAAAGTTAGAATGTTATTTTAACACTTTACAGAGGCCATCTTTTAACTGATTGGATAACATTGATGGCACTAGACGTCCAATCCGTTCAGACTGTGAAAAAAGGTTCATTATTATTTTTTCAGGAGAAATCAAAATGGGAAAATAATATTTTTTAAGGGCCAAAAAAGGTCAATTGTGAGCTGTAGATTCATTTGACAACTGATTATGCAATTAATCGTGACAGCCCTAGTTTATCCGATTTTAATGGAGTTAGTGTAAATGTAGTGTTTAATGTGCAATTTAAAATGAATGGTGGCGAGTCAATATTTTTAATGTTAAATTGTTTTGTTAATGGTTTAGCAGAAGGGTTAAGATTGTTTAAATGACCATCTCAAAATGATCATTATCCTATAAAAGGCTTAATGAAACAACATGTTTGAAAGTCCACCTTTGGCCAGGTCTTCAAAACTGGATCGGGCGTCGGGGTGCCTCAGCAAAGATTTGGGAGTGAATATAATCAGCTGTAAAAGAAGAAGAAAAAAAGTTTGGTTGTCAAAGCAAATGCAAAATTAAAAAGCTGAAAAAACCCCAACAAAAGAGAGTTTGTGATGCTTTACCGGCTTCCTGAAGGGGAGGAGGATCTGCCGTCGGAGTACATGACAGTAGTTAGCCGGCGTGGAGCAGTTGACCACCATCCAGTTGCACTCGTACAGCTGCTGCACCTCGAAATCCCCACCCAAATCCTTCACGCGTAAAAATAAGAAACCGATGTGATCTTTTTTTCATGCTGGGAATTGTTTGTCATTTTCTTTTACCTACCGGAAAGTGGTCCGGGTCATCTGTGCTCATTTGCAGAAAGCGCTCGGGTCGCGCGGAGGAATGTTCCGGACCCTAAAAAACGGGGAGGAATTTATTACCAAAGTCATATCACAATTCGCTGTGGTCTAAATTGAATCTTCTCCATTCATTGTGCACCAATAGAAGATGCTAATGAGAGCAAATGATTATTACAGAGAAATGCCATTAGCTGATCTCCAATCAAAATCCTCCTCTCACCATCCCTTCCATGCCGTGCGGCAACAGTAGAACGATGCCGTTATGGCGGACCCACTTTGCCTCGCCTGAGCAGATGAACTGGTCGATGATGCACTGGGCCATGTTTTGGAAGTCTCCGAACTGCGCCTCCCAAAGCACCAGAGCGTCGGGGCTGGCCATGGCAAAGCCCAGCTCGAAACCTAAATTAAATAAATAAAAAACCTCCTGATAATGGACAAATTTATAACACCAGATCAAAATATTATACAGCAATCATCACAGCTTCTTTTCCCACTCACAATATATTTGAATGTATAGAACAATATATTTGGTTACATTATTCTGTATGCCTACCCAGCACGCCGTACTCCGATAAGGAACTATTGCAGACGGTGTAGGGGGCCTGGTCGTCCCAAAGGTGGTTCATGGGAATGCAGATGCGTTTGTCCACTTTTTGGTCATGAAGAACATGATGACGGTGACTAGGAAACACACACAAAAATGAAACATAAAGTTACGATTCCAACAGAGTGGTGCCTTGAGATAAGGGTTGACCAGGTGAGGCTTTACAAGGGATATAGTAGTTAGTATATGTTGATATATATTAGGAAGCCTTTGGTGGTGATGGACAATATGAATTAGTTCATTATAAATTCAGGATTCAAGTTTGTAACAACCTCAACAACCTAGTGTGTCTTCGGGGACCCCATTAGCGTGGAAAAGGGGGCGCACGCATTCCCACACCCAAACACGTCAAGTTGGGTGTGCCGCTGATAAGCGCGCTCAAGTGGAACGCGACAATATGCTCGGCTCCTGCGAGGAGGCAACGTGAGCGACGGAAGAAGACAAAGTGTTGACGGAAAGAATCAGAGCAGATTCGAAAGAAGAGGAAAGAGAAGATAGTTGCCTCGCCATGTGTCAAAGCATGACAACACAGTGGAGGCGACTCACGTCCCTGGAGAACCAAGTGATTTCTCACCAAAACAAGCACTGATGTATGTGCCGATCTCCCCGAGCTAACTCGCAATTCTCAACTATAATTCGGCCAGTGGTGAATCAGCCCAATTAAAAAGAAAATAAAGGGGTTTAAGGACAAATGTCTAGATATCTCTTCACTCCACCCACCAACTTTTGTTGTGCTATGTCTACAAATGATGAAGGAATAGTTCAAAATAATAGAGTACACATCAAAAACAGTAAAAAATATACCAACTACTTAATTCTGTGTGAATACTAATAATATCCCAAAAAAAGTTTTCGGTGTAACGGTATGCGTTTCAAAACTCATGTAAAAAAAGAGTAAATCAGGTAATCAGGTAATTAACAATATTAATGAAAAAACTAATGTGTTCTAAAAAAGAAAAAGACCAAACTATAAAGAAGCTCATCCAAAATAAGCCAAATTATTTAAAACAATAACAAACAAACTACCATAAAATATTCAAAAAGATAGGGTATAAAACAAATCAGTATAATGGCAGCACTTTTCATGAAAAAAATAAATGTAGTATACAAAAGTCAATCATTGTTAAATGGATTGAGATCAATGGACGTTCATTATCATTGTTATTTTTAGTACAACTTGTAATGCTCTTCATTGAATATTTTGATGTAACTTGTCTCTGAACCTTATTTAATAAAATAAGTCAAAAAGTATGAATGAATGGAACGGAAACTCACCTGAAGGTGCCTCTTTCCACATCTTGCCCACTGAGCCTGACGTGGATCCCGTCTTTGAGCAGTGAGCCAAAGGCCATGTACTCCCCCAAGGCCCAGTCCAGCTGACCCTTCCTCACCAAGTCTCCCCGGCTTCGCAGAATACGCGACAGACCTTAAGAGGGAACAAAAATAAAAGCCTGAGAAGAGAACAGCGGGATGACAGGTGGCATCCTCAATTGGAGACACTAAAAGTTGGAGATTTCTTGGAAAGGCACAACAACGGCGTTAAAATCTCTCACCGGGATGGATCGTAAAATCCTCCAAAGGGACAGAGCTGGCGGTTTGCCCGATGTGCTGAAGGACCTCCATGTCCAGTCCGGTGGGGGGGCAACTCATGGTCTTGGGTTCCCCTTCTGTTGTGAAGAATTCTACAAAAAAAAACCAAAAAATCTTCAGTGTGCATGTGGAATGAAGACTTTTTCGATCCATCAAAAATGTGTAAATATTAACTCATTGGCTGCACTAAACCATTTGAAGTGGGAGGCTTGGCTATTTCTAAATATTGATTTGATAAACTCAGAAATTTGGTGGTTTGTCACCCGGCCACGGCGAGTCCAGCCAATGACGGATATGCGAGATCTTCTCGTCCTTGGAGCTGGCGTACGCCTCCTCGCATATTTTGTCGTATTTGGCCACTTCCTCCTGCGAGATGTACGTGCACGTTAAAATATCACAAACGAAGACAAACATGAGATTTGGAGAGAAAGTCTCAAAGACCTCATATTCCTGCAGTGTGACCACCCGGTCGGCGATGAGTTTGTCCGAGAATTTCTTGAGCACGTGCTCCTGTCGTCGGATCTGTTTGTACATCAGCGGCTGTGTGAATGACGGTTCGTCCATTTCGTTGTGCCCAAAACGTCTGTAACACACCTGGCACAAAAAAATCTTTGTTTTTGGATCGTTGATTTCAATCATTCCATCAACGAGTGACCAACTCATTTAAAAGAAAAGCCATGATTGGATGTCTGGAACTGTCCATGGTACTGAAATGGGTTAAATTCTTGTAAATAGAAGCATTTGGAGAATACAAAGGGAGATAAAAAATTACAAAAACAATGGTGTCAATATTAATAAAGTTTTACAAACAAAATACAGATAATTGAATTAAAATGCAGAAAAAAATACAAAAAATTGGAAAAATTAAATTAAAATGAATAGAAAATACTGACAAAATTAAATAACTAAGTTTAAAGGATTAGAAAAATATGTTTTTGTAAAATATAAGAAAGAGAATGAGTATCTTTTTTAAAACTGAAAATATTAGAAGGTTCATTTTCTGCCGACCTCCCTTTTTGAATGGATTGGACGTCTGTAAATGACAGCCAATTCGCTAAGAGCCCGAGAGCAGAGGACTCACCAGGTCTATAACCACATCTTTGTTGAAAGTGTTCCTCCACTCGGCGGCCACACGGCACACGTACACGACAGCCTCGGGGTCGTCGGCGTTGACGTGGAAGATAGGCGCGTTGACCACTCGGGCCACGTCGGTGGGGTAAGGTGACGAGCGTGCCATGCGGGGGTCCGTGGTGAAGCCAATCTGCAAAAATGACATAACTGACAAGAAATCCCCTTTTTGTTGTTTGCTTGTTTCTTTGTTTGTCTTGCTGCAATTACTGCAATCCGACATCCATTTTAGTTCATTCCTAAATCTGCCTAAAATACATTCTCACATTGACAAGAATAGATGTGTCCAATGCATTTTGACGGCATCTTACCTGATTGTTGACCACCACGTGGATGGTCCCATGTGTGGTGTATGACGGCAGTTCACTGAGGTGGAACGTCTCATACACGACTCCTTGTCCGGCAAAAGCAGCGTCCCCGTGCATCAAGATGGACATCACCTGGAAAAATACACCTTCTGGTTCACAAAAAGTTTGGACATCAAAGACACGGCGTATCCAACGGGTACCTTTTTCCCGAGTGCGTCCCCCCTGTAGAACTGCTCGGCTTTGGCCTTGCCTTGGACCACCGGGTCAACCGCCTCCAAGTGAGAGGGGTTGGCCATGAGGGCCAGCGCAATGTTCTTCTCCGTCCCCCGGTTTATTCTTTCGTGGTACATCCCCAGGTGGTATTTGACATCTCCGGAACCCTACGGGTGGATAATGGATGGGTTGAAAGTTTATCATACTAAGGACTTTCGTACAAGTGTCCTCACTTCATCTGCCGCTTCTAATTTGGGGTCAAACTGACAGAAGATCTGGTTCAAGTCCTTGCGGATTACATTGGCCAAGACGTTAAGTCGACCGCTGGAAGGAGATGGAAGGGTGTGGTGGGATTTTAGGTGACTTTGACGTGTTACAAATGTGTGGAGCTCACCGATGCGGCATTCCCATGATGACGCTGTCGACGCCGGCGGCGCTGGAGCTGTCGATGATGGTCTTCAGAGCCGGGATGAGGACTTCGCAGCCTTCCAGGCCAAAGCGTTTCTCCGACGACCACTTTCTGGCCAAGAAGTCCTCAAATCTATTGTAAATGTGGTGGTCATTTTCCAAAAGTGCACTCAGTGAAATGTAGGCCTGATTTTTTTTGCTGACCGCGTGGATCTGATGAGGCGAGCCAGCAGCGTTCTCTTCTCGTCACTGCTGAAGCACATGATTTCCGGGGTCTCGAACTTCTGCCGGATCCATTGGCACTGTTCCACATTGTTGATGAACATGAATTCCACCCCCACGTGCCCGCAGTAGGACGCCTGCCATGGGAAATTGACACTGATCACCTTTTGATCAATATTACAATAAGTGACGATCCAAAATGAATTCAACTGAACTCCTGGATCTATATTTCCAGTATATTTTTAATTGCTACATGCCAAATAAGTTTGCTGACAAGTACGGCAGGTTTGCTTCAGGCTGTGAACTGCCAAATAGTTGAAAGGGTTGCTATTATTTTGAACAGTGCAGCGTCACTCACTTACCTCAAGTCGACGTATGACCTCCCTGAGAGGAAGCGTAGTTTCTCCCCCACCAATGAAGGTGGTGTGAGGCAGGCGGAAGCGCCGGTCCAGGTCAGACTCGTGCAGCCCGTAGAAAGCTGGCACCAAGCAACAAAAATATATACATATTTAAAATGAGTTCAAGTAAATACAACGGTCAATAATACACATTTCTGTGGCAAATTTCACAGCCAACCACAAATTATGAATTGCGTGTATTTGTACAATATGATTGTTACGGCTGGCAGCCTGTACACACACTATGTAGGAGGGGTGTGGTTTCTTTTCTCTACAGGTAAATGGACCTGTGGCTCCACCCCACCTGTGACAAAGCCCTGCCCAGGCCAACACAGCTGTAACTACTTCCCCATCATCACTCCTCCAATCAAGATTCACTTCCTGCCCTTATTTAAACCCTTTTTATTTGACAGTACTGGCTGACTTGCTGACTCGCAGGTTTGATTCCTGACCGACTCCCTTGGCTGCCTATGATTGTAATTGCTGAGGCAGTGGAGTCCTTTCCTTCCTTAGAAAGCACATGGTTTAGTGCAGAGTAAAGTTTGATTGTCCCAGCTTCACCTGTTAATGTGAGTACGTTACTCCTTGTTATATTTAGTATTTATGTTGGCAAAGTTAAAGATTTTGGGTTGCATAGGGGGACTTGAGATAAGTTTAGACACCCCGGGGTATACATATAGTTTGTGCATTTAGACACGTAGTTATTCCCCTGTCTACACTTTGATTACATCAGTTCTAACAGTGGCACCCTTTGGCCTCATTTCCTGTATTTTGTGGGTGTTCATTTGGACACCTGTCTGGGAGTTTTTTTTTTTTTTAGTGTTTATTTGAGGGTGCCACTTTAACATCTCGTGCTTCCCCTATGTTATCCCGTAGTCTTGGTTTTTGTGGACTTTGTTGTAAATAAAATATCACTGAAGGCTACTTGCATTGTTTGTCTGGACTCATCCTTGACCGAACCCGTCTGCTGTGGTAGTTTCGACTCCCTGGTATATCTTACCCCAGGGGGAGTCGTAACAGTGATGGTGAAGGTGGACAAGCGGAGCACCTGAACGAGCTGCTTAAACTCAAAACTCACGAGATGTATAGGAGGAGACAGGTGCAAATTACATTAAGGGGGGGATAAAACAAAGGGACCAGGAATAGATCCATGTACTGACCAAGTAAATACCTCATTATGTCTGATTAGTCAGCTACTAGAACACAATGCTATGTTGCCACAAACCATTATTTTGACCATTGATTATCACAGATTGTTTTGGATGTAAGACATCTTATTGCGTCCAATGGAAAATGACTTTCTATTCCTTTGGGGTTTACAATAATTGTAACTAAACATGACTGACATGAGAATGTCTTGAAAATTAGTCAAATTTTTTTGTATATCATATTGACTATTTCATTGCTCACCTAATTTATCAATAGTAGTGATCAGGTCAGAGGGAATAAATGAGTCCAGGTCAGCATCCAAGATTCCCAGTGGATCTAATTGAGCAACATGATGACCACGAATCTAGGAAATAAATTTTTTTTAAAAAAATTACAAAGCCATTGATGTCCAATATATTTGACATGTGATAAACAAATGATTGGACATCTATCCAGTTAAATCTAACCTGATAGGCTCTTATGAGCGTGTGCACAGCGAGGTGGTCTTCCACCACTTTCTGTGTCGCGTCCGGCGAACCAGACATGACACGACCCTGAAGAAGCTTCGTGGGGGGGCTCTCCACCCCCTCACCAGATTTCTGGACGTTACGGAAAAAGGCGTCCCACGACTGGAATGCCAGATTCAAAAGATGAACGAGGGATGGATGTTTTTAACATTAGAATTTTGAGATTTTGCACTTGGCGACCTCATGGACGTTGTTATGATCGTCCAACCAAGCAAAATACATGTCCTCCATGTAGCTGGAGCTGCTGGTATTGGCTTGGGTGGGAGATGCATCGGAGGAGCAAGGTCTACTGGGATGTGGCCTGCGGGGTGCCGGAGTTGCAGTAACAGGTCGCCACCGTGGAAATCCTAAACTAGATCTTAAAAGGCCGGCTAGTGCACGGAATTGTTTCATGGCTGGAGAGAAAAGGAGGTTGTATTAAATTTATATTGCAGTCCTTTTTCCACTTTTATGGGAACTATTTTGTTTCCTAAAGCAGGATTTTATTGCATTTTTTTACTTTATTAGAGGAGCACTTATGTGATTTGTTTTAATGTCTCACTGCAAAGGTGTAAAATCATGAATTGCATTTAAAAAGATGCATTGGGCCACCAAACGTCAAAAATGTCTCCAAACCAAATGTTTGTCAAACTTGTAGTTGATTCACAATCTGTCCTCCCAGTTTAAATGAATTGGACATTTTGTGTCATGCAATGAGTTAGAACACTATGAAAATAATCTTGGCATTATTTCTATTCATTTTGATTTAATCAATTGCTCTTGTATTAACATTGCATTAATACATAAACATACTTGTGATGACATAAAAACGCAATTTTTAAAAATCTTAACATAAAAACAAATGCAAATGACACCCCCAAAAAGGGAAACAAGACCACCCAGTTCTTTACAAGGCGGACAGATGCAAAGTCAACGTCCTGCTAGTGGCAACTTTGAATGCACACACACACTAAGAGATCGCTCTGAATTCGAACGCAATGTCTTTTCACAACATAAAAGTCAGATCGGAATTGAATGTTAGATCTTCCTCACCTGTTTTTGCCACGATCGATGGGTGCCTTTTGTGCTATGTGACGGGTCCTCTAATCCGTCGTTTCAATGCAAATCCTGCATAATCTGCCAGTATGGCCTGTGTGACGTATAGTTAAATGCGATAAGTGCAAAGGACACATCGTTTGTAAAACGTTCATGTGCGTTAACGTTTACCTTCAACTGCTGCAATGTCATCGACGCCCACTTCCAGGTGGAAATGCAGCTCACAAGTCCAGGACACTGCAAAATAAACGCTACTCTTGTTTACTTTTTGACTGATTTTTTTATTTTTTAACCAAAAACCTGCCATTGAGACCTTGATTTGCTGCCATCTCTCACACTCCAAAAGGATTGAACGCCTAAGAGTGATACATTTAGTCAAATTGGACGTCTATCATTGTCAATGGATCCAGGGTTAATATGCATAAAGCACAGAGATATGCAAGAGCATAAATAGTATTGATTAAAAGCAGTAAAAAGGGAAAAGAGCTAAAATTAAAAAATCACATGATAAAGAAAATTGTATTTTTAAAAAGAATATAAATACAAAGAAATGACTATATATAAACAATACAAAATTTAAGAGGGATTTAAAATAGACCTTTTTTGTGTTTTCCCCAAGCAATGTTTAATTGATTTTCTTTTATTAAACTTTTTCAAGCAATTAGAATTTTGACATGTTTGCAGTTTAGGATTTTTTCATTTTTAGATGCATTTTTCAAATGTATTTTTTTTCTTATTACAATTTTTTCCATGCACTTACCTATTCCCCAACACTTTTTTTTTTTTTTTGTTAAAATTAAATTCAGGTATCCAAGGGTCAAAGGGCCTAGATTAACTTTCCTGGTGCTTTCTGATGGATGGCTTTAAAAACAATCATATAATTGTCTCTGCCCAATTTTAAAATGTTGCTCTTCATTTTAACTTTCATCATTCATACTTACTGGCTGCATGCTGATGAAAAAAAGGATGGGGGAGGGCATAATCATTCAGAGCAACACATTCACACCATGCCACATTTTAAAATAGTCATATAACCTTTTTAGTAGTCCAAAGATCCAAATTCTGGTGACCTGTGGGAGTGCAAAAACAAATAAGTATTTGTACTTGTGCACCCAAAATATTGCACATTTCAGTTCTAAAAAGAAAAAAAAATGCTATCTAATACAAGTAGCATCTTCATTCAACCTAATTTTACCTAATATTTTTATAATATTCTCAAAATGTGTCAGATGAAGAAAAGTGTTCTTCAACTCTACCAGCTTCTTTAACACCGCCCCCTTTCAAAAAACACATTTGATTTGCATGCTCCCGAAATGACCCGCAGAAGAAAGGGTCATGCAATTATGAACAGAAATGGCATTTTGTGGCGGCGACTCTCCCGCCTGACAAAGACAGAGCGAGGGCCATTTGTTTTCTGGCGTTTTATTAATAGTCTCCGCGCTCGTAAAGACCAGCGCCGCTGGCTAACATACTATAGACTCTGTGTTAAATCCCATCCTGTTTAGGATAATTACAGTCACGACACAAGATTTTTAAATAAAAATAGGGCGAGTTGACATTTTATCCACCTTACGAATCCACTATTCTTTCGATAGTCGATTAATCACAAAGTATTTTTGAATAAGACTTTCCATATCACAGAATTTAATCACAGTTCTAAGGTCAAGGGTTCAATCATAGGTCGGTCTTCACTGTGTAAAGTTTGCATTTTCTCCCTGACCTTAAGTGGGTTTTCTCCGGGTACTCTGGTTTCCTCCCACATCTCAAAAACATGCAGGGTATGCTGGGTGAGCACTCTAAATTGCCCCTAGCTATGAGTGTGAGCGTCAACGGTCGCTGGGATAGGCTCCAGCACCCCCTGCCACCCATGTGAGGATAAGCGGTTCAGGAAATGAATGAATTGGATGTCTGGCATTACCTGGAAAATTTTTGATTGGACATCTATTGCCATCAAGGACAGCCAATGAGTTATTTTAGGAAAACCTTAAAGCTGATCTGGGGTTAGGAATGTAGTTTAAGGGATTCGCTTAGTTTGAGTGTAAAAGAAGAAAAAGCAACTAGTTTGTCGATTACCATCAATGGCGGCCTTGATCCGATAATGGATTAATGGTGGCAGCCCTCATGTTGACTGTCCTGCTGATCAAAGCTCAGAGCACAAGTTAATTTTTAATTGAGAGTACAGCGGCAAAACAAGGTGCTCCACATAGTAGTACAAGTCAACAACATCCCTCCCCAAAGTGACTTTGTAGCAAAGTGTCATTTGGAGGCGTATAACCCGTAATCCACTTACCTCGTCCGAGCCTCGCCAGCATTTATGGATTTCCAAGTCGTGACGCTACTTAGGAAGCCTAATTCATTTAATAAAGCATGTATTAAGGCCCAATTTAATTTGCCACGAGAGCCGTAGGCCTGGGGAAATCAATCACCTCGTTCAATAATGCACGATTTGGTGAAATCAAGTGACGGAGCTGCACGAGATCAAACTTGGCTCTTTCCTCCTCCACCTATGAATAATTCCAAAATAGAGAAAACGTGATCAGGGTAGGTTTTAATTAGAAAACCGTCATAAAGAGAACAACCTAAAAATCTACACTACAATATGCCATACATATACAGCCATTAGTGGATATATTAAATAGAGGCTGTACTATAATTTCAACAAAATGAGATTTAACGTGCAAGTCTGACTGTACCACTTTTAAAATTAATGTCATTTTGCACTTTAGGATAGGAAATTTGATGGCCCTTTGCAGTTGTGGTTTGATCAGCTAGTGTTTAAATAATAAAAGAAAAAGATATACAAATGAGCAGCATAAGTGTATAGTATTTGATAAGATATACTGTAGGTTACCCATGCATAGACTACAGCGCAGCATCTCCACGTCACATGTGGCTTCTTTCAGGGACATTAGTCACTAAAATAGAACAGAAGCATAAAGAATCCTGAAAATAATCGGGTATCAAGCCCTGGATTTTGTGTCATTGAGTGTCACTGATGGAGAATGGCGTCCAAGCCATTTGGACGGTGGTGGCAATGACTTTGTTGAGTCTGCTGAATTTCAAGATTGGAACATTTTACTGATGTATAAACATCATTGGATGACAGCAATCCACTATTTTAAGATCCTATTCAAAGCTAGATTGGTAATAGTCCTGGTTTTGTTTCAGTCTTGGGCACACTAGGTGATGATTTAGTGCCAAGCCTTGATTTTGGTCTTGTTTGGGTCTCAAACTCGGTCTTATTCCTAGCAATGCCAGTCATTTCACTGAGAAAAGATCAATGTTTTAGCAAATAAAAACTTGTATCTCAAGGCACCACTGCATTCCCTTGAATTTTGTAGCTTCCTTCCAAAAACAGCCATGGAAAGCTTTTCTTCAATCCAGTACTCTGCAAAGGAAGCGTGACACAAACGAAAACTGGACACCCACCCATCTACATTTGTGATACAAACAAAAAGCAAGAAGGATTTACTATTGCTACGAACTGGAAAGAGTTTCACCACAAGACTCCTGAAAACAAACCACCCACCACCAGTGAGAAAGCCCAGGCTGTGTTTTGGTAGTTTGAAAGTTAAGGAAGACCACAAACTTAAAAGGAAGCCTGTGGGATCAAGTGCATCTCCATAAATACGAATATTGTAGACTATAAATTTCCAATCTAGTTGAACAGGGAGGGTTGGCATATTAGATCTCTAAAGGCTGGCACGACTAATCAAATTAATCGGCAGAAACAGACACATGGACGCATCATGTCTAGGCTTAAGGACAGTTTTTTTTACCACATCCATCAGGACTCTAAACTTGCGGTAGCACGACACACAATCCCTTCTGTGTAATAACTCCGGGGTGAGGTAACATGAAAGACGTTGGGCGGTGATCTGCCTCCTACTGGCCTACTTGTCATTACATATATCATTTACTCAAATTAGAAAAAAATAAAATAATTATTAATTTGTATATGAAAAATAGAACTATAAAAAGGGAACATTTCTAATTGATTCTACACATTATAATACCGTATTTAAACAAAATGAATTAGGCTCTTATTGTAGTCCTCGTTAAAAGCACATTTTTTTGATGAATCAAAACATATACCGAATATTTGCATGTGTTTGAAAAATATTGCTAAATTACATTAAATTTAAGTTCAACTTTTGCTCACTTAAAGCTATTGGCTTGTTTGCCACAATATTGGAATTACGAAGATGCACCTGAAAGAGCGATTGTGATCACACGACTGAGATTTTCCGGGCAGGAGAAGGGCCCGATACGTCAACCCTCCCCCACTCTATTCTTAATGACAGTCTGACGTCACGGGGGACATCCCAGAGTCCTTAGCAAAGTCCGAGGTGTCGGCAGTGGAGGGCGAGATCTTCCGGTAGATGAAATCATAGAGACTGACGTCGGGTCTGGTGGCGCGACAGTTCTTGCAAACCGAGCTGGCATACTGGTTCAGAAGCCCGTACAACCTCCCTGGACGAGAAAAGAAAAAGACACAGTTTGAGAATTGAAACGTGATGAAAAACTGCTTGTGCGTGCGTCTCTGTAACTCCACTTTAGGAAATGAATGACTGGAGGGGAATTTCTCGGCGAGGCTTCAATAAATGTCAGCGGGGGAAAATGAAAAGCGGAGGGGGAGGCTGGGGTCGCAAGTAATCCACTTTAAGGCTGAATGGATGGGCCCCAGAAAAGGACATGGCCCATAAGGTGTAATAACTTCGCATACACATGGGCAGACGTTTTTTTTTCTTCCTTCCTCCCCCCCCTACGCATATTGGCGTCGTAATTGTGGCGACAAGGACAAGCCTTTCCATCTTCCCCAGCTCAATGTTGGCTGACAACGTCCCACTCACATTTACAGCGAGGCGAGCACTAACTCGTTGGCTGCATTGGATGGAGAAAGACAGACAAAATCCGCTAGACTGTTTTTATGGACTAACGGCCGCACTTTGAGGGGTGGTAAATAGGATGTGTTCATTAAGGAAAGAAAAATGCATAAACTAAATAAATGAATAAGGTGCTGTTATTCAATGCTGGTGATCCCAATTCAAATGCGTTTGACGTCTATCGCTGTCGCTGACAAAGTGGTCAACCTTACCCACAGTGACGTGTCTCTCCGTCAAGAAGGCGTGCATGTGGTGAACATCACGCATGAGGGCGGCGTCTCCAAAGGTGAAGTAGGCCACGTCCCTGCCCGCTTCCGCCGCCGCCATCAGCTGAATCAGCGCTAAGCAAAAAAAAAAACAAAAACAATACAAAAAGACTATAAAAGGGAAACAGTGGCCATTTAGTTTGAATCAGAATATAGGATTATATTGCTTTTTCATTTAATATGTATTAGATAAGGAAATTTAACAGAGAGAGCATTAGTTTTCCTTATTTTTAGTTTTTCCTGATGTGAAGTGCATTTGAAAAATTCACGAAAAAGGGTAATATGTATTGTTTTTCCCCTTTATTTTTAAAAATGTCATTTTTTTTCTTTTTAATATTACTTAAGATCAATAAAATGTATCGACTCCCGATTCAAATGGATTGCACGCCTACTGTCGTCAAAGGCTGAATTTGTTTCACTTTGAGTGTTAGCAATGGGAGATGTTAAGTCTTCTCTGGGAGGGTAAATGGGCTTTCGCTTAACGAGAGCGATCTAGCGCCAGTCCATCCTTTTGCTCCCTTGCCTGTAATCAATCGGCAGTTTAATGGAAAGCATAAACGCGTGTCAGCCGATCGATAGAGGGATGGAAGAAACCAATGAGTGACACACCGCTGGCAACTAATTGGGCAGGGGATGTTACGTTTCAGAAATGACAGCGTTGTTAACCTTTTCTAAAGGGAATTTGTTATAGGGATTAGTTAAATAAGTGAAATATGTATATATAAAAAAATCACCTTATTTTAAATTAATCCATGCTTTTAATCTGGGTAAATACTGGCATGGTTCCAGACGTTGTCACTTTTCCGATTTGATTCAAGCGCTACCTTTGAGCCGCGTGTCTCCGCCGAAAGCGCCGCATCCCCAATTCCCGGTAGCGATTGCAGACAGGTGCTTTGTGTTGGCGTTATTTCGGAAGAATCCACAGTAAGCCTGAAAAAAAGATTGCAAAGGATGAGAAAATGAGAAAAAAAACACATTTTTAATGGGGGAAGAGGAGTGTTTAAACAGAAGATTTTGTTGAAGAGTAAAAAGTGAGTCTTCATTTATACGTCTTACTTTGTTGAGCTCTCTGGTCATCTTTTCAGGGACAAATTGTTCTAGAAAGTGTTTGTATTTCAGCGCATCGATGGCCACGATCTCCGTGCATCGTCTCTGCCAGTCATCCCTTCAAATTAAAAAGTAGACGCCGTTATTTATGAACGCATAGGAGGATAAAAAAAATAACTGGCTCCGAGCACAATAATACCTGGGAGTCTCGTCTTTGTAGCACTCGTCCCACTTGTAAGTTTCAGCGTAGCCAGAATATCGACTGTACTGCTCAGCACCTGCGTGAATAAAGGCACAAGAAGCATTGGCATGATGGACACCCAATTACTATGTAGATCTTTTCATCCCACTGCTGTGAATGGAAATGAGCTTTGTCACTTGCATGGGTTTTCTCTCAAATCCCCCAAAACATGCATGGTAGGCTGGTTGAACATTAAATTGTCCCTAGGTATGAGTCTGGGGGGATGAAGGCTGGCCACCAATTCAGTGTGTGCTCTGCCTTGTGCCCATAGTTGCCTGAGATACTCTCCAGCACCCCTTGCAACCCTTGACAGGATAAACAGTACGGAAAATGAATGAAAGAATGCACTGACACGCTGGGCATGCTAATTGGATTGGCAAATTGGAATTTTCAGGCAAACACAAAAATAAATAAAAAATAGGGAATATTTTAACAACAAAACACTTTTAGCATTTCTTATTTTGACGGTTATTAAATAAAAATGGTCTTTGGGGGTTTCACATTAAACAGAAAAAAACAAAATTGCATTTGTTGGGCCATGACAGTATTTTTCTTAAGAAATCAACCATCACATCATTCAAGTCTTCTACAAGATTCTGAAAGTGCCACCGTCATCCCCGATCACCCTGATATTATTCGGACCGAAAAGTTTCCCAGCACCAGATTACATCTACCTTCCGATCTGATAACGCCCCCAACGGATTACACCGACATCACGTTGAAAAACGTACGGGAAGACCCACATTAGAGAGGAATAAAATACGCCGGGTGAAGAAACAGAAAGAGAAAAAAAAACTGCTTGCATGCCAGGAATATCTTGCAAGCTTTTAATGAATCTAAGACGCAACTGGCCCATTCCATTAGTGGAGTGATGACCTCAGTGCAGTTATAAATTCCTTTCTGTCTAAATGTAATAAAGTTAAGTGGGGAGGAGCAAGAGGAGGGGACAGAGGGAAGGCAGTGGCAACGGAGGAGGGAGGTGAACAACAAGTGAAGGTGACTCGGGAAAAAGAGATGAATGCACCGGAGAAGACGGGGCAGCGGCGCCGTCGTGTCTCCGGCCACGGTACTTAATAAGACAAAAGTCGATTTTTAACGTTGAACCACAAAATGAAGCGGTTTTGTTTGTTTGGCGGGGTCGTTGGACAAAAGCGTCATTCTTGGTCTACAGAACCATTGTGTAGAAATGGGCACAGTGAAAATATAACCAAGTCGGCTAATTAGGTATAACAGTTAACAAAGATCCTTTTTTTTCCAATCCTACATTTTATGTTGCAACTTAAGGTGCAAATGTTTCTTGGTCTAACAAGAATTTTTACTGGGTTGTCCATTATATCAGAGATTGCAATGTAATGGGGTATGTTTGTAGAATATTGGGGCCTACCTGTAATGATGAGGCATTCATTGTGCTCCAATGCTTCTGTGAAGAGACGGGACACGATAAGTTCGGGGTTGATGATAAAGCGAATCTCCTCTTGGACCAGGCCGTGGCCAGTGACGCCACCGCCTACGAATCTGTTTGCAAAGTCCACCTTAAGAGAGAAATGAGCAGTTTTTTTTTAGTATAACCAGTCTTCCATTTAGAAATAAAAGAAAAGCTGAGCGATTTAACTTGCAGTTAGTTTGTACATGAAAATGACCTAATTAGTGTACCCTAATTTCCTGCCACCCACTGAGGCCATTTAACACAGATCAAGATCACGAGCTTCCGTCTTGTTTGGAAATAATCGAATGAACAAGCAAAATGATGCATCTTGGAGCCACCCACAAGACAGATGGAACTGAATTTTCCTTCCTTCTACATTGTAATTTGGACTTTAATGGACAACTCATAAATCATCAAATATACCCAAAACTAATGTATTTAGAGAGTTAATGAATTATTTTTTCCCCCTCAAATGAACACTATCACTATCAACCTATCAGTATAGAAGACGACATTTTTTTATTTTAATCCCTTTGCGCACGTTGCGAATGTTATTGCATTTTAATGACAATGCTGCATTTAAAATTGTCTTTGAGGGGGGAGGGTCCTGCTCACTGGCCCGCAACCACGTCATTCCGTGTGACAGCTATTATGTTTCTATCCTCGCCTCTCCTGGTTGACCTCGAGACTCATCCTGCGATCACATGGGTCTGACAGGATGACAGTTGAGTCTGGCCTATCAAAACATCAGCACAAAAGCTGTCGTCAATCCACCCGCAGGATGGCTCGCACTCTGGAGTCTTCACTATCCCACACTTTTGTTTTTCCTGAGCTACTCATGTGGATACATCAGCTGTCAGGCAACAAAAAAAATATGTATAGTATATAAATGTACACTTGCTATGCTTAGGAGGGGTCTAAAACGGCGACTTGAGGGTGACAAGATGCTCTTTTGTTCTCCCATCGTGGCTTTCGATGAGATCTCGGAATACAAATGGCGAATATTCAAGTGAAATTTGGATTTTGGTTCTTTTGGAGCTTTCCTAATATTTCTATTACATTTTACCAGCCGAAAAATGATGTCATACCTGCAGCATCCCATAACCGTCATCTTCAATTTTCCCCTCACATGTGATATGTAAGCGCGTCAGCTCAGTCTGGCAGCTGGAAAAAATAAAATACACTTTTCATTGACACACTAAGCGTTTACACAGTATGCAGATGAATTTGAAATAGGGAATAAATTGAGTAATACCTCTCCCAGTTTGGAAGTGTGTTTATTGTTTGTCTTGTGAAGGTCACAAGCCCTTTGGGTCCTAAAAGACAAGGATCAACAAGTAAAGCCTATCTTTTTTTGTGAAGTAATAGGGAATGTGGTGTCACTGTTTCAAGCTTACTGTTCTGTGAAACTCTCCTAAAGTAGCAGATGAGTGTTTTCAACTTTTCAATCTTTCGTGATGATGAGCCTTCGAATAACCTGCAAGAAAAGCCAAATCCAACCTTCTTTTAAGAGAACATCTTTCAATCTTACATTATACGTCAAAGTTAGTGTCCACGAAAACATAAACAACCCATGTGGCAATTTAACAGTGTTTTAGCCTGTGATAATATATAAGGGAGCAAGGAAGTAGTTTCTCTTTTTCCATTCAATTGCAGCCTGGCCTTCCCAGCACAAATGGACTGGGCGTCTAATCGCCATCACTAGCAACCGATAAGTTAACCCATTTTTTCCCAGGGAGAAAAAGTGCAAGTGAAGCGCTACGCCTGAGCTTTCCGTCCTCCCCCTCCGACATATCCATCACTTAAGAGAGGACAAACATGGACAGTTGTGCCAAAAAAGCAATCAGCAGATTGCTTGCCGCGCTGCCTGTCCAAGATAGAGCGCAACTCTAGCCAATAAGCAAAGTGACAGACACTCCCTCAATTATAGGGAGAGGGTGGGTGGGGGGAGCGAGGGGGGAGATAGGCAATAACGATCCAGCGTCTATTTTAGACTTAGGCGGCTTGTCTGGTCTCATCCTTTCACAAACTCGTTTCTGTGGGACGCTGCGGGAAGAAATGCTGATAGTCAAGGTGGACCGCGGGTATGGGCAACTAGAATCGATGCTGATTTGATTAAAGTCCTCTTCACTCAGCTTATCATTAACATCTTTATGACCTTAACTCATGGGCTACCATTGACAGGGACAGAAGTCCAATTCTTTTGAACTGGGCACATCAAAATGGGAGATTTAAACTTTTTTCATGATTCTGCGATGTCTTCAAAAGTAGGAAATGACACTTCTTGGTTCAGCAGACTGTATGTGCCACCATCACGAGGTAAAAATACAAGTAGGCCGGATGTTATTAAGCATGTCACTAATGAGAAGACAAGGGAAAATTGAGTTGGGACCAAACCTGGACTATGTCCAGCAGGTGAAGATAAATTACTGTAAATGTAATAAGGCAGCTAGTAGTCAAATGTCATTAGACCATGGCTGGAAACATTAACCGTGGTAGATGTCCAATCCATTTAAAACGTGAGCGTTGGAAGATAATGATCAGGCTTCACTGCCATTGACGCCACCAGACATCCAATCGTATTCCAGTCAAAATGGATTGGACGGATATCGCAGTCAATGGAAGCCAATTGGCTATTTTCAATGAAAAACAGTAAAAGGATAAAAGATTCAATGATCTTTTGTTTAAATATCACTTTTTCATATATGTATATATATACATATTTAAATTTTAAAAAGGAGGGGGGGGGGGGGGGGGGTTAGTGGAAAAAACTTAAATATTAAATATTGCGGTTTGATGTTGGAAACAAACTTTAGGATTTTTTTAGGCAGTAGTGCCCCCTAAAGGAAATCAGTTTGCTTTCCAAATGTTCATGTTATTGAGATAAGAGCTAACATTTTGTTCCAGTGGCTCTGTCAAGAAGAAACAGGCCCAAATGAACATGTCATCCATCCTCTTGGTCCTACTAAAATGGCTCCGCTAAGAACTCACTGTGTATGATCAACTTTGAGAAACATGCTTTCCACCTGTAGAAGTTGATCTCGGGATAGTTGCAGTACTCCGACTTGCGGGAGTTGCGTCGTGGGAACGTGCAGAAGAAGGCGTTGGCCAGAAGACAGGCGATTTGCTCCTGAGACATTGTCAGGGAATGGTTCATCCTTGACTTTAGCAATGGGATCGGCTGAGAAACAAAAAAAAACAAAACAACAACAACAAATAAAATAAGACTCTCAAAAAGAGAAGACTAATACACACACCCACTAGAAAGAACTATTTTCTCCTGTGGTGAGATACGCACATGAAATTCCTGCCTATGGCCAGATTATGTTTCAATAATAGAAAAATATATTGTTGTTAGCTAGATGACATTTATTTTGTTCCGATCTCTATCATTTGAAACCTGTGAACTAAAATGTAATTGAAAAGTGGTCTATTTTAGGTAGAGATGATGTTACGTACCATTGTGCAGAGCCGTGGGGCACTCAGTGCCAGTTTGACCATGGAAGGCAGTACGGCCTCGTAAAGGTGCTGAACCTCACAATGTTCCAGACACTAAAAAGAGAAAAAGAATTACGAGCTGTGGCCCATGTCACTTTTCCTTGGGATGACATCATTTTCATTTTTTTATGTTCATTAGTAAAACCAAAGCCTCATTTGTTCCCTACAGGTTGCTAAAAATAGACGACCCACTCTCTACCAATGGTGCCATACATGGCAAAATGCAATTAAACCAAGTCTATCAATCATCTCATTTCATTTTGGACTACAGAAATAAGACAATTAAATAAAGCAACACAAAAAAGTCATACAATTGGGGCTTGAAGTGACAAAATGCACCTTTTTTAAATGTTAAATTATAAAAAGAAAAGCTGTATCAATCTGGAAGATATGGCCCGGCAGTATAAAAGCAGCAGCGACATACTTGAGCTTGCCTCAGCAGTTCCCCCCGAAAATAAACACACTTACGCCGTCATAGGGGTGGATTTATGACGACATCACTTATGAGCGTATTGGCTTCAAATGTCAGCGTCATCAATCACTCGCCTTATTCTATCAAGGTAAGCGGGGCAACTGATTAAATGGACCTTCTGGAGTTAATGCAAATGACCAATCGCGCGGGCTGAGAGATTGAGCCGGCCGCCGGCAGGGGTGGCTTGATTTTTTCAACTGCCGGATTTCGGGTCGGCAATTTGTCCGAGCCTGGCGTTTATGTGGCAGCCGAGCGGCTCTGACTAAACGTTGTCAAAAGTAATGAGCTGGCAGCCGTCATAAAAAAAAAAAAAAAAACGCTCCGGCGGGACTAATAGATGGTGGATGTGGCAGAAGGAAGTTAGAAATATGAGAAGCCCAGGCGGTTATGGCCGTTGATCAGAAATGGAAAGGCACTGCAGACGGGACACCAGCTATAAAATTCCTTCTTATTATTTTGTATGTAATGATGCCACCCTAACCCTCCCACTCTAAATGGATTGGACTACTAGAGACAAATTCAGGGTTGAAGTGTCACATTTTTGTACTTAATACATTGGGGGTTCTTTCTTAAATTTATCTTTGAAGTTGCAATGACACAGTGGGCTATGACGTACTTAATTTAATATACTATAAAAAGGCATTTTATGAACTGAAAATACATTCTTTTCCTATTTCAACCTTTAGATAGAATGCTAAGGAAAGCCTTGCTTGAATTAGAATGGAGGACACTCAGGCGAAACTAGACTTCTATTTGATGGCCTTACTTAGCATTTTTTTTCCTGATAGGAAGATCCTTTTAATTTAATTGGATAAAGCAATAAAGTGGCTCACGTGGCTGATTGATTTTGCAAACTCAAGACATTTTGAAAGGTCTCTCTCTATCTGATCTTGCTTGATCTTAAAATACCACAAAGGATTGCATTTGCTAATAGTACCGCTTCAAACGTTTATTTTTATGGATTATGTTGGTAATTACATGACTCATCATGTCAGATACAAATCATGTTATTTTCTGTTATTTTCTACTAGACTTATCATTTTTGTTTTAAATGGGCATTTTAAGCAGATGTGGTAAAAAACAACAACAACTTTAGACTATAAATACTATGCAAGTGTATAATAGCGTAAAAATAGTATCAACTGAAGACTACATAAATAGTATGTTTTATCTATGGTAAATTTTATTTTTCTGAAATTAAAATAATTTAAAGATGTAGTTTTTCCTTCTTTTTATCATATAAATAGAATACGTTTTTTTATTTATGGTCTTCACATGATAAAATAGAAAATATATTTTGAGTATAATGAGTTTATGTATAAAGAAAATGTTTCTGATTTTATATTATAACATACCTCAGTGCAAAGGAGGTTGAGGGCGGTAAAGTCCCATTTCTTGGCGTGCGCTGTGTTATATCGCAAGATGGCATCCTAAAACATAAAAAAAAATCCAGATTCTAGCACCAACAACGAACTCAATACTGATATTATTAGTGCACATACTTGATTATTAAAACCAAAGGGAATGTTAGACAATCCAGCTAGCACTGCCATCTTGTGGATCTTTTCAACCCAAGTGGAATGAGTGAGGATATTTTCATTTTATCTTTAATAAAATTAAACTAATAATCCCTGTGGTCTAATTCAATAGTAAATCCACAAATTGATATGCTTACCCGCACATCTAGAGAACTTTTGAAGCCTCCTTGCAAGGCAGAGTGGATTAATTCCCAGCGACTCTGAACACCACCACCGTCCTAAGGCACACAATATTAAAATACATTATTTAACAATGTCTTATACTATTCCAACTTTGGCTTCATGTCTGAGTCCGTGAACAACTTTGACCTCCGTCTCCACGGGAAAAAGATTCTTCTCGGAGCAAGGCATCTTGACAGACACGTCGTCCCACGCGTCTTTGAACTTGCCGGGGTACGGGACGGGAACCTCCCCTTCTCTCAAGAGATCTGTCTGTGGGATTGACAAGTAAAAAGGATTAACCAGAGGGCTTCCCCCATTGGATTGTGTGCAACTGATCAACTAAAATTTTAATGGACAGCTATTTTGATTGCAGGATAATCCTTCTATTTATGGTATTTCAATCAAAGATGCATTTTAAAAAATATAAAGGAAAATATACACTTTCTATTAAAAAATTAAAGACAAATATTCTGTAATCCTCAAGGAAAACATGATAATCTTGGTAATTAATCAATATAACCGCTACTTTTACTTTGGAAAATGAATTTATATGTGATGTGATTCATAGGTGAGCCGACTATACAACTCACTACAAAAAAAAATCAGTAATTCAACTCAATCAAAGTAATCCTTTTGACAGTGTTAATAAAACATCACAAGAAATGCCAAAATGAAAACACTTGTCCTTATAAAAACGCTGAATAGTGTTATTGAAGATAAAGAAGAGTGAAGGGCTTCCTCACCCTGACAGTGACAGTGTGACAGCTCGGCATAGCTTTCAGGTGAGAAAGTGGGGGGGCACATTGGGGCATCCTGTTCAGCTCATCAATGGGGGTCCCCAGCCATCTTCCGCTCTCGTCGTTGGCCGGAGATGGAACACTACACAGAAAAGTGACAATCATCAGAATTGGAGTCCCATATTCGAGGACCACAGGACAGCACAGTAGAAACCACTATCGATTTTTTTTCAGTAAACAATTGGACCTTGGTGGCTGCCACAGGGCAAATATAAGGAGAAATATGTTTTCTAAATACCTTTGAGTGGCACCTGACAGGTTGGAAAGCAAGTCCTGGCTTAAATCTGAATCGCTAGAGTCGGCCAGATTTCCAGCTCCCACAGCCAAACGCAGGGCGTCAGGTTGTGAGACGCAGCTCCGAGGGTCCACACAATCGCCAACCAGTGATTTACCGAGCGGGCTGTCGGGACTTTGCATCTCCACGTCGTCAGATGACGGGCCCCTCCTCGCTTTGGAATTGGGGGATTTGGTGGTGATGCAGGTGGCTTTCACGGGATGAGGACCGGGGGAACCGGGCCTCTTGGATTTCTGTCCGTTGGAACACGGCAGCGGGGCCGGGCTGCTGCTTACGCTGGCGAGTGAATGATCAGCGCTTAAAGAAGTGGCGTCCATTAAATTTTGAGAGACCGTGTCTCCTTTTTCAAAACAGTCAACTTCTGAGTGTGTGCAGAAGAGTTCCACCGATCCGCCTTGTGATTGGCTGTCGCCGGTCACACTATAAAAGCACACGAGACAATGAGTAACGTCCAAACAATTAAATGACATTTAAAGTATTTTTATGTACCTCCTCTGGGAATCCATTTCTGCATCCATATTTGAGAGATCAAATAAGACAGCTGGACGAAAACTGCTGAAAAAAAGTCACACATTAAAAATAAGAATAGAAGTAGAATATAGTCACATACTTATAGTAGGCCTGACACATACAATATATTGACAATTAACTGGCATTGAGTCAATAAATGCAAAATATTACCTAGAAATGAGCATCGGAACAAAAAACTATCCACTGAGAATAATTGGATATTATGTAATGTTCTAAATGTGTCATTGTTTTCCACAGCAAAATAAGTTTGCAAATATCTTATCACTTGAAGATAGGATGTTTTTGCATTGAGATTTGTGAAATGATCACTAATAATAGTGAAACAAAGAAAACACATGAAAATGTACTGTACGGTGTGCTATTGAGGGCATAAGGTGTCCAATCCAATCGGTCTGGGGAGGATGGCTGCGATCGAACGATCATTAGGTGCCAACCATCCCAGTTTAAATGAATTTGACGTCTGTTGCTTTCAATAGCAGTGGATGAATGAAATTAGTCATCTAAAATCGCACGTAAACGCAAGTCGATGAACGTCATGAACACTGGACCATCATCGATAGAAAACGTGAAAAACAGATCCAACTAGTATCAAAACTTCAATGCACATAACGATCGGAAAATTAGCTCAAGCGTAAAATGTACTTTGTCAAACATTAAAGCAATTACATCCAAGATCCAAGCTAATTTTGTATCGAAACGCATATTACAAACATTTGGTTCTGTTTACTGGCTGACAAAGCAGCTGCATCAAGCTAGCGGTCGCTGTTAAAAAGGAGAAGATCCAACTTACAAACATCTCCCTCTTAGGTTGTTCGATTTTAGTTGGATGCATTAAATACTTCTTTGCTTTTCATTGCGTTTGCAACTACGCGATGCCACACTATAAAGCTTTGAAAATACTGTACTAAAAGATGGTTATTGTCCCATTTCTGCTTTATTGATATGGCAGCACGACAGCTGCTATTCCTTGACGGTAGATGGAAGCGCAACCAATAGGAGCATTTGATATAGAATGAAGGCGGATTCAGACGGCGGTGCCATGGAAACCAAACCGGAAAGTTGTGTGTTTTTGATTTTGTCGTGAAAACAATTTCGCGGACAAAAAAAAAATCGCATAACATTGCAGGGACTCAAAATGATGTCAATTTAAAAGTCTCTCTACACTGACTTATTTTTGGATTTAATTGTCCAAACCTCATTTGATTAAATGCCATATTCCATGAGTCAAACTGAAAAAGAAAAGTACTGAAGCAAGACTTAAAAACACAGAAATCAGGTCAAAATAATTCCAACTCAAACAAAAATCACATCAGGAAATTAATTTCAATAAAAAAATTAAAAAAGAAAAAACATGCACACGCACACACTTTGAAATAGGTGACAACTATAGTGCAAATGATAAAAACAACAAAAATGTGCTCCCATCAAGTCATTGTAAGTTGCTTGAAGGAATTTCAGAGTTGACTTGGCAAAAGTTACTTGGTGAAGGGCTTCACGATCTTCATGGAAATATAATTCTGTAGAAATAATAAACATTTTAACCAATATCTGAAAAATGATAGTTATCAATACATATTGGTCAGTAGTCAATTTGACCCAAAGATCATGTAAGGGTGAGGGACCACCATTGCAAAAATGACAGAAACTTACTGGTAGCGAGTAGAAAAGAATCCCAAGGAACAGAAATACTAGTAGCAGAATGACCCCGATAATGAATATCGTTCGGAATTTCCGCCACACGATAAACTTCACGGTCTTGCATGGGCTGGAGAACCAGAAAAATGAAGTGTCGGGTCGGCTGAAGAAAAAGATAATGATGTTAGTTTTGCATTTGCTAAGACGATGTCAAGATAAATGTTGTGAAAGTCACTTTGGTGGCTCCAGTTTGGGGTTCATGTTTGGCTCTTCTCTGCCTTTTCCTGCAGCTCTCTCCTCCATTTCCTTCTCGTCCACTATTTCCAGGGTCATCTCTATTTTCCCCTGAAAAAAAATGGATCGACTTAAATTTCTCTCCTTAAATGAAGACAAAGAAGAAACGGGGAATTCATTAGAAGGGTTCAAACATACGCCAAGGACGTTCTTCCCTTCTTGCCAAATGGTGCATGGCCACCAGCCACGAACTGACTTTTGCAAGAAGAGCGAGTTGCAGGGGGACTTTTTGGAAGAATTGGAGCTAGGCAACATGTTCAAGGTACATTTATCAGGGGTCTTTGCAGGGGCCATTAGATTGAGAAGGTCCAGCTCGATTGAGCCTGTGGCACATATTCGAACATCCTTTACAGTAGACAATAACCTTAAATTTTGAGACCACAAATCTTTTTTTTACCCAAGTAGTCATCCAAAGAGAATTTGTCATTGTCCCAAATCTGGATAATCAACTTGGGAGGAATTCTAAACGCAGTCTTGTCCAGATTCCAAAAATGTTCCTCAAAAGTGAGAAAGAAATGTCATTGGACGTTCGGCCGGCCCGAGTTTAATTATGATTGGGGACCCACTCACTTTTTTGGAGATGACACACATCTGCTCCGTGGGGAGGTAGTCGAAGGAAAACACAAACCTCCAGTTGAAATTTCCATCACCATCCAGGGATCTGTAATGAACATCTGTTTTCTGCTTGTCCTCCTCCATGCCTGGCATCCATCTAGAACATGGAGAAGAAAGAATAACATGTGGAATTTAAAAAATAATTGAAGAAGAGAGAAGTACAATCCATTTTGACTGGGTTGTAACTTTGTGTCCCTTCAAACATCCCCATTTTGCCACAATTTTCCACCTATGGAATTAGATTGATGATTGATTTTTCCCTTTTCCAACCTTTTGTTTTCCATTTACCGCTTAACAACTTGGAAAAACTGATTGAGTTTTTTCCCCAGGCACACTCATTTCTTCTTTTCAACCTACTAAAACAGGGCACTGATAGTGTCCCAAATTATTATTCTTTCTTTCCCTTTTCCACCCAAGAAATGATGACACCACCAACACCAAGTTGGTTTACATTTGAACTCATCCTACCTATTTGTCAATTCCCACCTAAAAAAAATTGCAACCCTCCTTATGTTTCTTAGGTGGTTAATGATCTATTCCCGATAATGACAGCGACTCACCCCTTCACGTAAATATCACTCATGCTTTCCCCTGTGATGCTCGTTTCATCCAGAGTGACATCGGTCGTGTTCCAAATAACGGCACGCAGGAAGTATCTGTAAGAAAGTTAGATACAGCTTTCAAATTGTACTGTACTCAATTTCCCACTCACAAAACGTTCACACTTTTTGGCTTTCCGTGGAGTAATGACAGACGGAGGCCCCGGCATCCCCAGACTCTTGGGAAAGATATCCACCCACATCTGAATTCGTCCCTATGTTTTATAGGAAAAGTAAAAAACGGGTAAAAACACCTTTTCATACTGTATTAATGTTTCTATTGCAATATTGTCAATATAATCCATGTTTCTCAACCTGGGACAAGTTGGGTTGATAGGAGCTACACAAGGTTCTGGTCTCCACATGCTCAGGCACCAAGCCCAGTTCCCTGAGGACGTGTAGTGATAGTCTCTCTCGCGCTGGGCCCAGGTGGGGGTATGTGGGCTCGGTGGTTTCTGCAAAGGGATAGAGAAGGTCTCAGTTGTAGAAAATAACTTAGTTGTGGATTCATGGCCAACGCATTTTGTTACTAGTTACCAAAATCCAGCAAGGTGTATTGTTTTCCTGAGAATAACAAAGAGCTTCCGTCGCCCTCTAAACGAGGAGGAGGAACACCCCGGATTTTAGCCACATTTTGGAGGATGTGGGAAGGTTTCAGCTGGTCTCTCCACTGATTAATACCAGACCTGAAAGGGAATTGTGTCAAACAAAAAATATAGAAGGTCCTCCATCACTAAAATAAACAAATCAAGGGTAATAGACCTCCAATCCATTTGGACTGGATGACCCTTTTTTGTATTACCACATCCACCTGAGAATGGCTTGTATTTTTCCCCTCATTCACTTTCCCTTTTCTCCAATTTCACCAAAGACATTTGAGACAAAAATAATATAAAAAGTAATAATAATAACCTTTAATTAATCGAAAAAACTCACGTGCAAAAAGTCTGCGGCAGGCCACAGCAAGGCCTGAATCGAGATAAAAGTCGGTTTTCCAAATCAATGATGGTCTCGCCCACTTTTTCATCTCGGCTAAGCAAGTCATAGTCATATACTGCGATCTTCAGATCCTTGTCTTGTGGCAAGTAGCAGGAAAGCTCAAACATCCTAAAACAAATTAGAACTGTTTATATAAAATAACACATTTTGAGACCAAAATATTCCCATTAATTCACCTTCCAATTTCTGGATTGAGAGTATTGGGTTGGTAATTATCCCTGTCATCCACAGTCTTCCTCCCCAGTGAAATCTTGACATATGGATCGCACTGAAAGAGTATTTATTCATAGCGCTCATTTTATAATTTTTTGGTACGGTGTAATGTTGTTTATAATCAGCTCACCATTCCGTTTGTGTCCTTGGGCTGCAGGTCGATACAGCGGACCACGTAGATACGGACCAGACATTCCTGAGGTGCGCTTTCGGGAAGCTCTTGGAATTGTCGGGGCGGGGCCTGCACGCCTGGGTCGTCGGGTAGCGGGTAGATCTTGAAGGCGCCCTGTGTGTCAGCAATGCAATGGAGAAAATCATGTTTAAACGGCAGTTCGTAACTTAAATGCATCAAGTAGTGCTGCAAATTAAAACAATCCAGTGTCTCCATCAACAGAGTGAGGCAGTGTATATTGGGCCGCAATGTGCAAGAACAGATCTAATTAGGTGGCGATAATGATGATATACATTTAAAATGAGGATCATTAAGCTTACTTTGAACTCTCCAACAACAGAGGGATCATCGTCCCCTTCGTCGGTCTTTCCTCGTTGGAGTTTGAAAGTGCCGCAAAAATCGGTGAGACCCTGAAATTGCTCTACTTGCTCCAGTTCGCGGTCATACACCTGCAGTCATACAGCGGTTACCAAATATGAAATATGAGCATGTAAATTGGTCCTCAATAAAAATCATTTATTACCAGTCAAAAAGAAATTTGCTGACTACAAGTACCGATTAAAAAAAAATCACATTCATATTTAGATAGTTTAAAGGTGATCACATCCTTACCTCCAAAGTGTCATATCCCTTCTCCAGGTAAGGCCCACACTTTTCTTCCTCTCCAATGGAGGCGTAAAACTTACTCCACCAGTCGACTGCATCCTCTTCCTGCCCAGTCCAAATGAATTTGACATCAATCACCGTCATTGGTGGCCAAATGAGTCAGAAAATAAAACAAAACAGAACTGACACTCACCTTGTCAGTTTGAACCTGTAATTGGATTGGATAATAGCAATTAGGTTAATAAAAGATTGTTTTTGTGAGTGCATTAGTTCATTGACTGCCTTTGACAACAGTAGACGCCCATTCTATTTGAAAGTTGATTCACCTCAGATTTGACAGTTGAACTTTCCTCAATGTCTATGACAACGTCTCCCTGAGCGGCTGCAATCATTGCCACTGAAACATAAAAAAGGCATTACAGTGATTCGCGATAAGTGAAGTGGCGATAATCGGGGGAAGACTGCACAGAGGGGGTCGGTTATCCCATGGTTTGCTTCTCACACTGCAACTCTTCCATCAGGAGGCAGTATTACTAAATATCAGTATTGAAATAGTCCGAATTGTGCCCCCCCCAAAAAATCTACATTGTTTTTAACTGTACAGTCCCATATACTTTGACGTAAGAGGAAATTAGACATATGATTGTTTTTTTTTTAGATTCAATCTCCCACTTCAATTGAATTAGATGTCAAGGGCTATCAAACGCAACCAGTAAGTTAAGCGTTCCTGAAACAAACAAAGTTATTCTAAGGTGCATTGTACAAAGATTGTGACAACCAACCCCGCTTTGCTCGATAGTGGCACGTGTATATGCCAAATGTCTACCTCTGACGGACATGCAGACTTGACTGTTGACCCGATAGGGGTCACAGCGGAAGTCCTCCAAGTAGTCGATGGTGCACTGGCCCACTATTGGCTTCCTCCCAAAGGGTCTGTGGTCTATTACTTTCAGGACAATGGGGGGAGTGTACATCTCTTCTTTAGGAAGAAGCTGGAAAACAACAACATGCGGAAGATGTGATTAATGAGTTCAATGAATTAAACACAAAGGGAGTATTATCAGAATTCCAGGATATGTTTGTGATCTGAAATGTTAGAGTCAGGAAGTCAGTTTCATAACTCAAAGGGAGTGCCCACCATGACCAAATCTCGCTCTGACCCAAAATGTGCCCCCACAGGTGGATGCCAATTCTTATTTACAATTGTGTGTGTGAACAGATAACATGAAGAATTCACACAATGTCAATGAAAACATAATAAATTACATTTACATGAATACAAAGAAAGTGTGAATGAACAGTCCAAATGAGAGAGTTAAAAGCAGTTGTTACCACTTTGAGTAGAAGCACAGATCCAGGAAAGTTGGGGTTCTTCTTAAAATTCTTGATAACAGCCGTTTGTACGATTTCACCACCACACTCGACGATCAAGTTCGGAGACGTAACAGTGGCTAGCTGGTAGCTCCTCATGTTCCTCAAGCCCCAAGTCAAGACCTGCCGATTCCAAATAATTCCTGTTCTTCTTGCCATTTTTGCTTTGAAAAGTCACCAAATGTGGTGTAACAAGCATGAAAGATTCTACCTCGATGGCGGTGAGCTGCACAACTGGCCTGATACCTTGAGGAACCATGTAGAGCTTCTCTCCTCGTCGAGGAGGAGGCAGGGGAAGATCTCCATCTTTGGCCTTACGAGGAAGAACACACCACATTTTCAGAGCATGGCGGATCATTCACTTACTTCTGAGTTTCGGGTGGATTTGCGCTTGCCTTGTCCTTCAGGAGAAGCTCAGCCGCCAGCAGGACTTCTCCAGCACTGCGGCCCTTCATGGTAACAGGATACCACTGCAGTTTATTACCAGAATTCACACTGAGGTCCAGTTTGACGACAGGAGGGCAAATACAGCGTCCCATGGCCTCGTCTTTCCCCTGAAAGGCATAACAGTCTGACAAGAGTCCTTCCGTCATTGCCGACTTTAGCTCTGAAATCGTACCACTTTGTCGCTGTCGTAAAGTTCCAGCACAACGTTAGGAGGGTTAACGGTGACGGTTTGTGGATCCCCGTGAATTTCCACATCGTCAAAGATGAGAGTCTGATCCCAGGTGGGGTTCAAAGTTGTGGCAACGATTTCCGTAGTCTTGCTTAGATGAAGGAAAGAAACGTGGGCGTACGGATCTGAACAATACAAAGCCAGTTGTCCCTTCTGTTCAGGGTCAGTTTTAGATGGTCTTTGATCTGTGAAATGAATTCACCTGAGAAGCTGTCTTTGTCCATGGCAAGGAGATTCCTGGCCTGGTAAACATACACTCTTAGGTGATAAAGACCGGAGCCTGTAGGAAACAGTTTCAATTGAATCACTACTAAGAACAATACAATCTAGCTCAACTACCTGTTTGTACATAATTCTTCTGCTCTCTTTCCATTGATGTAGTCAGGAAATGGTGAATGGCAAAGTACAAAAGCTTTTGAATCCTTTCAAGTACAACGGACATCTGTTTAATAGTTTGCCCCTTTCCTGTATGTCTTAAGTGTACCTGCAAGTACTTCAACTTGCATGTATACTTGTATGATGATAATTTTTGTGTAGTGCCATCAATGGCAGACAATGAGTAAAGAGTTCAAATAATATAGAAGATTGATAAAAGATTGATGCATTTGACAACTCACGGCTAAAGTGACAGGAAACTGTGGGAGTGTTGGCTCCAGATAGTTTGGAGGCGACAATTTTACTGGGTTTCTCGTCAATGTCAACTCCCTGTCAAGAAAAAAAACACAGGGAGAGATGTGCTTTAAAAGCTTTAGGAAGAGCAAAAGTGATGTATATGCGGTTTTGGTTTGCGTGAGGAAGTTAACATCAAGAGTCACATGCAAGTGAATCACCACCAACAGTGCAAATGAATCAGACTGAAGTTTTCATAGAAACAATGTAATTCACCAGTTCGCCTTCCAGCTTGAAGATAGCGCACGCCCCGATGCGGTCCGACGGGACCATCTTCCTTCGCCAGCGCCGGCGTCGGAACGTGTCAGACGAGCGTTCTTTGCGGTGAAACTTCCAGCCAATGAGGGAGGAGTATTCCCAGCCTTCGCCAGTCTCTCGTTTCTGCGTGGGGAAAAAAATAGGTATAGGTGCAGTTTAATTTGAAATTGCTAATCAACTACTGCTCACTTCGGGGATGACTTTATCGGAGATTTTCTTCCTGGGTCTGACCAGCCTCTTCCTGCGGTGGACGTGGTACATCTTCTCCACAGCCACCCACGATTTGGGCTTGTCGTTAGGCGGAATTGTCACACCGTACTCCCAGCCTATAATTAAAAAGAGATATAGTTTTAACCAATTGTGTGGCATCGATGGCACTAGACATCCAATCCATATGAAATGGGAATGAATGGACGTTCATTCGCTGCCACCCTCCCATTTGCAATGGATTGGACGTCTACTGGTGATAAAGAGTTTTAGTAATTTTTTTTTTAAGGGCATCCATCACCTTTTTCATCCACAGCTCGGTTGCCGTCAAAACTCCAGTCATCCTCCCACGTCCATCCAATTGGACACTCGAACTCTGAAGGGCTCAGAGCCTTCTCCCCATTCTAAAGAAGACACACATATTCATTTAAGTTTTTGTTATTTCCCGCAAAGAGTATGAATTAATTTTGGTGGGAAATCTTAAAAAAACAAAATCTAAGAGCAGATGGTTAGTTTGTTTTCCACCAAAGCAATTGGAAGATGAAGTGTGTAAAGTTTTTAATTCCCTTTTCCTACAACTGACCTCAAAACCCATTTCTACAAGCTATGAAGAAGCACATGCTCACTTTCATCCCCTGTGGGATATTGTGCGCCTTATTTTTATCTTTGTGTGTCACATCATGAGTTAATGTGACCTTTAAAAACAACCGACAACAGTGTTGTTAAAAAAAGAGAACTACGGCCAAACACTGGTAAAAAGACATGAGTGTCATACCACATCGGTGTAGGGCTCCGCGGCATGCTTCCACTCTCCACCGGGGAAACGTGTTTCGTTGTGAAAAACCTCATCCGTGAACTCTGTGTGGCCCGCGTCGGCTTCTGTCAACAGGCTGTGGAAGGCAGCAAAAGCCCACATGTTTACAGAACCCTTTTGAGACTCAAAGCGCAGCAAAAATACACGAGAAAGTAAGTAACAAGGGAGGTCAGGGAAGGGACAAGGCAAGAATTTCTGAAATTCCACCTTGCCAGTGAATTATGATTCATGACAAGTAACCGTGGAATGACAGCAACTCATTTGTGGCCATTGAAAGAAATAGAAAAAAGTTGATTAGTTGCCATTCCGCCCAGTTTAAATGACAGGCAACACCATCAACCTCATTCTAAATAAAATAAAATAAATGTTCGTCCTAGTACCTGCGCTCAGGATCGATGAACCATTCGCCATTCCACTCCCACCCATGTGGTGGCCTGAAACGCTCTCGTTGGAGTTTGACTTTTCCAGTCACATCTGAAATTTTGTGGCGACCCACCAGACCATTAGTTCCCCACTTTCCCAATAAATGGGCCTGATTTTCATACTACAGAGAGAGAGAGAGAGAGAGAGAGAGAGAGAGAGAGAGAGAGAGAGAGAGAGAGAGAGAGAGAGAGAGAGAGAGAAGATTTTTAATCTGTGGGGAAAAAGATCTTTTTGCAAAAACAGATTGAAAAACCTATGAAAAAAAACAACAGGTTGTGCGAAAACAGTGCAAAAAATGTAAAAAAAAAAACTAATAGAAAACTGAAGAACTGCAAAATAATTAAAAAAAAACTGAAGTACTATACAAGACAACACTGCAAACATTGAAAAAACTAAAGAAATAAACAAAACATATATATCATGACAGTAGCTTTGCTTTCAATGTCAATAGATACCATTTCGGCGTATACGCTGAAGTTTCCTTCCGAGAAGTCATTGAAATCCTTCTCCAATGCTGAGAGGCCAAGCCACATGTTGACTCGCAGCTGAACAGGGACCTTGACTCCTTTGTTTTTATCCATGGGATACTAAAAAAAAAAAAGCTCCAAAAAGGGAGAAAATGAAGCGGGGCGGCCCGGTAACAAGAAGCTGACTTAACACCACGTTACCTTCATAAAGATTGTTTGAGTGCGCCCGCAGTGTTTTCCGCAAGCCTCGTCGCTGAAGTCGGAGTACAGGACGTCAAGAGCCGGGACACGGGCGTAAGCCACGCGCTTCTCTCCTCTCAACATCCAGATGATCACATCAGGCAGGCTGTTTTGAGGCTGGTGATGAATCATCAGATACATTCATGACACAGGACACCAAACGCAGGCAAATCGGCAACCACAAGACACTTTTCACCTCAATTGCCAGCTGTTTGATTCGCTCCAGCCAGTCTTCGATATCACTGACAGTCGCCTTGATATCGCTGGCCTCCTTTCTTACGTCGTTAGCCATCTCTTTAAGGCTTTCCACTGCTGCATCACGCATTAATTTCACGTGTAAATCCAGCATAGTCACGTTGGGCAACTGCTCCACGTTTGGAAAGCATAAACTGTCCCCAAACAAATGAGTTAATACTAATTTTTGGACTGTATGTCCTACTTTTTTTATTTGGGAAGATCATTTATAACATACCAGTTCAAGTCTTCGAGTAAATCATTGATGAGTTTGAGCCAAATTTCAACCAGTCGATCCTCAGACGCCTTGGACTGGATGGCTCTTTTAAAGAAGGACAGGTTTCGCTCCTGTATTGAAATCACAAAAGGAGCCATGAAGAGAGACTTGGACACGAGTTGTTCCAACAATTGTCCCTTCATATTACTAGTGTTTCTGCGACAGACAAAAGAATGTTGACAGCATCCAAACGATGGCTGATGTCTTCCCAGGAGGACATGAGTGCTACCACAGGCTTAGTGTCCGCCCAGGGCAGATAGTAGTAGTGGTTACCTGAGGACAGGAGAAATCTCCATTTTAGGAAATGTAAAATCAAAATCTAGATCATGGTATCAAAGTGGTGGCCCGGGGGCCAAAAATCTGGCCCGCCGCATCATTTTATGTGGCCCGAGAAAGTATATCATGAATGCCAACTTTCTGTTTTAGGATCAAATTCCAATGATTATATTTCATATTTTTCCCTTTTTAAATCAATAATTGCAATTTTGTGTTTTTAGTTTAAATATCATTTTGTAAAATCAAAAAAATAAATGTATAAAAATATTTTCTGACGTTCCTACCATCAAAAACAGCAAAGCTATATTGGGTGGTAGACGCTAGAGGCTTGCAGGTGGAGTCCAGCTTGTTGCCGTAGTTACCCATGCTGACCTCAAACTGGATGGGCTCGCCCGGTTCTTGGAGCATGCTGGCACTGTGAAACACTGCGCAAAGGGAGTACTTTCTCCTGCGCTGGTGTACCTGCACGACAGACAAGTGGATGCGATTGGAGGAAATTGCATGAAACTGGGGGGATGATTTACTTCAATTGGAACAAAACTGCTGTTACTTACCTGTGCCACCAGGATGTCATCACAGGAGATATCCTCAATATTTGTATCCACCTTTCCATCCAGCATCGTCGACAGCTGGACGAGGACCCTCCCTCTGTATGCGGCGCCTTCACCCTGCAAGTGCCAAGCAAGGGGTCATCAAAACATCCCACACAGAGGTGAGGTTGTGAGAATGTTTTGTTTTCTTTCTCACTTTGCCAAGGTTAAGTTCCCGGTATGGGTCAGGGAGTCCGGAAAACTCTCTCGGGCTGCCATATAAGTTGACATAACAAGGTCCGAATGTTGGCAGGAAGCCGGACTCACTCGGTTCAGGACTCGCTGTAAAAAAATGTATGTACGATACCTTAGATACGTTTTAGATTAGACTACTTTACTCTCAAAACTGCTCGTTCTTACGTACATTCAGACAGGCTTTCGCAATGTTCAGCTCTGTTTGAAAATAAAACAAGACGTTTGACGACCCTTGTAAATTTTGGACCATTTGATTTCTCTGCGGTTACGATTGTTTTACAGCGTGTTATTGAAACCACCACCAAAATACAGTCTTCGCTTTGTTGTGTTGGATAAAGACGGGGAAACAAAAAGCTCTTTCACCGATTTCAATGGAACATGTTGGAGGAGTCAAGAATGGGTTAGATAGTTTGGTGAGTCACGTCCAATCCACCAATTGAAGTAGAAGCGTCTGATAGCAAATAAACAAACAAAATACAGCCTTACCTTCAAGCTGTTGGCCAGCAGAGGAGATCTTGCTCAGGTTGAGGAAGGTCGTTCCAATGGCATCATCCTTGCTGAGTCGGTCCCTGCCCAGAGAAAGAATCGGTACTTCGTGCGAGAGACGACACGTTTCAGCACCCTTGTGATCTCTGCTTACTTCTTACCAGTCAAACATGGTCAACTTTATGCGTTCGCACACGGACGGGAACTACAGGGGACAGAGGACGGCGTTCAGAACTCGTACTGCCAACTATCTCATGTTGTGTTTTGTACCTTGACTTGAAGGTGGACAATCTGGTTCCATTCGGGATTGGCATTTTTCTCAATGACTCGTGTACACAGCTAAAAGGAAGAAATAGAAATGATTTTAATGTTTTCAATATGGGCTCACATTTTACAAAAACTAATTTGTCTAAGGGCCGCAGCCTATGATTTGATGTACTACCTTCTTTCCTGCAAAGCTGACTTCTAAATAGGGATCCACCAGGTTCTTCCTGTCCCCATCACCGCCAAAGACGTGCTTCACCGTCTGAACGAACGCGTCGTCCACTGCCGAGAAAAATTCAAATGAGACGGAGTTTAACGTAGAGAACTATATAGTCTGCGAAGCGTACTTACTTTGCGGCATGTCCTCAGCTCGGAACACTTTGAGACTGAGCGTGGCCCATCGCATCCGGACGCCTGCCGGCACCAGAAGTTTGGCCTCGTTGTCGTCCTGGTCCTCGCTCGACTCTCTCCGCTCCGTCTATGTGGCCGCATATTATAAAATGATTATATAAAAGAAAACAACCTTTAAAATGAATAAAACAATATTATTTCATTTCCTTGGTTTGTTTTTTTTTGTTTGATAAAAACGTTCCTTATTTATGTATTCATGTACACCTATGTGCAATGATGTGTATTTATATATGTATGTATAGTTATATATGTATGTGTATGTATATATGCATGTGTATGTATATATGTGTGTATGTATATATGTATGTGTATGTATATATGTATGTGTATGTATGTGTATATATTGTATGTATATGTTTATGTATATTGTATGTATACTGTATGTATATTGTATTTATAATGTATGTATATGTATATTGTATGTATATGTATATTGTATGTGTATTGTATGTATATTGTATATATTTATTTATTAACTAATATTTATTACCTATTTATTTATGTCTAAAATGTTGTTTCCTGTGTCTGTATTCTCATCCTCTTGCTATTGTGACAATGAAATTTCCCGAATGCGGGATAAATAAAGTTATCTAATCTGATCTAATAAACTGATTCCAATTCACAATAAGATGAAAGCAGCTACATGATTGGACTTCTATTACAGTCAATGCCAGTGGAGGAGTGAAGTACGTTTCAGTCGAAATAAAAAAAAAGTTAAGTGTACACACCGGCGGCTCTTCCCCGGTCACAACGACGATGATGCTAACTTTCAGGTACCCTTTAGGGCCGGAGCTGGAGTCGTCGGGATCCCTGAGCAAGAGCCATTTCCTCAGTATGGCGTGACCTAAACACAAGCTACAATGAGGTCCACATGAAGGACAAACAAAAGGACATTGACGGGCAAACACTGACCTGGTTCGTCATAGATGTAGCCGACATCCAGCTAGGAAAAAAAAAAGTTCAATAATTTTGTTAACTTTTTAAATTTTCTATCGCCAACAAAGACAGCCAATGAGGTAACATGAGCAATACCTTGAACTCGCCTATGAGACTGTCGGCTCGGAGGGAGAAGGAGTCATACATCTTATAAAAAAAAAAGCAGATTTTTGTTCAGTTCAAATAAGCCTTTCATTTGTCAAACCTAAGAATAGTAATAATATCTATAAATAATGTACACACCCTAAGACTGACACTCTCATCAAATAGTTCTAAAGGCATCATGTTAACATTGAAGAAAAGTATCTAGAGGAAAAAAAAACAGTGTATTAGAGTGTAGTGATTCTTCAAGATTTTAGCCCATTTTTTAAGCTACAAATTAAAAATCAACAGTAAATAATGGGGGGGAAAAAAACAGCATACCTCATTAAAGAAGGCGTTATTACCACTTTTGATACGCGTTCTGCGCGTCTGGCCACAAACGTTGACCTTCACCACGGGCTTGATGTTGTTGCCGGGCAGCTGGCGGGCCTCCATCACGCGGACGCGAAGCTGCATGTGGGAAAAGTCAAAATATGGCAATAATATGAAAAAATACAAAGGAAATCATAAGATTTTATGTAAAATGTTCAATAATAGTCTCTTGGTTTGAATCTGTGCTTTGTTTATCATTCTTAACTTCTTTTATTTTATTTATTAAATTGAAATAGGATGTTATGTTGTATTTGCACATTTATTGTGGCAAACAAATTCTCCCTTAGATTGATTCTCCCACACAATACCTGGAAATCCTGGGGCTTATTAGTCAGGGCGCGTTGCTTTTTGCGTCCAGTGCCAAGTGGCTTGTGATTGTATCTCCTGGGAAGGACTGCCGCCGTGGGGTTTCCCACCTGATGCCCCTGGCCCCCATTGGCATCACCTTCTTCGGCCTCCTCGTAGGCTTCTACGGTTCAGATTTTCATATCAATTGATGCAAAATTGCCCAAGAAATAAACTCACCGCTTTCCACAAGAGATGCATCGACTTCGCTAGCGTCCTCGGGGGTTTCGTAGGAAATATGTAGGCTGACGGTTGCCTGGAAAAAGATGAATGAATGAATTTCAACTAGGAAGTCCTGCCAGCAATCATTTGTAATTAATATGAATTAATGTTCTGTCCGAGTTGAATAGTTAATATTATCTTTATTTAGTTTTGTCTAAATAAAAGTATTAATTAAAGTTGATACTTTTAATGAAAAACTGAAAACTACACTACATATTCTTTTTTTAATACACATTTTTTGGTTTGTTTAACAAAATCATGTCTTGATAATTAATTGAATCTCGCAATCATTATAGTTTCTACCTAATATTTAATTTATTCATCAACAACTACCTGTACTCAATTTTTTTTTATCACTTTATCACATATATTTTGTCATTTGTTTTATTTACCCCAATCGGTTGCAGCTTGTCATTGATGAGGGGCAGATTCTTAGACGGAAGTGATTGGACGTGACCTTCGGCAAAGTCCCTCAGTGAGATTTTCACTGAGCCTATAAACCTGAAAAAAGCAAAAGACAAACAGAACATTTGTCCAACGCGGAAATCGTGCCGGGAGGAAGCGGCCCACTTTGTGACTAATTGCGTGGAACCACTTCCCCATTCTACTTCTTCACCTTCATGATGGTGCTGATTGCTCATTAACCACAAAAGACTGCAAAATGGACTAAAAATTCTGATTTTGGACACATTGACATTACGATTGGTTTGAAGTGGGACCGTTGGGAGTGATTGAGCAAATTTGAATTTCCTTCCGCCATCCTACTTCAAATAGATTTGTCGTCTGCTAGCCAAAAACTAATGGGTGGGAGGATGCATCTTGGCTATACACATTGTATTTTTTAACTAATTTTTATTTATTTAACAATGGGCAATGGGATGGATGATAGTGTTGCGTAGTTCGCACCTACGGGGAATGATTTATATTCAACATCTTGGTGTGGCATCCTGTGAGGGGAAGTTTATAAAAGAGTAGATGATTGTGCCCTTTTAAGGAAACATTCCTTCTCGGGAAAGCTATGCGGGTGACAATGTTTTTTTTTTTCTTTCTGCCGGACTCTACAAGTCTGAACTTAACATTCTTATGGAACCTTCAGAAAACATAGAAGGCGCTCAATATCCAATCCATTTATCGTGGGAGGGATGGCAGCGAAACGAGGCCATTTGATTCACTGTCAGTGCCACTCACCCACTTCAAATGGGTTGGACATCTACTAGTGATGAAAACTTACTTGTGATGGCCGATGGTCTCGTAGTCTTTCACCACGACGTCGATGAAGGAAGATATGTCCAAGGCTGAGCCCTTTAAATCAAAATGCAGCTCCTGCAATGGGGGGTAAAATGTCTGTTAAGTATGGTAGGAATGAAGCATAAAGTGGTTCATTGACAACTATATTTATTATACAGTATATATTTATAGACAGTAATAGCTCCCCACTTTGCAGAATCTCTGTATTTAAAAAGGCAAAAGTTAATTTTCTGTTTTCTAATTGTATTTATATCATATATAAATATATACACATATTAACCATGCCCCCTAATTAGGATAAGCAGTGTATAAAATGAATGAATGAATGAATGAATGCACAAGAACTCATGTTGACATGTGATTGTTTCACTTAGCTGCTGCAAACTGCACTCACTTCATTCCACACAGGATTTAATTCATTCTCAACAGCTTTGGTCTTCTTCTTTTCACCTGAAATCAGAAAGTTAATCATTTTATTGAAAACAGTCAAATCAACATTGAAGAATAAAGGAAACACATTTTTAGAAGTCCAGAAACAAGTTGTCTTACATGTAGGTTATCTAATGTCAACTCATTGGCTGCCATTGACGGAAATAAAAGTCACACAGTATACTTAAATCAAGATATTGACTGTTTTATGAGGAAATATTGGACCATAATACTCATACTAGAGTACTCAACTGTAATTGGTTGTGAATTATCATGCACATCAATGTCAGCCAATTACTTAAATGACTGCCATTATAAATAAAAAGGTTTTTTTTTTAAATTTTTTTACTTGTTTTGTTTGTCTATGTCCTCAATGGCAGGCAATGAATTTAAATAGAATTGTTTTTTTTAAAGAAAAGAAACTAGTATTCACTATTTATAGGATAAATAAGGATTTGGACAGTTGAAACAATAAATACACTCTTCAAATAATTGTCATTGATTAATTTGATCATCAAATAATTCTCATCTAAACATCACTCAAATCATTGCGATGGCACATTGCATATATTTCAATCATTCATAATGTCTCACCTCGAAAAATGACAGAAACTATTGGGTCAGGGTTGCCCAATCTCTTTTTAGGGATCCCGCATGCAGATTCAATTAAAATTCGCAACATGTTTGATTGTATATCCAAAAATGTTTTCTCAGGGGAAGTGCCGTCCGCATATTCCTCAGAGTTCAGTGAGTGGAGTAAAGGGAACACAAGTGAAATAGGAGTGACGAGATTTATAAAGAAAAAAAAAGGAGGAGGGGAAGGAGGGTTGACTCACGCCTCGGGCCCAATTATTAAATAACACTTCACTTGATCATTATTTTAATAGTGTACATCTTTTCCTGATATTTCTTTAACTACATTTGAACACAAAATGTCTGGATTTCATACTATGGAAAATGAATGAATGACATAATGTGAAACAATTTATTTACCATATTCTAAATATGTTTTAACATATTCTAAATATGTTTTTTAATTTACTTATTGTTTTAAATGTATTTAAATCTCATTATACCTATTTAATAATAATAAAAGCATTCAACTCAATCTTGTGTGATCTGATAAACTTCAAATTCCAACTGATGATGCTATTAAAGAAAAATAGGATGAAAAAGTTAACAAATTGCAATCAAGAAATAAGAAAATATAGTATCTTAATATATGTGGAATGTAATCCATTACTTGGGTTAGTTTTTGTCGCCGTCTAGTGGTGAGATGTAGTCCTGTGTTCCAGTACTGGGCAAAATGTTTTTAAAACTCCAAACACTTGCTGCGATAAAGGGACACACGCGTCCCACTTTCCATAAAAACTTATTATGTTTGATTTAAGTCTTTTTTCACTTCTCATATCAAATACAAATATGACATTGATGGATTTGAGGAGGCAAGTGCAATAATTCCGAGTTTCATTGAAGGCGTCGATCTCCTGCAGTTTTAAGTCATTAGAGTAAATTACCCCCGTTTTAGTTTAAAGAAGAAATCTTACTCTCTGTGTTTTGATCACATCATCAAATCAAATTACATAGTATTTTCTGACAGGTAACGACATTTAAGATCGTTTGGGTCAATCCCAAACATAATGAATTGTTCCTATTAAACATACAAAAATTGTGCATGCTTTAGGCTAGCTATTTACTACAGTAACGCCTGCTAGCTAAAATGTCTTGTTATTAGTGTTATACTCTATATTATTTGATAATTGTAAACTAAAAAAACATGCAGAAGTAGTTTTAGAAGGAATTTGGAGGAGAAAGTTGTTTTTGCTACCTCTTGGAAATAATTTAAGCACATAGGATTTGTTTGGATTTTCATTTTTTTTCTACTTGTGTACTGATTCATTTTTTTTTCTTGTGTAGGACATGTCAAGGGACAAAAAAATGAATATGTGGCCAAAGATCAGACCTTTACGTGGTTGTGTCCTCAATATTAAGGAGGAATGGACTGTCATCTCCTCAATGCAGGTACTATATGGGTTGTACATCTATTTCAGAACAGTAAATGTGAAAAAAGTTGGAAATATTCTTCATTTCATCAGAACATTAACTGAGCAAAAAGTTGGATTTCCCCCCCCATTTCAAGTTGTGACGCGTCTTAAAAGGCAGTGGTTATGTTCCATTACCATTGACTGTAATAAAGGTCCAATTAATTTGGAGTAGGACAGGCCAAATACCCAACTGCCATTGATAATGATATAAAATCAATTATGTGGCTCCTGGAAACTAAATCCAAACCTTTAAACGGAGTACTAGTGGTAGTCCAATCCTTTTGACCCCTTTAACCGGATTGACGTCCATTGCCGTCAATGTCAGCCAATGGGGACACACATTAAAAGACAAAAGGCATTAAAAATAATCTTCCCCATAAATAAACCCAATGGCTAAAATTGATCGTCAGACATCACGTTGTCAGTACTTGTGTCACGCTAGCACCGGAATTGATCCGTTTGAACAGTTGCATAAATATATTGATTAACCCCAAAGGTTGCAGACTGTGTTGTGATATCCATCTAATGGCACGAGGCCTGCTAGAACCGTCTATTTACAGATATTTTTGCTTTGAGTCAACAAATTGCCTCGTATATAGATTAAATTAGGGGTATGACAATATATCGCCAAGCATCGATACTTTTCAGGGAGCCAACATTGTGCAAACTACCCTTTTTTTCCCTCTTTGGCCACCACCCAAGCTCAGAAATGATTTATGCAAATGACCCAACATAATGTGAGCTTGTAGTAATCATAATTGGACACACAGGGACGCTGTTTCCCTACTCAAGTTCCATATCAAATTTTACTTCATAGATCTATTCAATCAATAAGTGGATCAAATCTTATTGTCATCCAATGTACCAATAGCCACTTGAACACTGAAACAAAAAAAAATGATGTTCTGATAAAAAGTCGGACTACATACAATGTATATCAAGTTCTATATGTATATAGTATAATAGACAATATTTTGTGAGCAGCAGCCAGAGGCCAACATGGAGATGGCTACGGGCCAAACGGAACAGCCTGATTCGGTCGCGCGGGTTCACTTAACGCAGCACAATGAGGAGCTTTCAGGGAGTAAGACACAAGACGACGTGTCTCCGAAAACAACGAGCAAATCTGTTAAGATGCTTTTGCGTTTTTTGCAGGCGACACAACCAGCGAGATGAGGAAGCAATTTGAAAACTGGCTGCTGATTGGCCCGGAAAACCTGGCCATACTCAAGCAACGGTTGGATGACGCGCTCCAGGATCTGGCCCATGCCAACATTCGGTGTGGTCTACGTAAAGCACAATTCACTCTTTTAGATCCATTGATGAAGATAGGTGTTCATTCTTGGATATTTGTTCATCAGTAGGAGACATCCATCTAGTATATGTTTTATTTTTTGGTTATATTATCTCTCATTTTTATAACAAAAAATCTAAACTTTTAAAGTTTTGTTTTTGTTTATAAAAGAAAATAATGACAGTTTTGAAATGCATGTGTAGGTACAAAGAAAAGACCGAAGAGGCTGATGAACTCAGACAGAAGCTTCAAAATTGCTCTGAGGAAAAAGTGCAAATGTTAAAGAAGATAAAAGAGCTCCGCTTCCAGCTGGATGAGGAAAAGCGCCGCAACACCGATTTGGAACTGGAGGTGCACATAAAACGTCCACTGCAGTTAAAATGTCTGCTTCCTAATTGTTTTTTTTCCCCAGTCTTCTCACTTGGAGAGTTTAATGTTAAAGCGTGAGAGTGCCAGTCTGGATAAGATCAGCGACCTGCAGCAACAGGTCCGAAATTGGTCCCTTCAAGCACTTTTTCAACTACATTTGGAATACTTAAATTTTGTGTTTATTCACTCAAATCCTTTTTAGGTGCGTGATTCCTCCGTAGAGCTCGAGGATGAAATGGAGAACTCTTCCTATTTGAAGATACAGCTGCTTAGAGTGCTTAACAAGCTGCAAACATGCGCCCACAAACTTTCACACTACCAAAAGGTGGGTTGATGTCCATACATTTATGGAAAAAATTGGGTTGTCTAATATTAAAGTCGTCCTAATTCAAATGCTTCCAAAATGCTCACTTCAATTAACAGAATGACTATACTTAAAATAATAAGAATTAAATTTGTGATTTGTTCAGCAAAAGCAGCAGGGGAATGAGGAAGAGGAAGAGCCCATCTATCAAGAAATGAGACCCCGTTATTCTTCGACCCCCAACGACAGCTCCTTGGAAGAAAGGTCTCTGGATTGCCCCGTTTGTCAGATCCGATGTCCTATCAGTCAGTACCGGCAGATGATGGACCACCTGGAAGTCTGCCTGAACTGACTCTGAGCTTTCTTCTTCTTCTCATTGAGAGTTGTTGTGCATTTGTTCTAAGCGAGAAGTGACCTTCCTTCTTGTTCCACCCATGTGCTTTGATTGTCAATTTCAAAAATGAATTAAATCCATTTTGACACGTTTCAGTTGGCCCTCGTGCTCCCTCTATTCCTTATGTTGCCTGATCAGATCAGATGAATAGCTCAAAAGAGCTTGTCTCTGTTAATCTTTTTTTCTGGGCTATTTCAAGGCACGGATTATCCATCAGCGACCACCCAATATGGGAAGCGACGACGTAGGTTTTAACAACACTGCCACACTAAAACACACGTTGCCATTGGTCATAAAGGTCACAACCTCTTGCTAAAAAGCCACACTAATCCTTTCAACTCCACCTGGGACTCTGACCCTTCTTTCACGTTTGATCAAAATAAACATTTGGATTATTTCTCTCTACTCTGACGCTTCTAGTTGGTAGTAAAACAAATTTTATACTTACTGGTTAAGGTAAAAACGTCAGGTTCGGCTCATGCTATCTTAATTTTTATCTGAACGCTAATTGGATGGAAATATTATTACCAGTTGTGAATAAGAAAAAAAAAATCTTAAGTGAAATAATGTTAAATTTGCTTCATTTGATACAAACATTCCATTCCATTTTTTGCCCATTTTGGTTAAGAATAATAACCATTCCATGGATGCCATGCATAACTCAAATATGATTATCCCTGATGGGATTGACGCTCAGTCAAACGTCAAGCGTCCCAATTTGCATCGTTAAGAACCCTCATGGGCTTTACGTAGCTTGCGTCACCATGGTAGGCGGTCGCCGGGATCCCCTTACCCAGTAAGCCAGCAGGTGCCTTCTGTTCAGAACAACGCCTCAGTCGCGGGAGTCGTACCACCGCCACGTGAAGCGCCCTTCCAGACTCTAGGCCCTCAACATGTCAGACAAAGACACCGTGGAGAAGTTCCTGGACAACAACCTGCAGTTTGCCAAGGAGTACTATGACAAAAAGGTCAAAGCGGAGGTCATCGCCGCCGCTTTTGACAATCAAGTCCAGGTGGACGGCGCGTCCTCGTTCAACGAGGCCACCGCCGTCCAAGAGGCTCGATTTGTGTTGGAACTGGTCAAGGAACTTCAAGGCCCCGGCCCACTTGAGAAATGCCTCCACAAAATCCTCCAGAGGATCGCGCTATTAGTCCATGCCGACCGCTGCAGCTACTTTGGCTACCGGGCACGAAACGGCACCCCCGAGCTGTCCACGGTGCTCTTCGACATCACACACAATTCCACCTTCGACCAGAATTTGGTGGACCCCAACGCGGAGATTGTTTTTCCCACCGATATGGGGATTGTCGGGTGGACGGCGCACTCTAAGAAGCCGCAGAATATCGCCGACGTCAAGAAGGTGAGTTGGCGCCATACGCAGTTGTTTGGGGTGTTTTTTTTTTTAATCTGGCGTCTGTGCTCGCAGGACTCGCATTTTAGCGACTTTGTGGATAAACAGACTAAATATAGTACAAAATGCATGCTGACGGCCCCCATTATGAGTGGGAAGGAGCCCATTGGCGTCATCATGGCGCTCAACAGGCAGGGTGCCGACGCCTTCTCCAAAAGTGATCAGGAGGTAAGAGATCAACAATGGCCTTCCAGAGAAATTGATGGCAAAAATGTTTGCCTCTTTACCATAAAAAGGTTGAATATTTAAATGTTTTTTAGGAAATAATGATAATATGATGCATTATGAATTCCCATCTCTCTAGTTAAGAAAAAACATGGTAAAAAATATTAATCAGATTGCAAATGGAAATTTTTAAATAAATTTTTTGGCATATTTTCACTTTTTATGATTGATTATTTGATGATCGAAATTGAAATATTGCTTCTATATATTATGAAACTGAAAAACATAGCCCTCCCTCCCAAATTATAATGATGGTGGAACATTTCCGCTTTTCAGCTCTTCACTAAATACGTCAATTTTGCGGCGGTGGTGGCCCTGCAAGCGCACACGGCCTACATGTGGGACGTGGAGTCCAGGCGAAGCCAGGTACATAATCCCTCAAAGCCCACCCGCCCGACAAAAGTGAAACGTGCCTACCTTAAAGACGCTTCCGTCGGCTTTAGGTTCTGCTGTGGTCGGCCAGCAAAGTCTTTGAGGAGCTGACGGACATCGAGCGGCAGTTTCACAAAGCCCTCTACACGGTCAGGACTTACATCAAGTGCGAGAGGTACTCGGTGGGGCTCCTGGATATGACCAAAGACAAAGTGAGGGAACTATTTTTTTAGCATTAACTTGCAATGAAATTGTCTTATTTTGCTTATAATTAATATTTTTTTACCTGTAGGAGTTTTTTGACGAGTGGGCCATCAAACTTGGGGAACAGGAAGCATACAAAGGTCCCAAAACACCTGATGGAAGAGTAAGTTGAAACTTGAAAATGGAAATACATTAAAATATTTTTCAAAATTGCCACTATAAAAGTTTTTTTATTCACCCCTTCCCAGTGAGAATGTATATGGCAGCCAATTAGTTGCACAAATAAAAATTTTTTTCTTCATAAAAAAAAGGAAATCAACTTCTACAAGATCATTGACTACCTTCTGGAAGACAAAGAGGAAATTAAAGTCATTCCGTAAGTAGATTGCCATCCGACAAAGTTACCCGTAGTATGCCGCGACTTGATTCTATTTGTGGGTGGCTTGACAGTGGCCCCCCCGCCGATCACTGGGCCCTGGTTAGCGGACTGCCCAGCTATGTGGCAGAGAATGGATTTGTAAGTTATACGCTTTTGCATTGAAATCATGGGCTTGAATTGTCATTTTGATGGATTGACTTGTGTTTTTTTAGATTTGCAATATGATGAACGCTGGGGCGGACGAATATTTCGCATTTCAGGTGACATCATTCTCTTACACAAGCACAAATATATAAATATTTTTTTGGGGGGGGGCGATTATTTTTGGATTTTAAAAAATACAAGAATTGGCATAATAATAATAAACTATACATGTACATATTTAAGTTTCACAAAATCAAAGTATAAACCTATGAACAATACATATCAAATGGATGTCTACTTTCAAGTCAAATGATTTTTCATCCCAAAGTAAAGTCATTTGTACGACCATTCAGAAAGAAGCGGTGGATGAGAACGGCTGGAAAATCAAGAACGTCCTCTCGCTCCCCATCGTCAACAAAAGGGAAGAAATTGTGGGCGTGGCAACCTTCTTCAACAGACGTGACGGCAAACCCTTTGATGAAAACGATGAGCAAGTTGCAGAAGTGCGTGGGCAGCCGACACGTCTGGGGTCCATCCGGCGCCATTTTATTCCATTGTCTTTGTAGGCCCTGACCCAGTTCCTGGGTTGGTCCACCCTGAACAGCGACACGTACGACAAACTCAACCGCACTGAGTGGGGTAAAGACGTGGCGCAGGAAATGCTCATGTACCAAACTAAAGCCACGCCTGCAGAAGTGCAGAGCATTTTGGTAAGACTCCGTCTCTTGGGTTTAGCCCTGGCAAGACTGACACCCGCACTCTTCTTCACCTGCGTAGAACACGCAAGAAAAGTTTGGCTCTGCGCCGGAGGACTGCGACCAGAAGGAGATGTACAAGCTACTGGTGGGTCCATTGAACTCAGTCTTTGAACCAATCTAAGAGCTGATTTTAGTGCTTACAAAAGTCCAACTCAACAAACCCATCAACTCCCCCTCATTGGCTGACATTAATTGCAATGGACGGGACTAAATGTAAGAGCGGTTGTAACACCATCATGTGTTGCAGAGAGCCAATATCCCCGAATCCAAGACGGTGGATCTTCGCGAGTTCAGCTTCAGCGACTTCCCGCTGTCCGAGTTGGATCTGGTCAAGTGCGGGATCCGCTGCTTCTTTGAGCTCGGGGTGGTGGAGAAGTTTAAAGTCCCGGCAGAGGTGGAATCAGCTAGAAAACCTTCATTTTTGGTCACCTGGTTGCAAGCCAGTCTTCAACATCACCTGCTTTACGCAGATCTTGACGCGATGGATGTACACGGTTTGCAGAGGTTACCGCCACATCACCTACCACAACTGGAGGCACGGCTTCAATGTGGGACAAACCATGTTCACACTCCTGCTGGTGAGTAGGACGCCAGCCTTCCCACATTTTGTCACCCGAGCCGACCTCGGCTGGCTTTTCCCCCAGACGGGAACGCTGAAGAAGTACTACTCGGATCTGGAGGCTTTTGCCATGGTAGCCGCCGGCTTCTGCCACGACATTGACCACAGGGGGACCAACAACCTCTACCAGACAAAGTAAGGAGGAAAGGAGGAGACTTCTCGGTCTCGACGGTACCTGGAATTGATGGTGTCCTCTCGCAGGAGTGCTTCCCCACTGGCCAAACTTCACAGCAGCTCGGTGATGGAGCGCCACCACCTGGAGTACAGCAAGACGCTGATGGAGGACGAGGTGGGCGCTGAAAAACTGAAACCTTTCCGGGGCGACCTTCTGATCTCGTTCTCCCTTCCAGAACTTGAACATCTTCCAAAACCTACAAAAGCGCCAATTTGAGACGGTGCAGCATCTGTTCGAAGTCTGCATCATCGCAACCGATCTCGCTCTCTACTTCAAGTAAATGGACAATGACGCAAAAGACCACTCTTGGCCTTCTGACCACTTTTCTCCTGGTCTAGGAAGAGAACAATGTTCCAGAAGATTGTGGATTCCATGGAGGCCATTCCAGACGAGAAGGACAAAATCAACCACATCTCCAACAACCCAACCAGGAAGGAGATTATCATGTAAACTCTTGACAGATCCAAAAACCTGACAAACAATCAGCTAAATATCAATATAAATAGAAATTTGGCATGTTTTTTTTCCAGGGCGATGATGATGACGGCGTGCGATCTGTCGGCTATCACTAAGCCGTGGGAGGTCCAGAGTAAGGTGAATTCCCGTCCCTCTTTCCTGGCTTGTAAGTTTGCAGGTTCTAGAATCCTCACTGTTTTTAAGGTGGCTTTGATGGTGGCGGCAGAATTTTGGGAGCAGGGAGATCTGGAGAGAACCGTCTTAGACCAGCAACCCATTGTAAGACTTTTTTGAACAAGCAAATATGCGCTTTTTCATTTTTCATTCATTAAGAGTAACAAGCAAATATTCTCCATTTATTCTTTCACCTAAAAATAGCTTTATGATTCTATTAAAACACTAGGGAAGAAAAGAGTATATTATTCTGTTGTATTCATTTGAATTTCTTAATTTTTGGGAAAAACTAGTCTTTTTTATGATATATTTTGTATTCTATATTTTATAATAAGAAACCCGATATTTTAGATTTTAAATATCCTTTCTTTCATCTATTTTTACTTTAAAACACAAAATTAACCAAAAATTAATTCATTGTATATATATATATATATACTTTGTTTGATTAAACAAACCAAAAAGAGGAGAAAAAACTATAAATATTAAATAATATCAATGCTATAAATAAATATGAATTCAAACACGGTAAATATTTTCCTTTCTCTCAGAAGTAGCGTTACAAAACATTTCCAAATCAATTAAAAAAGAAACTAATCAACCACTTTCTCCATCAGCCAATGATGGATCGAAATCACGCCGACGAGCTACCCAAGATGCAATGTGGCTTCATCGATTTTGTCTGTTCTTTCGTGTACAAGGTAAAGAGATACTTTAAAAATAATATGCACAACACTTACATGTATCCAGTTGCACTTTGTGATTTCTTTGTGGGGCTTTTGAAAGGAATTTTCGCGGTTCCACGCTGAGATCAGCCCCATGTTTGCGGGTCTCAACAACAACCGCGGGGAGTGGAAAGCGCTTGCCGACGTCCATGAAGCCAAGATGAAGGCCATCCAAGATGAGAAGAAACTGGAAGAAGGAGGAGGAGAGCAGGGTGAATAAGCTGGGACTTTTTTTGTTGTTGTTAATGAGCTCATTCAAAATATATTTCTTATTTATGTTTTCCAGGCGCGACTGGCAAGTCCAAGACATGCGTCATCTGTTAAGTGGCAACAAAACATGCATTTCAAATGACCCCCCAAAAAGTAACATTAATGGCCATATATCTCCAAACCATTTTAACAGGGAAGGACAAATGAATAATGGAAAATGTGACACTGTGATTTATATTGCCATGCTAAATATAGGACATTTCTAGATACTATTTATTTACTGCCAAGAATTATGATAGCATTTACATGTCAGTTTTCTTTGCTTTAATAATGTCTTCTGCTGGAAAAGCTTAAACTCTATTGGATTTTTTAGGTGGTTTGAGCTTTTGTCATGTACAGTAGCTTTAAATAGCACTTACTTTATGTATAATAGATTGTGTGGAGCACCAAATATGTAAATAAAGTCTATTTTGTCAAATCATGCTAGCACTAGTGTATATTTAATAAATCATAGGGCACTCATCCAAGTCATTGGCTGCCATTATTAATTCCTTTGGGGATAGTGGCCACTGCAGAAGATAGCTACGTGATGATTATTATTGATATAGATCATAATAATAGAAATGAATGAATCTTTTTCACCCTATTTTTTTCTATGAGATAATTCTATCTCCCAGACAAAAATGGACTATGTAACTAGATTCGTCATTGGCAGCCAATGAGTTAAATTAGTACCCAGTACTGGTAGGGGGAGAAAAAAATGGAGAGTCAATCCATTTTTCTTTTGATAATCATCTCGAAACAACAAGATTCCATCGGTTGGGTGGACACAGTGTATTCTTTTGTGCATGGCCCTGTCAAGCGCCGTCTTGTCACGGCGCCACAATCGTGCCCAGTGTTTTCCATCGGGAAAACTACGCATGCTACTTTTCCTCTCCTCGTGGGAACACTTTGGATACAAAGCATATCCCCAAATTGTCGTGAATCGCCAATGAGTCAAGATTAACCTGTTCTTTGTTTATAGTTTTATTTTTTTGATTTTTTTTCCATTCCACCCAGGCATGCCAGCTGTCACTATGGCAGGGGGCTTTTAACACGCCCCCGCTGACACAGAAGGCGGTCGAGTCCATTAGTTGTCATGGAAACAAAAATGGTCATTGCTCATTCTTCTTAGGGAAGGAAGTCGCAGCTTTAGAGTAAATTACATTTTACTTTTCCATATTGTTATCCATCAATTTAAATGTCAATACAGTAAGTTGGTATCAACATGGAAGTTTTGAAGTAGGACAGTTCAATCCACTCAACCAGAACACAATGTATAATGCCAAGTATAAAAAGAGCAAAATATACATAAAAAAGATTTACAAAAGGTCTGATCACTGAATTTAAATTGTTCAATTTGAAAAATATTTGATTGATATTTTTGTGGTTCTAGGTTTGTGCAATTGACATTGGTGTTTACATGAATTAAGACATTTGTACTTTAGGTCAAAAGTTGTATTTTTGCTAGAGTGATACCATATGAAAGAAGACCTATTTAAGCAAATATTTGATAAAGATAAATCTGTAAATATTATATAGAGACATATAATATACAATTTGGGAAATGTTTTCCTCACAAATGAAGAACACAAGAAACACAAGTCCAAGTCCTGAATGTGTACGCAGCAGTAAAAAAAACGACATTTTCCCCAGCTGATTCACCACAGATCTCACACCACCACCACCTCCTCCTCCTCTTCTCTCTTCTTCATCCTGCTCCTCTTCCTCCCCCTCTCAGCGCAAGGCGTGGTTTTCCCTCGGATGGAGATGCGAGCTCCGTCTGCTCCCGCCGGGATCCCCCACCTGCTTCCGCGCGTCTGATCTCCCCGTTTTTATTCTCCCCCTTTCTCCCCCTTCCATCCTCGCCGCCGAGGATGGTCCGGAGGAGGATGGCGTCCGTGTGGCTGCTGGCGCTCGCGCTGGCGTGCGCGGGGCCCGCCGACGGCAGGCGGCTGAAGCAACCGCGCTGCCCCGCGTCCTGCACGTGCACCAAAGACAACGCGTTGTGCGAGAGCGCCGGCCTCATCCCCAGAGCTTTCCCGCCAGACGTCATTTCGCTGTGAGGCCGAGGGACCTCCGCTCTTTTTCACCCCCTTCTTCTTCTTCATTGCAGTGTTTTTCTTCAGGTCTTTCGTCAAGTCGGAATTCACGGAAATCCCCAAGGAGAGCTTCATCCATACACCCGCCCTGCATCTCCTGTAAGTCCAGCACATCTTCGATCTAGTCGTCCGATCTGTTCGGTCCGGTAGGGGGCCGGTGGCCGTGGTAGAATGGTCGCCCACCCCCTCTTGGACCAAACGGATTGGACGTCTAGCTCCGTCAAGGATTAACCGGGTCCATATGCGACTCGGCAGTCTGTTTACAGCCAACAACTTGGAGTCTTTAGACGAAGACGCCTTCCTGGGCCTCCCGCATCTGGAGTATCTGTGAGTGCTCTCGAGCCCGAGTTGGAAAGGCGCTGGGACGCTTTTTCCTGACCGGAGCTGGTTGATTTTTTTCCTCTGAGGTTCATCGAAAACAACCAAATCCGTTCCATGTCGCCGTACGCCTTCCGAGGGCTGAAAACATTGGTGCATCTGTGAGTATGACATTTAGTGTGCACATTTTTGGGGGCAGTATATTGGGCTTTAAATAGTAAGTCTCATTTGATGGATGTCAGTTGTAGACCTTGTTCTGTCTTTTTTTTTTAATGAGGTTATGATGAATACTTGAGGTAGGGTGTCTATTTTAGGGGGCGCTTTTTTTAAAACAAGATTTTAATGAATAATTGAGAGGGTGCCTGTTATTTATGTTTCTTTTTTAAATTAGGTTATGATGAATACTTGAGGTAGGGTGTCTATTTTAGAGGGCGCTTATTTTAAAACAAGATTTTAATGAATAAATGAGAGGGTGTCTGTAATCTATGATTTTAAAAAATGAGATTTTATGTCTAATTAAAATAGAGTGACTATAAGCAGTCATTTTTTTCTACTTTGGATTAGTCATTTTTTGTTGTTGTTGTTGTTGTTGTTTTTTACTGCGAAGTGAAAACTGTATTGTTTTTTTAAGTTTAAGATAAATCTTGAATGAATATAGGAATTATTATCATATGTAAGAGAAGAGTTATGAGGTCAAAAGGTCAAAAAGAGAGTGTGCAGCTCTAGTTCAAATTTGATATTAATAAATAATGGCAGCATGGTGTCTATTTTAGGGGCGACATTTTTAAAAGATACATTCTCACTTACTTCACAATTATTTGGATTTAAACAACAAACATAATTTATATACTAATTTAATTTACTGTATGAGTTACCCTAAAGTGGGTCGGCAGATGGATTTTGGCAATTGCTCTGAGATGTTCTCTTGCACAACGTAGTTAAAATGTAATGAGGAGCCCTTAAACTCCTTGACGACATGCTATTTTTGTATTTCAACAGGAGTCTGGCGTACAACAATCTTGAGAGCCTCCCCAAAGATTTGTTCAAAGGTTTGGAAGCCTTGACCAAAGTGTAAGATGCATCACCTCTTCTTCTTTTTTTTTTTTAAATTGTTTTCATACACTTGCATAATGCGTTACATAATCAGCCAAACTATGCAAACATGAACAATGAGCTTGTTGTGAAGCGGCCTCCAAATCCTACAACGACATCACGTTTGCTATCAGTGATAAAACCAGGGCGAGAATTTGGACTGCTCAATAAAAACAGAAAAAAAATTTGAAATTGCTGAATTGTGATGCGTCTTTTTTAGAGACCTGCGCGGGAATCGCTTCACCTGCGACTGTAAGCTAAAGTGGTTGGTGGAATGGATCCACAGCACCAACGCCACCGTGGATCAGATTCAATGCAAAGGCCCATCTACACTGCAGGACAAGAGGATCAATGACCTCCAGCCTCAGGCCTTTGACTGCATCACCACAGGTGCCCAAGTGCCAACTATTCTATTAGACATGCCACCCTTTTCAACTAAGTTGTTGGAGAACATTAGTCGAAAGGTCCACTTTGCTCATCCAATCTGTTTACTGTTGTCTTCTTCCAGAGTTCGCGTCATACCAGTCCCTCAAATTTGAATCCATTTCCGTGGAGGCCTTCACTTTTGGCGAAGACCAGTATGTGGTCTTTGCCCAACCCTTCATCGGCAAGTGTAGCTTCATGGAGTGGGATCACGTAGAGATGGTCTTCCGGAACTTTGACGATATTGACAGTAAGTGAAAAGCTGATATTTTGCCGTTTTTTTCTCCCCGCAGGGCCGTAGCAATCATCCCACTTTGTGCTTTGCTAAACTTTTCCTTCGTAACTGGAAGTGGCGTCATCTGGTGAAAATGCCACACACATAGAACGAGCATTGTAGCGAGATGATGTCAGCCCTGTTTACTCCATCTACTTGTGTCAGTGAAATGGATCAGGATGACTGAGAAATAAATCAATCCCTAATGTGCTGCATGGAACATCTGGTTCTGGAAATCTAGGCGTTTCGGCAAGATGTTTGTCAAGCAGCTGTTGCCATATGTTAAAAAAACAGTCTCTTTAGAAACAACAAATGCCTACACTAGCTAGTGCCGTACAATATGACCCCACATATTTCAAAAAAACAATGAAATCAACCATGTCTAGGGTCCTTATTGCACTCCATTGACCCGATCCTGCAACCCACTTGACGGCCACCAGAAAGCAACCAATTGGCTCAGACTTGCTACATAAAATGAACCAAAAAATTGTCTCTCCAGGCACCTCGACGGTAATCTGCAAACCATTGGTCATCGACAAGCAACTCTTCGTCATCGTGGCCCAGCTATTTGGCGGCTCGCACATCTACAAGCGCGACACCTCGGCCAACAAGTTCATCAAGCTGCAGGGCATCGACAACCTAAAGATCCGCAAACCCAACGACGTGGAGACCTTCCTGATCGACGGCGAGTCCTTCTTCGCCATCGCCGACAGCTCCAAAGCCGGCTCCACCACCGTTTACAAATGGAACGGCAACGGCTTCTACTCGCATCAGTCGCTTCACCCCTGGTACCGCGACACTGACGTGGAGTACCTGGAGATCTCCTCCAAGCCCCACCTGATCCTATCCAGTAGCTCCCAGCGCCCCATCATCTACCAGTGGAACAAAGGCGGCAAACTTTTTGAGCGGCGCACCGACATCCCCGAGATGGAGGACGTCTACGCCGTCAAGCACTTCCGGATCAAGTCGGAGCTCTTCCTCTGCCTGACGCGCTTCATCGGCGACTCCAAGGTCATGCGCTGGGACGGCGCCCTCTTTCGAGAACTGCAGACGGTGCCGTCGCGCGGCTCCATGGTTTTCCAGCCCTTCGCCGTGGGCGCCTGGCAGTACGCCGTCCTGGGCAGCGACTACTCCTTCACTCAGGTGTACCGCTGGGATGCCAAGAAGGGAGAGTTGGCCCACTTCCAGGAGCTCAACATCCAAGCGCCCAGGGCCTTCTGTCCCATTTCCATCGATAACCGCCAGTTCCTGCTGGCCTCCAGTTTTAAAGGGAAGACGCAGATTTACGAGCATCTGGTCATTGACTTGAGCGACTGATGCTATTTTGAGAACAGCACGCATTATGATGCGACACGTTTTTTCTTTTGGACTGGAAAAAGTATCGGGACGTGTTGGTCAGCAGATGAAGAAATGACTGTGTAACCCTTCCTTTTTGAAAATTCTGCCCTTTACACATTTTGCAGGCAGCAAAGTGAAAATTGGTAAAGATCTTGAGAATTCAAATCAATGGAAGAGTGTCATTTGGATCTTTGGGGCAAGGTTATTCCATAAAAAGACCCTTTGAAAAATAACATGTGCAACTCCATAGTGATCTTTACCACGTCTCAAGTCATCAGGATTCATTTCACTTTGCACTACTCTTGATAATAATTTTGCCATTTTCATTATTAACTCTGGTTGCTGTTGAGTATTGTTCATTCACTGCCACCCTTCCAGCTCAAATGAATTGGACGTCAACAAGTGATGAACTAATTGGTGGGAAAGTGCGTCTTGGACATAGTTGACTTTTTGACTCATTGACGAAATGAATTCCACCCCAGAAAATCTCAGCATCAGATTTGGGAATTTCATTCATTTCATGACATGACAGGAATACTTCCATCTAAATATCTGGCTCCAAATATTTCTGTTCTTAATTTAATAGTTTAAAAAAATGAATGGAATGAACCATGCAAATGAGGTCTATTACGAGTATAAACACACACATTCTTCAGGAAGTCGCGCCTCAAAATCCTCTGGAAGGTGACAACTTTATTGCTTTTACAATCTTTTTAAGGGAAATAATTCAGTATTTTTCAATATTCCAACGTGTCCCGATACTTTTATCCCTCTATTATATTTCAATAGAATCCTGGGATGGAGTCAATGCATGTATTTCAAGCTCGAATGGGACTTCATGCATGACCAAGCCATCCATGCACCATCCATGGCCCACCAATCCAGAATGTGCATTAGAACATATTTTTTTCCACCATCAGCCGCAAATATTTGTACGCTCATGTCTTTATCGGATGTGAACCAACCAATCTGCCAAAAAAATTGAGTGTTTACATTTTTAGACTTAAATTTGTACAAAAAGATGCTTTTCTAGGCAGCAACAGCATTTAGATTGATATTCAGAGATGCACCTTGTACATTATAATCATGAATGTTTGTATTTTTAAAAAGGATCGATAGCATTTTTTTCCAGGAGCACTTGACACTATTTACACAACTTTTGTCTGTCATGGTAACATTGATTTTTTTTTCAGTTTTCAGAATTGTAGCAGCATCACAGTTGGATGACATCGTCATTGACTAACTTTGTGCTATTTCAAATAAAGCTTCAATCACTGACTATGGCTGTTTTCACAGTGAGAGATCTCCAAATCCATTTTGAAATACCCAAAAGATCACAGGGAGTGGCTTGACCTCCACAGGAATAACTGGAATTACCCTATAGTCTTCAGAAAGTTGCCTGAAGTTGACCCATGTTTTCCACAATTTACGGGAAGAGTCCTTAAGACAGCAGGAATTTGAAATATTTATCTTTCCTGACACCACTTACAAACTATTATTTACTAAACGGGTTAAATTTAGAATCCAGGTTTACAAAGGCCTTACAATGAGGAACCTAACCCATAATCCTTTGTAGCCACACCCAAACATTTGACTATAAAGAGTCCAAACTGCAGCAAACTGCATCAAAACCTTCACAAGACATCACCATGAAGATGAGCCGCTTTGCTAACCTGCTCCTGCTCGTCCTGCTCGGTTTCACCCAAGCCTACCAAGATGACGAATTCGTAGAAGACGACGACAACGATGACACGGTGGACCTCACCACCAGAGTCCTTGCCACCAACAACGATACCGACGAGCTCCTGATGGAAGGCGATCTTCTGCTTCCCTATACCAGAAACGCCTTGAAGTGCTTGTACCAAACGTGTCGCTGGAACAAAAACTCAAAAGGCCAAGTGACCGTCCCTTACGTCCTGAGCCCAGAGTTCACAGGCCGGGCCAAACGAAAGATCGAGATGGCCATGGCGGGCTTTCACAGCAGCACCTGCGTGCGCTTCGTGCCACGTCGCAGTGAGTCCGACTACATCAGCGTGGAGAACAAAGCCGGTTGCTACTCGTTGTTAGGAATGCAAGGCGGCAGGCAGGTGTTGTCGCTAAATATCAACAGCTGCCTCTACCACGGCATCATCCAGCACGAGCTGAACCACGTTCTGGGCTTCCACCACGAGCAGAACAGGAGCGACCGCGACAAATACATCCGGATCAACTGGGAGAACATCGACCCGAATTTGGGCCACAACTTCCGCAAGAAGGACACCGACAACCTAAACACGCCGTATGACTACTCCTCCATCATGCACTATGGGAAAAATTACTTCAGCACCAACGAGAGGGCCACCATCACCCCCATCCCCGATGACAGAGTCCCCATAGGCCAGAGGCAGGGCCTTTCTAACTGGGACATCAGGAGAATCAACATGCTCTACGACTGTTGAAACCGACACTCTTGGTCATAATCTCAATAAATTCAATGCATCTTCACCTCTTGTTTGTCTGTTTGTCTGCCTCTATTCCATAAAATATCAAGGAAATTGATACGAGCGATGATTAAATATTCCACACCAAAAAAGTCTAATATTAAACAAAAGTGAAAGCAATCCAATTTTAAAAAAAAACCCAAAAACAAGGCCCAGGATCTTATGGTTCTTATTAAAAAGAAAAAAACATTTTTTTGTATTGCTTTACCCATTTTTGAATATCAAAACATTTTGTAAAATAGTAAAATTAAGATTTCCTGCTTTAATTCAGGCATTTTTCAAATATTTTTAATGAATAAAAATAGAAGAACATTTAGCAATAGTTAAAAAAATGAATGAACACAAATGGAAGTGTTCAAATTGTAATAGTAGTATTAGTAATAATTAAATTATTAAAAATAACAATAAATACTACATTTTTGCTCTTAAACTATTTTAAAAGAATATTCCCAAGTTTATCCAAGTTGTTTTTTCATCCAACATTTTTGATGAGTTAAAATTAAAACAAAATTAATTAAAATATCCATATAACTTCTTCATCCTTTACAAGGGACTAAAGATGGAAATTAGCTTGTCTATACTCTTACATATTTACATGTGCATGTGTTCATTAACATGAATATGTATATTATGTTCAATAATGTACTATTCCTTAATTAAATAAATCAAACTCAACTATATACATCTTTAAAACACACAAATGACTGCAGTTCTGAGAAGTTTTTAAGAGCCCCATCATCTGAGCTCTATCATCATCCAGACTACCACTAGCCAAGCATTATTTACTAAGCAGGTGGCCATTGGAGTCCACCCTTGAGAAGTTTACAAAGGCCTAATGATGCCAACCCATAATCCTTTGCAGCCACACCTGAAGACTTGAATATAAAAAGGTTTCGTGCCACGGCGCAATGAGTTCGACTACATCAGCGTGGAGAACAAAGCCGGTTGCTTGTCGTTGTTAGGGAGGCAAGGCGGCAGGCAGGTGTTGTCCCTCACCCGTTATGGCTGCCTCTACACAGGGATCATCCAGCACCAGTTTAATCACGTTTTGGGCTTCCAACACGAGCACACCAGGAGCGACCTGGACAAATACGTCCAGATCAACTGGCAGAACATGGACCAGACAGTGGGTCACAACTTCTACAGGCGGGACACTGACAACATGAAGATGCCCTACGACTACTCCTCCGTGATGCATTATGGGAAAACAACCTACAGTAACAACGGGAAAGACACCATCACTCCCATCCCCATTGGCCAGAGGCGGAACCTGTCCAAATGGGACATTAGGAAAATCAACATGCTCTATGACTGTTAAAAACAACATTTGGGATTTATTCAGTATGTCTTCAATAAAGTTAGTGCAATTTCAAGAAGTATTTGTCTTTGTCTACCACATTATATACATTCGCGCACAGACGCTCGCGCACAGACGCTCGCGCACAGACGCTCGCGCACAGACGCTCGCGCACAGACGCTCGCGCACAGACGCTCGCGCACAGACGCTCGCGCACAGACGCTCGCGCACAGACGCTCGCGCACAGACGCTCGCGCACAGACGCTCGCGCACAGACGCTCGCGCACAGACGCTCGCGCACAGACGCTCGCGCACAGACGCTCGCGCACAGACGCTCGCGTACACAGTGTACTGAGTAAAAAAGCGAAAAATAGAATGATATGCGGACAAGCGCTTGTTGGCCATTTTATGTCAGAGCTGTACGATGAATATATATATTATGGTCCATGTATAGAACTTTGACATGTTTATAAATGTGCTCCTTTTTCAACTAATTTTCAAATCGTTTCTCATTTACGTCAGATATTGAGTAAATTAACTGCATTATACTTACATATTACTAGTAAATCTTATGACTTACATCTGCTAAAGGGAGTCCACCGATGATGATATCCTCCGGCGAACGCTGGCCTCATTCGTCCACCTCCAGACGTCTAAAATTTCATAATACGTTTAATTTTGCTCAGGTTGGCCTCAGTCTTTAGAAAAACAACTTTAACGAACATCAACTGACACAACAAACATTTTGACACGTGTTTATATCAGCTCTTTAAAACTAATATTTGTCAAAGCAACCAATTGCAGATGATTCATTTACCTGTATGTCATTTCAGTTACAAGCTACTTCATTAATTCGATAACATAAATATATAGATCTGTCAAAAACAAGAGAAATTGCCTTACCTTGTCCTTGTAGAACATGTGCTTTGTCAATCTAAATTCAGCATCCTTCCAATATCGCGGTGGATATGCATGCATAAACTTGTTATAATTCGTCTTACTTAGTTGGCTTTTTTAAGGTAAGGTGTATTACAGTTTTTTTGCATTTATGTGAAATAAAAACGATAAAGAACAAACGAAATGCGTCCTTACAGGTACCAATGATATTTTCTTTTTCTTTTGCAGTATACTCATCAATGTGGGTGGCTCGAGGACGTTTGCTGCCAGCCACAGGCCAATATTGGTACTGCATACAAAAATCGCAAAGTACACAAACCTATTTGATACATTTCTGCACGATTTCATTCAATATTTCTTGTGTCTTATTCCTCAGGAATTAGATGGAATAGAAAGAAATAAAATCCTTTTTATTTTCTCCGACAGAGTGCACACCTCTTTTCTACAAAGCAGCACATTACAACGTAATGGAATAAATACAATAAAATTTGCTTAAACGAACAGAAAAAAATGAGAGGAAACAAAAACACCAGTAAATCCTTGAGTATCGTACTGGCGGAGATGACGAGGTTGTCGGGACCAACGTTTAACTTCTTTAACTTTGACTTCTCATGCAGCTTGGCGAACCGTTTACTGCTTTGAACTGAGGACGAGCAAATCTTACTGTGGAAGGAACAGGGAGAAAGTTTGGGTGCATCATGTCATACTGAGAAAAGCTTGTGCAAAGTGCAACAGAGGAAATCCCTGTTGCCCAGAGAAAATAAAGTGGACACATTTTCAGTTTTACTACTACATGGTGCAACTTAAGTTTTTTTCTTTTCTTCTTTTCATTTGCTCCATAGGCGAACAAAATAAAACACAAAATCTAGGGAACAACTCCCTTTCGTATTCCGCAAAATAATTTAGGGCTCTTTAAATAAAATCCAAAACACTATCCTCAAAATGGTGTCTTAAAAAATAAAATAAAATCACAGACCAAAAAAAAATAAAAGAGAATTACGACAGAGTATTAGAGCAAAACACAAAAAAGGTCAAGTGGTAGTTGTAATATTAGGAGATTTTAGCCATAACATTAAGAGATTTAATTGTATTTTTCTTGTTTTTTTTACTTATCTAATATTATAGCTTAATTCTTTTAATATTACTAAAATCAGATTACAATTTAAATGTCACATTAGGACATGTGACCAGAATCTCCAAATACTGTGAATCAATGTTGCAATATTATCACTTAAATATCGTAAATATCACGATATTCACATCAATATATTACACCAATAAAATTGTGATGTTATGAATGCTAATGCTGAAAGACGGAAAACCTCCATTTTACCTCACAGTATGACTTAAATTTTGCAAAGGCTCTAATACCCCATCGTAAATAATAATGCTCTAGGTAACATCACAAAAAAAAAATCCCATGAAAGAAAATCTGTACACAACTGAAAAATCAATATACAGTACCTGCAGATGTTATGCATACAGTACAACTTTTTTTTTTTTATTACATAGTTTTTAGTACGAGCTCCAGCCTGCTCTATATACGCACGGAACACAGGTGGGAGGAGAAGCGGCTAGTTTGAGTTATTCGGCGTAAAATCTGGTAGTAGTCGTTTAGAAAAAAAACAAAAACAAAAAACAAATAAAAGAATTATTGCAGGGTGTTCAGCTGCATACTGGACGGACAGTTTGAAAGGAAAAGACGTCGGCGTAATCCGCGGTACATTCGTGGCCAATATTGCCGTTGTGAATCCAGTGACGAGATGAGTTGCGGCGCGCGGCGTCACAGTTTGAGCTCGTTGGCAATTTTGCAGGCGATGTTCTTAAAGGCGATGGACGTGCCCGATATCCTCTTGAAGCGCACGCCGTTGAGCGAGAGGCGGGGCAGCTTGCACACCTCCATCTCCCATTGGACCAGGTTGTCCTGGCGCGCGTCGCCGTGCACGCAGAAGAGCAGGAAGCGCTCGCGCTGCTCGTAGTCGCAGCTGTTGGCGTCCAGGACCTTGCGGATCTCCCGCATCATCTCCGAGGGCTCCATGGACGAGGTGGTCTTCATGCTCCAGGTGAAGCGCAGAGAGCGGGGTTTGGAATCGCGACCTGCGTCCTCCTTGGGATCGCCAGACGCGCTCCTGCCAGATAGACATGTTGAAATTGAGAGATCATCAAATCACTGGTTGACAAGAAGGCGGTTAACTCATTGGCTGCCAATCACAGCGAACAAACATTGGTTCATCCTGATGTCCTGTCAGATTTTGTTCCCTTTCAGATTGTTTAGTTTAGGAGGACTTAGGCAAGGAAGATGATCTTTAAAAGCCGTGGCTCCATTTTTTTTACCGAGGTCTACAATGTCTTGTGTGTCTGGTGTCTGTCTTGCTACTGCAACCAAGAAATTTCCCCGAATACGGAATGAAATAAAGTTCTAACCTAACCTATTGTGGCCGAGGGTCCAATCCCAATGTGTGGAGTTTCGCATCTTTTCCCCGGGCTTGCGTGGGTTTTTTCCGGGTACTCTGGTTTCCTCCCATATCCCAAAATCATGCAAGGTAGGCTGTTTGAATGCGCTAATGATTAGTTGTCCGTCTCCTAGTGTCCTAGGTTTGTATTGCCACCAATTCAGTGTGTCCATTGTTATCTGGGAAAGGCTCCAGCACCCCCTGTGACTCTTGTGAGGATAAGTGGTTCAGAAAATTAATGAATACATCAGATTACCTTTTCAGATCGACATTATAAATTTTGGCGACCACATTTCGCTACTACTGTTTTCTTAGGTTAATTATAATGGCACAGTCATTATAATGACAATGTCCATTATAGTTATTATAGTAGAAAACAAAAACAGTTTGGCTTTAAAATATGTGCTTGACTGAAAATCCTCACCTGGGTGTTTCTGTCCTGGCACTGGCCTCTCCCTCACTGGGCACCCTGAAATCAAAGCAGGAATAACAATGAGATTGTTACTCCTGCCGCCTGTGTCAAACACACCTCCCGCCGTCGTCACCATCGGTGGGACACAGCGAGGGGCTTCAAGGCGTCATGCCAGGAAAGAAACCACACTCCCGGCCGGGTGAGCACACAAGTGGGGGTGAGGGAATACAGCAAACCGACAAGTACAAGGTGTCAGTAGTAGGGTTGGGTACCAAAACCCGCTATTATTATTGCTGTCGAGCGCAATCAAAGGTAGCCAACGAGCTAAAAAAAAAAAAAAGTTCTCTCCCTTCAAATGGATTGGACGTCTAGAGCTGTCAGTGTTAGCTTTAGAGTTAATCATCGCTGGGGGGCTGTAAACAGTGTAAACATGCATGATAGTGTGTTAATCAAATTCAACTTTGATGTCAATCTAGCAGTATGCACTTGACATAAAGAAGAATGAAATTATGCTAATCTTAAACCGATTATCTGGAAGCAGACCTCATAGCAATAGTGCAAAACCAACTGATAGGATACATAAACGCCAACAGTTAAGATTGTAATGGTAATCTCAAGATGGCGCAAATTCAAAGAAAAATAAAATACATTGAGAATGTCATAGACGTGTGGATTTTATGTGTGGATTATGGCTGTCAAAAAAATATGAGATGATGCTTTTACAGGTGAACCTAGTAAAAAAAAAAACGTAACTATACAACTGCTACACACAACACAGGATTTATACATAGTGTTATTCTGTGTATATTCTATTCACGATACCCAACCCTAGTTAGTAACCAAAGGAGGTGCTAGAGTGGGGTTCAGGTTATTAAGATTTTGGCTTGATTTGTCACTGATGGAGCAAGAGGGGCACAAAGTAAAGTGTTGTCCTACCTCTGAGTGGACCTGAAAGACAGAGCTCTATACCAGGGGTAGGAACAAAGCAAAGAAAAGAAAAACAATGACGTAAGCAAAGGAGCAACGGGGTTGCTGCGCTCAAACTAAGGCTGGGGAGTTCTGGGAAAAAAGTGATTGGAACTCATCTCAATGATCTCTTGATGAAAAAATAAAAAAATAAAAAAAACGATCTAAATATATTATGTATTTAATTGGAACTTATTTACTGCCATTGTGATAAAGGACGCCTATTATTGTCAATAGTACTAAAAGAGTGACCTGATAACTATTGGGTGAACGTCAATGGCAGCCACGGAAGACGAGTTGTCATTGCCACTGACCTGCGGACAAACTTGGAGGTGATCTTGCTAATGATGCCGGTGGAGGTTCCGCGTCGCTGCTGCGCCAGGGCGCCCGTGTCGTGGGACAGCGTGGGCGAGGCGGGCGGCCCGTTGTAGGTGGCGCTGCGGCGGTCTCGCAACTGCGCGCCGTGGAAGGTGCTGCGGCTGGTGGTCCCTCTTGGGAAACGGTTCTTCTCTGGAGTGCTAATACTGTGCGCGGACGGGGACGTAGAGGGACCCCTTGGAGAGGAGCTAGTGGGGGCAAAGAAGTCGATGACAGCCAATGATTAAATATTAAAAAATAATTAAGGTAAATGTATGTGAATATTCTGTTTTGTATTGTTATCTCTTAAAAAAAAAAATCTAAACGAGGCAAACAGTATAAATAGTCATCTTTTCGGGTAAACTTTCTCCCACCTGGATTTCAGCTCAGTGTTGTCATCGATGGGGGGCAGTGTGCTCTTTGAGGGGTGTCCTGAAGATGACATGGACTTGATGTGACGAGGCCGCGTAGAGGTCACCGCCGTCGACGGGGTGCTGCCCGACACCTCAGTTAAACTGGGATGACACCGCCGACGGTTAATACCAGATACATCGCTGTACTCTCCTTTGGTCACGCGTTTCAACCGTGAGCCCTCTCACCTGCTGTCTTTGCCATTAGGAATGGCCGAGTAGCGCTCGGCGGAGGAGCGCTCGCACACGTACGTGTTCCGGCGAGTCATCGATCCATTGGTCTGTGGCAAAAGATGTATGCCACAACATATAAATGACACATTCAGCGTAGGGCAGATTATCTCAAGATAGTCTACGACTGGTGATTTTCAAGTCATTAACTTCACTCCAATTGAGATCAACTTGAAAACTTAACACAATGAAATTGAAGCATGTTTGGCTTAAAATCACACTGCCATTAGTGGCACTAAAGAACCAATCCATTTTGTCGATTGTCAAGGTACTATTGGTAGATGGCATTTTTTAACATGCATATCTCATTAGCCCCTCCCAGTCAAAAACAGATTTGACATCTACTTGCTCTGCACTCACCCCAACGCCACTTGCTGTCTTCTTCCTCTCCTGCACTCCTAGCGGCGAAGCGGGAACATCTCCCTTGGAAGTGCTGAGCTCCAATCGGCGTGCTCCATCCCACTCCTCTCGGTGGTCGCTCTCCACGCTCAAAGCCTGGCCGCGCCGCGTGTACGAAACCGCCGGAGGCACTGATGGACCCACTGAGAAAAGAAAGTAAAGACTAGGGCCAAACCCGGAGCATCGTTCGGCACAGCTGAGCGGAAAAAAAAACTCTGTCGTCGTGCCTACCGTGGTCGCTGTAGCGGCGCTGCTTTTGATTGGCCGAGATGCTGCGCGTCACTTTGGGATGAGCGGGAGAAATACTGGAGCCATTGTTGATGTCGCTGGTGGGCCGTTGCCGCTGAGCCAGAACGCTATTGGTCAATGGTTCGCTTCCCTCAAACTAAAAGGAGAGATTATATTGTCATTATGTATAGGCCAAAAATATATATTATTTGCATTCTATATGCATTGATGGCACAATACACCCAATTGATTTTGACTTAGCAATGAACAAATGTGTTCATGAATTAAACAAGTAGTTCAGCTCATTTAATGCGTCAATCTTGTTATGGGAAAGTAGCTGACCTCTGGGGCTTTTCTTCCCAGCAGCAGATAAGTGGCCATGACATCATCGTACTTCTGGTTTTGTAAGGAATCAGTGATCTCATCTTTAGGGAAGCCCATGGTCACCATTAGCTCTATCAGGAATAGAAAACAAGTAAGGATCTAGAAGACATCAAAAGTAGGGAGAAACACACCTATTCTGGTGTTGTCGCTGAAGTCGGCCTCGGGCTCAATGTACGGCTTCAGTTCCTCTTCCTCGTGACCCACATTCATCCAGTGGTCTTTCATGATTTGCTGCCAAAGACAATTTACCCGTTTGTTTCACTCGTAAAGGCTCCTAACCCAATATTTTTGTGGTGCAGAGCTTTGGCCTGCTTTGTGGAGTCAGTGCTATTGACTGTGATCTTAGAAATAAGGAACAAAAAAGTACAAGTACCTCCAAACTGCCACGTTTGACCGGGTTGAGCACCAGCAGTTTCTTCAGTAGGTTTTCACAGTCTGTGGACATGTAGAAGGGGATGCGGTATTTTCCACGCAGGACTCGCTCTCGCAGTTCCTGCGTGACCGACAAAAAGGAATTGTTAGGAGAACACTTGTGCAGTGTAAACACCCATCAAATTAATATATATATATTTTTGAATATTAATGGTTAAGAAACTTGAACTGAACATTGAAAAAACAATTAAAGATGGGAGTATTTGTAACACATTGTCACCTTGAGGTTTTGCCCGTCGAAGGGCAAGGAGCCGCTGACCAGTGTGTAGAGGATGACGCCGAGACTCCACACGTCCACTTCGGGTCCATCATACTTCTTCCCCTGGAAGAGCTCTGGGGCGGCATAGGGTGGAGAGCCGCAGAAGGTGTCCAGCTTGCTGCCCACTGTGAACTCGTTGCTGAAGCCAAAGTCTGCTATCTTGATGTTCATGTCCGCGTCTAGTAGCAGGTTCTCGGCCTGAAATGTCAAAAGCGGCCAATCCCATCATAAATTCTTCCACTTCAAATGCATCTACAGGTGTTGAACTCATGTAAATTCACAGAAGGATGAAAAGAGCCATATGATTGGGCAGAGACAGAGTTAAGACGTAATGGTTATAGTCAGGGGCTGTGTATATATAAGTAGTTTTTTTTGAAGTGTGGCTTACCTTGAGATCCCTGTGAACTATCCTCCTTTGGTGGCAATACTGCACGGCAGACACAATCTGAAACACAAACATTACAGCATGATTATAATGGTGGTTAACAGTGATTAGTATTTGCCTTTTAGATGTAAAAAAAATGAGTAGAAGAACCATTAAAATACAAATTTATAAGGCATATTTCTAAACTGAAACTGTTTAAAAAGAAATTCAAGAAAATATTTATTTAGAATATTTTTAACCAATTATTTTTATTTTTAAAATGACCAATGAAAAAGGAGGAATGAATTAAGTTACCCATTTGCATTGATTAAGGATTTGCACATTTCCACTTTAATTTTCTGTTTAGTATTTATTTTACTATTTATTTATGAAAATGTTGTGTTATTTGTGGATTCAGGCATCAAGAGGTTAAAAGCCAGGAGAGCAAAAATACTTGAGTTAAGTTTTTTGTTTTTGTTTACTTTTCAGGGACATTGCATTTTTAAGTCCCATTTAGTTGTATTCAGCTATAAAATGAATATACAAATGCACACTGGAACATACACAGGAGCCTGAAAACACGGCACGCATGAGTCATCCTGCAAATATGTACGTGAAAGAAGTAGATTATCCTTGAAAATGGGCTCGCCTACTGGGAATAAAAGGCTCATTCATTCATGGCATTTGGCTGTCAATTGAGCATGCGAGCCAGCATTGATTGGATCAATGCTGATGGGGCGCCACTGGGTGTCAGCACATGCAGCTGCAGAGTCACAGTGCTCCTCTGCAGTCAGTCATGTTGGCGCAGGAGAGACGCTGACTCACCTGTCTAAACTTGGCCCTGGCTTCCTTCTCCTTCATGCGACCGTGGGCCACTAGGTAGTCAAACACCTCACCTGAAACACATTATACGCGTGTCAGGGCCACGATTGGCCACGGTTGGGCGTGGCGCCGGCTGGCTGGACTCACCGCCACTGGCGTACTCCATCACCAAGTAGAGCGTCTTTTCCGTTTCAATCACCTCAAATAGTTTGACTGAAAAAAGGAAAAAAATATTTGTTGTTTCTTTTCCCCAGATTAAAAAACAATGCACAAAAAAATCATCTTCAAAGTTTCTTAAAATTAATTAGTTGAAGGTTTTGTGAGACTTGAAACTTGAACTAAAAAGATGTAATAAACAATTTTAAAAAAATTATTTTTATTGGCAAAAATCTATTTATCATTTAGTTTGGATTTCATTTAATAATTCCTAATGTAAAATGTGTAATGGCAGTTATTTACCATACTAACTATATATCTATAGGAATAATCACAAAATATTTAGTTGGGCTATTTCATAGATTTTAACAAAACAATATATTTGGTTTGAACTTACCGATATTTGGATGATTGAGTAACTTCATGATTCGCACTTCCCTGAAGAGCTGTTGACACACAGAGAGACATTTGTCTTTTAGAGAATTGCTGATAAGGCCTGTTTGGAAAGCACCATTATGTTGCAAAGTGGATTAGAGAGCGTCACGGGACTCGGGTGCTATGTAAGGCAACACCGTAGATGAGCCGGGTTGCCCATAAATTGTCTCTCAAGGATGACGAGCCACTAAAAAAAAAAAAAAGAAGAAAAAAAAACAACAACTCTACTGACGCGCTGCGGTATCAGCGTGACGCCTTCCGGTCAGTCTCATCTAATAAAATCAGGCACGCTCATCTTTGATCTGCCGGCGTTTTGTTTATCGACAGACTGCGGAGCTTTAAGAAGGAAAGGCTTGGCGTCAGAGCATCTTCTGCAGCCACTTAGAGGTGCTGTTGAATCATTTACATTCTGCTGACTGCCCTCTCCCAAAAGCTTCTCGGATGCCTTTTGACGTCAAGTGTCGGACATCTTTGCTTACCTGTTCAATGACCAGATTGCAGAGAACACATTTGTTACACGAGTGCCTGTGTTTCTACTAAGACTGCCACAAAAACAACAAGTCCATCCCCATGTTCGATAAAATATGGTGATACAACAATTTATTTATTATCAAAAAAAATATATATTTTTTTTTAATTTAATTTAGTTATCTTTAATTCAAACAAATATTGAAAGGCTACCAAAAGAAAACTAGCACTATTTTAGGTAAAAATATGTCGCCAAAAATGAATTAAAAAAATACATATATTTGATTTTACATTCAACTACTTATTCTCACAAGACTCGCCGGGGTGCTGGAGCCTACCTCAGCGAACAACCATTCAGGCCCACACTTAAACCTAGAGGCAATTTAATCTGTTCAACCAACCTATCCATGCATGTTTTGGGGATGTGGGATTAAACTGGAGTACCCAGAGCAAACCCACACATGCCCAGTGAGAAAATGCAAACCCCACATAGTGAGTACCCATCTGGGATCAAACCCTCGAGCCCGGAACTGAGAGGCAGACGCGCTAACCACTTAACCGCCCGACTACCTATTTTCTATTTTTAAAGTAAAAACATTTGTATTCATTCATTTCTATTGCATTTCTCAAGCAAAAAGTTATGAAAACATGAAGAGTTCCACACTCCAGACAAAACTACAACATACGCGATGTAAATAATGCTTCTTTTTTAAACACTGTTCACGCTTGACCTATGCATCCACACGTGGTAAACCTCATTAGAGCTTGCTAACAATAATGTCCCTGTCGGAGGAGCATCTGCGACTGAAATAGTCGGAGGGAGCTGTCTGTGGAAGGCTTCCCGGTCTGATGTGTGTTGGTCTGCGTGCAAGAACAGTGCTGTAATTAAGGCTAGTTTGGGTGCCCCTGGGTGCGTGGAAGTAGGTCACTGGCACAGACTAGTCCGGATCGGGCCCGTTGTAACAAAATACGCGATTTCTTTCCATTTGGCTTTTTTACTGATGATAATTTCAAAGCAGGCCATTTCAGAGCAACCCAAAAAATATCTTATCCAACTTCCGCCTGTGAATTTTAAAGACACAGGCCCCATCAAAAATCAGCAACAGATTCCGTATTTTTGCCGATATGATCTGATTCTGCTCTTATCTGAATGGGTAAATAGGAAGATCTGAAAATAATGGCTTGCGTCAACATCTCAATTGTCGTCTTTGGTTTTGCCTGGCTCTACCCGGTCTTGTTGTACTAGTTCCTCGCGAGCAGCTGCACGCGTGCTCCCCATGTGAGGGGCTCGGGGGCAGTGACGCACACGACAGGCAGCCAAAGAGCTGAGGAGGAGGCGAGATAAAATAACAGCTCTTTAAGATGAAGAATGGCTGTGGTGCTGCCTTCCTTCAAGTCTTCCATTCTGAGGAACTAGACCTGATTAATCTTTTTTTTTTTTTTTTAACAAATGCTACAAAATTTGCTTGTTGTCTTAGAAATAAATAAAAACTAGAACGCTTATTTTTAGGCTGTCATGATTACAACTGTGCTATATTCACTTTTCTTCAAAATACACTAAATAAGTTTGGGAACTCATGAGACGGATTGCGAAAGCTTTTCAGGTGAAAATTTTCCGTGACCGGACGTTTGGTCGACGGACACTTGGTCCCCGGACGTTTCGGCAAATGGACGTTTGGTCACCGGATTCGCTCGCTTTCAAAATTATAATCATGAGAGAGAGAGCTGTCCATTGACTAAAAGCCTGTTTGACGAAACATCCGGGGACCAAGTGTCCGTCTACCAAACGTCCAGGTACCAGTTTATCCTCTTCCAAATAATCATGGGCGGATAAAATTGGTTGGCAGGACAATTTTCTAAGAGCTTCCTCATTCACTCCGGGCAAGCTAATGGCTTTAGAGCTAGCAAAGCTGTATCGGAGTTGGATCTAAATTGAAAATCAAGTGTTATTTACAGATTAGGGCGAGAGTGTCAGACAGTTCAAGCGTGGGACGACGGGACGGTGGGACAGAGAGGGATTAACAGGGAGGTCTATTTTAAGGACAGAATACCAAAAAACATCCCCGACCACAGATGTCGTATGATGCGTTTCCTCAGGCGGATCTCAGGAGGTGCTTTGAGAGCACGGGCCGACCTCATTTCCCGTCTGCACTTACGGCGGCCGGGCCACGGCATAGTTTTGGGTCGGACACAAACGGATTGCCCGTTTTTAACGGCTTACTTTGCTTTCGAACATTGTCCAATCTTTGTCACAATTTTCTAAACTTTCATTTCATTGGCTACCATCAACGGCAAATATATTGATGTATGTAACCAGCAGAAATTTAAGTTATTTCTAATTAAGTAGTATGTAAAACAATATCAAGCAATGCAAAATATCCACCGATTTGAGAATAAGTAGGCCAAGATAAAATCCCCTCCTGCCATCCTCGGGCAGGTAAACATGAAGATAAATACAAAAGTACATTCCATGCAACAGTGGGAATAAAATGAGAAGAATACAAATACTGTGTTTTTTCTAAACAAAGCGTGTCCTTTTTTTATAACAGCCATGAGCCAAGAAGAAGAAAAAAATACTGGATGTCCGCCATCTTTGTCCTTTGTCTACAGTTTTGTATTCTCATCTTAGTATAAAGTGATTGGATTTACCAACACATATTATGAGGTGAAGCGCTTGGTGGAAATTGACCCATGTTTTTTTTTAAACTGATAGTCTGGAAGAATCTGTATTGAGAAATTAAAATACAAAATTAAACTAAAATTGTCAATAGATGATGCCAATTTTAAGTTTCTTTTTTTTTTTTTTTTACTTCCCATACTATTTCCAACACTTGTCTTTGGTATTGGCTGATGCCTATATGATACCAATACCACATTTTTAGAAAATAATATTTTAATATTATTCTTAAAATACCAAATTACTGGATGCCCAATTGAGGGTAAAATAATTGCTGAAGTGACTCGGTTAGGCAATGCTTAATTCATTGGCTGCCCCAAATTAACAGAAGTGAACAGAAATCTACAGGAAAGCCCCATAGGCAACTTTTCTAGTGACTTTGAAATAGTCACTTTATGCTCAATGTGAATAGAGCTTATTTTCAAGGCAACTCTGGCACTGAAACATGATCATTCTTTTCGATTGTATTCATTTTTTCTTTTTGTAATTTGTGACATTTTGTACTTGTCCCCTTATGGATGACTGTAACTGTATACAGAGCCATCTGCAATGCAGACTTGCGTCTTAAAATGCACCAACGGTCTCCCGGGAAGAATCGATGACCTCATTGACTCAGCGTGTCCTATGCTATCCTTGCTAACTAGGACGTATTCGACTTTTTTTTTTATGTCTTTTGGCCGTCTGACTTGCAAGGCAACTAATAAAACATGGGCATTGTTAGTGAGCCGGCAAGCGTTGCCGGGTTTCACGTGCCAAGTGAGTGACGCTAATTAAAGCACAGGGCTTTTCGGGTTCCCGTGTCTAGGCGTTCTTTTATGACATTCGCCAAGGGGGTTTTACCTCGAGATTGGCACGCAAAAGCAGCGTGAATGAATCTTCAATAGACTAGAAGAAAAGTACCAATTTGGCATAGGCAAATATGAGAACTTGGAATGATATAGTAATGATCACCGATTTCCAAAATAAAAAGTACAAGTGGAAAAAAAAGGAATCTGGTTAAACAATGTTTCTAAACAATTCATTGACTTTCAAAATGGTCAATTTCATAATGGATTCTTGAATCCAGTTGTATGGGTTGTTTTAATCTGAATGAAGGGACCTCACAGATGGGCTGTTGTCATTATTTCATAATGGGAAGATAAAATGTCTGCTGTAACGAACTTAATGTTCCAAATTCACAAAATTACAACGAGCTCAGTCAAAAAAAAAAAAAAAAAAACAATCAACGAATAAGTCTCAGAATTATGTATTCCAAAATAACAAGAAATGATTTATGCTCTATAAAACTCCAGGGGACACTCACAGCAACCAAGGCAGGCTCCTGAATAATTCATGGCTGAGAGGCGATTGGTCGCCGCTCTCACGTCATAAGACAGCACGACCTGAGCCCACCTTGAACGTGGAGAAGTGTCTCCGTCCTCACATTTAAAAAAAGTTTTTAAAAAACAACTATTTGGCTCTTTGTGCTTTTTTTTAAAGTATATAATCAAAAAAAATAATTAAAATATTTCCAAAAAAACCCATAAATATTCCCCCCAAAATAAATAAGAAAATCCATAGGCAGGAAAAAACATGTTCAGATATTATTTATCATCAAAGCAAATTAATTAAATATTAGCATTAATTAAACAACTCATCATGTCAGCCCAAGTCCCACCACCAACATCAGCTACCATTCATGGCAAAAAGACGTCCATTCGCTCCCACCCGCCCCATTCAAAGGACTAGAATTGGTCGCCACACGATTGGACATGTAGCGCCGTCAATGCAATAAAACTTGATCCTTTAAAAACTCAGCAAGGGCTCTTAACACTGCTGCTAATGTGCACGTCAGGCACCTGCTTTGAGTTTTGCAGCTAAAAATACTGCGGCTTGACAAGCAGAGGCGCTTGATTCGGCCGCTGCGCATCACATTATCGCAGCTCGCCTCTTTTGATTCAAGCATGCAGGAGATGACCAACAAATTGAGGTCTGTGCGCATTAAAGGAACCATTACAACAATCGCACCCTGTGAAAAGACACTTAATACCTTGATGCGTGCATCTCTTGGCTCGCCTGCAACAATGCACGTGGCTGGAATACGCCAGTCATACTGAAGGAGTGATGAGGGAAATCAAATTTGGTTTTTATCCTCCAAAAATCAAGCAAAAATGACCCACAAGGAGCAAAGCATCCCTGCACAATTTCTTCAGAAATTGAACTTTAAGATTGATTTGTTTTATCTTTCCTTTAAGACTTAATTGTTATACATTTTAACTTTCATTTTTATTTTTGTTTGCTTCAGAAAACAAGATGTATTGAAGCCCAGAATAAATACAATTGTAGATAACATGATATATGGGAAACAACTCACTGCTATAATAATCTGTCATTAATTGTGCATCAAAATGTGTTTGTGGAGCTCTTCACCATTTCAATTCTGCTGGATTAAAAATTTCCCAAAAAGCGAGTTGGACTCACCTTTTGTAGACTGGTTGGATTCAGTTGGGTTTTATCGATAATCTTCACTGCCACCTTTGAAGGGACAAGATGGAGGGTGGGGAAAGATAAACAAGTTAGAAAGACAGAGGCTGGGCAGGGTCAAAACTGCTGTTGTAACAATACAGTAATCCCTCAAATATCGCAAGTGATTGGTCACCTATTGTTGGCATTGACACTGAAAGAGTTACATGTGCCAACTTGTAAAAAAAAAAATGACATGCTGACGGTTACTACACTCCCTTGCTTAAATCAAAGAAGATTATGACATTTCTCACAGTACATGCTGAGCCAGTCCTTCCATTGTTTGGTTCTCTAATTGTAAATTATTCAGCGTGTGTTTACAGCCAGTCACCGCAAACATGTCCTTAAATCATTACATTTGTATTTACAAGAAGAAAGATCAACTAAAGGCATTTGGCTGTGTTGCTCAAGTTGAGTCAAAGTGGCCACCATAACTTTTATCCAGCCCTTTGTTTTATCTTTTTAATGAATAATTTCATTTAACAAACGGTATCTTTGAATTCTCTAAGGATATTATGCTATCTTAATATTGTCTTACACTCTCCCAATGAATTAAATAGCACTATAAGCATAAATAATTAGAAATATACTTTATTGTGGCATATCATTATATAAAATAAGCCCGATCATGAGCTATTTTTAACCTATTCCACATTTCTCCAAACCGTGAATGAATGTGTTATTATAATAGCCAGATGATATTGTTTGCCTTTTCAGTTTGCACATCTATTATTAGTTCTTCCCGGCACTTGTTCTCTGACGAGCGCGGCGGGACGCCGATAGCCACTTGAGTCCAATTCCTGTTTGCAATCCACACGCCAACCCTTGTCGATAAAATCAAGAAAGAACTTGAGTTTGACTGTGAAGGTGATTGACCGGCAGAAGGCGTGGCTTCTATTTATTTGCCTTCTGATCTGCATCTTTGCATTCTGATGAGCCAGCAAAGCTACTCGAGTACACAAAGTGAGCCAGCGACCTTCTCCTTGTGACCCGGACCTGGTATCCAATGCGCCTGTTTAACATTGGCCGGCGACAAGGGCGCAATGCCGCTATGAGCGGGGGAGGAATATATACGTGCCACCAACACTCATAATGTGGCCATTGGGTGGATGAAACCCAAGATTAAAGGGAGTTAAAAAGCAGGTGCTTTCGCTGTTTGGTAGCAGAGAAAAGTATGCAGTGGAAAATAAGATAAGTAAAAAAAAAATCATCAAAAGGTATAAGGTATTCCAAAATATATATATTTACATGCTGAATTTTACACACAGTTTTTCAGCTAATAGAGATTAAGTGGCGATCTCTGTTTGTGTTAAAGCTGAGAAATACAGTAATGTGGGATGAAGCGAGCAAAATTCAATGATCGTTCTATCATTTGCTACAACCCAATAAAAACTGAGCAGCAGGCCCTTGGGCCCTTGTTTGGTCAGTGAGACATCCGAATATGTTAATAAAAAGTCATGCAATTTTTGGTTTGACAAATCATTTCATTGCGATAAAATATGGAGATGACTTGTCTTACCTCTCGTCCAGTCAGGACGTGTCGTGCCAGCTTGACCTTGGCGAAATTGCCTTTCCCAATGGTCTTGAGCAGGCGGTAGTTCCCGATGTGTGGGTGCTCCTCTGCGGAGGTGAAGGAGTTGCGACATCGCGGCAGGCTGTGGCGACTTGCCGACTTTGTTGGGGGAGCCGGAGGCTCTGCGAAGCCGTCTACCGACGAGTGCTGTAGAAACATCGTCAGGTCGGAGATGAGCAAAGGAAAACCGCAAGGCATTGTCAAGTTATATTGTTGGTGATTCGGGTTCATGATTATTTTTGATGAACTCACCCTACTAATTAATACTGGTCAATGAATTTGATCATGGATTTGCCCGTTAATCACGACAAACCCTAAACATGATGTTTCCATGTTGATTGTGCAGTGATTCTGTTTGCCAAACAAACGAGGTTGTGTTTGCATAGCGGTTTCCACAAAGTAACAGCGCGAATGCTAATCTAGTGAACCAACCATGAGACCTCTTCCCTCCCCGTTGACACACTGACCTTATCAGCCCTGGTTGACACCCCTTTCCTAACTTCTGAAAGAACACCCAAAAATTCCGGCATTTTGAACAACACTCCAACTTCAAGGTGAACTAGCAGCCCGAACGCCAGCTCCTCGTTTGTATCAGTCCAGGTCAGTCGTCCCATGATCCTTGAGCGCCACACCCAACCGGATGATAACTCCCCGGTGCGGCAACCCGGCCGGGCTTGGCCGACCGGCTCGCGTTTCACTCGAGGAAACGCTACACGCCCGGGCGTGCATGCTAATATCCCGTGAGTCACGTTTGACAATAACAAAACACTTTGGATTTTCCAAATGGCCTTAAGATCACTGCTGGCATGATCAACTGGTTTTTTTTAAACACAAAACAAAAGCCTGATTGAACACTTGGCGTTCATCCAAAATGCTCGGAGCGAACCAAAAAGGGGGAACCGGGACAGGTTCTTCTTGCCGGGCCGGTGCGTCACTTGGCTGTGAATACGTGAGTTTGGATTCCCATTCATTCCCAGACATACAAATGGATGGAGTCAAATGGAGTAATTAGTCAACATGCTTCAAATCTCATTGGCTGCAATAGACAGCGGTATTTTTACAATGTATTTGAAGTGGGAGAGATTGGCAGTTGAGTAAAATAGTATAATGTCTAGAAGTGAAATAATACTAATATAAAATGAGAATAGGTTATGCATTCATTTACTACCCATGACTACCTGAATTTGGACGTCAACGATATGGCAAAGTTCTCAACCAATTTACATAACACCCACATCTTCATGGATATTTGACACTCTCCCTCTCACACATACTGGAGATTGTCCACTAAAAGCCTAGTGTCTCTCTTGAGTAATAAGATGTTATGCAATGAAACTCACTTGCTATTGGGCCTGAAGCTGCAAGCTGGAGTCCAACTCGGCTGCTGCGAGTGCCTTTTACTTATTGATTGCTAAAGAGCAGATACACGTACAGATAGTACAGTGGCTATAAAAAGACAACCTATCCCTGACCAAATAGATTATGGAAAATATGACTGGAAGAATTGTCCATTATTAGCTCACTAGTACAGAAAATATGAGTGGAAGACCAGCATTCAATTTACAATTATGGATATCCAACCTTTGTTTTTTCATCCTTATTTGAAATAATATTTGACATTGTATTAGCGGGGGTGTAGCACTACATTAGATTCAATTCAAGGCTGAGCTATAGCTGAAAGTGTTAAACTGAGAAAATGTCTGGCCTGACCTTTAAAACACTGCTTGAAATGCACACATCTCTACAAAAGGTCGTTTAAGCTCTTTGCGGAAGATTTAAAGCAAATTTTAAACACTTCAGTAAGCTAATGCCACATTCACCCATGATTAAATTAATGTATTACATACTGCAATTTTATAGTGACATTGAAACCTTTCTGGCCGCCTGTTTGAAATTTCCATGTTATTCAATTGGATGGCTTTTTTTTTGGTACAGTGTTGCGCAGAATTAGACCTTGACAGCTAAATATTCCAATTCAAGAACTGTTAAGCATCCCAAGCACGCTGAGCGTTAAAATCCAGGAATTCCAAGCACCTAAATGCTTTTCAAGTGATGCATCTGAGGCATCCTGCAAAACATTACAATTCAACCATTTCGAGCACTCAAAACAACAAACTCTTCAGATTCAAGCACCAGCGGACTTGAACACAAACCTTTTTGTCGTTATTGAGCTGTCAACATTCTCAAGTGCTCACTTCACGGGAATGCAAACATTTTCAAGCCACCGAAAACAAACTATCAAGGCATTTACAATTATGTTAAATGCTCAGACAAAAGAGTTCAGGTATTTCGTGCACTGATGGAAAGTAGAATTTACAATCATTATGGCTGCCGTCATTAAAACACATTAACTCATTAAAAAATAGACTATTTTGAGTTGTTTTATAATGTAGACAACGTCTTAAAGAATGAAAACTTTAAATGACTGCATTTATAGTAGATGTCCAATCCATTTGAAGTAGTAGGGTGGCAGTCAATGAATGCTTGTTCATTTTTTAATAAAAAAAAAAGAATGTTATTTATATAAACTTAATGTATTTAATACATTTTGTTTACCGAACACACCCACAAGCTTAGGGCTACTATACAATGGAACATACTGTTCAAGCACTAGTGATGATTGATTTAACTCATGCTAGATTATTAATGTTAACATACACAACTGTCAGCATATTTGTCATAGAGAATAAATAAAACAAGGCTCACATTATTATGATTAAAAAGGTGTAAGCATTTTTACTAGTTTTTCTTTAACCACTCAGCAATGCTGTTGTCTAGGGAAAAACATCATGCAATGGATTTTTTAAAAATCTGAATAAATGCAAAACAAATGTAAATATTTCCTGAACAAATTGCATCATAGGGCTAAAAGTTCACATATTAAGCAGCAATGAGACCCTTGACAAAAAATGCAGTTTTGTGAGGTCCAATCTCGAATTAATTTGTTGGTCAACATGACTTGCACTCTTTGTAAGTGAATATGCGGCTCCCAAAGAATGGGCAGCATAGACTGCTCGCTGTCGTGTCAGGGAGGGGGGCTCGCTTCTGAATAATAACCCCGGTCGCCCCCCACCCTACCCGTCCCCTCCCGGCACTGAGCGTGCAGCTCGGGGCCCACGAGGTGATGGATGTCACATTGCGATGCTTCCGAGCGAAAAAGTAGGGCAACATGAACATCCCCCACTCCCAATATTGACTCCCAAAACCAATCCCCCGCTCCACCCCGGTTCATCGGCTTGGCCTTGCTACATTATCGAGCAAGCACAGAGGCTGACGCAGTGCGTTGTCGGGGGCTAGCTTGAGAGGCGTCCCATCCACGCCAAGTGCACCTTCCGCCCTGGGTTATTCTGGTCCCGGGTGGCTTCTCTTCCCGGCAGAGGCGGAGGGGCTGAGTCCTCATTAGCCCTCCCTCGGACTAGCTAGCCGCCGCCGCCGCCGATCACCCCCGCAATGCAACGATCTCTCGCCAAACAAAAGCACAACAACAACAACAACAAAAATGTCCACCGAATGACTCACGTTCTCGGTGTCACGTTCGTTAACCGTGGGCAATGGCGTCCTGGTAGACATCTTGCGTGCAGGGAGGGAGGCCGCTCGGCGGACGGGCACAGAGCAGACGCGGCTTCGGGTCCCACCTTTTCTCTACATCACCCCCCCTCCCCTCCTTCCTCAGCACAAAGCCAAGCCGGCAGGAAGTGCGCAGAGAGCGGCTACTTTAGCGCTGCATTGGCCGGCCAACTATGGGGGCCCCAGGCCGGCTCGCGCCCAGATGTTTCCCGTTCGGGCAGCGACGATCCGGGCTTTTTAGCGTTTGGAAGCTAGGCCGGCTCAGACTAGACGAGCACCGACGGGAGGAGGAGGCAGAGATGAAGGGAGGGAGCGAGAAAGGGAGGGAGTGAGCGAGGAGTGATCCGAAGGGGGGAGGATAGGGAGGGAGGGAAGGAGGTTTTGATGCGCATCTCGAAACCTCCCACCGGGAAGGATGGAGGTCTCTTGTCTCATCTCTCTTTGTCTCTCCTCCACATTAGATTGGAGGGACATTGATTTAACTCTTATTTGGGAAGACACTAGGGTGTATTAGGCCCTCGATGAACCGGTCTAAATATGCACACTGACAAAATCGTCGCTGAGTGGTGTGACATAACGACGTTATTTGTATTCGTATTGGCTAGTCGAAGGTTAGTTGAGATGCTAATTTGCAGTAAGCAGGCTCGAGCAAGCCGCAGGGTGAGGCCTGGGCAGTAAACACGGTGCGAGTTGGTTGACACTTACACCTGGCGGACAAAAGCGGTATTGCACGACATCATTCATAAGCTCATTTTTTTGACGAATCATGCATGCTAAGTTCTTCACAATCATAGCTGATCCAGGCAAAACACATTCTGTAAAACTAATTAATTCAAATATACAGAGGTCTACACTAAATACAAGTACTAAATCAAATATAAACATATATATCCCAAACTATTAAAACATTTATTCTCACACAAAATGTTTTCATTGTAATGAAAATTATTTTTAAACTTCTATCATCAATTATAACCTACTAAAGTAATAACCCAGCTAGGCCTAAAACGGCCATGCTGGTTGTAGGTAAGTGCCACCGCCTGTAGGTGTCAGCTTACACCAGCAAATGAAAAAGCAACCTTTTGGATAGCCAATAGAAAGCAAATGGTATGACAGGTAATCTCTATCAGTGAATAAAAAGTTTGTTTATTTGCTGTCAACCCTCCCACTCCAAATGAATTGGACGACTAGTAGCAGTCTTGTACTGAAAAAGAATTTCATCAAAGTAACAGCACCTCTGAATAACAGAGTACAGATGCACTAAAAACTAACAACGGGTTTATTTCTATTTTAAACATTCAATTGGCTGATGTTTTTATAACATTTGATTAATTAAATGTCAATGTCTTAGGAATACGTTTTGCTAAGTTTGTCAGCTGCTGTGTCAGCTCGGGGAGGCTCGGAGAGGAAGAATGAACTCTGCGGGACGCCACTTTTCACAATAAGTGACGATAATGGGACCTGAAAGCCACTGAGGGACGATTCTGGCAAAATCTCAAGTTCATTCTCCCCTCACCAGTCACTTTTGCCTGAATAAATATTAGTAGAATGTTTTCCTTTGAGTGATGTTTAAGTAAAAGCAGAACAAAAATATTAGGTCGATTGGGCAAAAACAAAATACAAGTGTTACGGCACTGAATCTTGGCGCGGAGAGGGACATTTTTGGAATTCTGAACATCTGGATTGTCTCCCAAACATAGCAGATATGATCTTCTCTGAGGGTAAATAAATAGAATTTTCATTTGGCTTCAAATGGCTCATCTTTTTTTCTTTAGCTGATTTGTTTCCATTTTTAACCTGAGAATATCCACAAAGCCTGCATCAAATTGCAAAATCAAACAATGAAATCCAATGCTAACTCCTAACAGAACCTGGTTTACTTTGTTTTTATTACTAAAATAGCTTTAAAACATGGGGGAGGAAACTTTTTGTCTTTCTAAAAAAACTCAGAAGTTCAAGCTTTACATAGTGCTTTTATTTGTATTGCAAAGAAATATTGTAATTCTAATATTAATTGAATCTACTGAATTTTTGGTTCTAGGTTACTTCCTGATAATTTTTGGACATTTTCTAATCATTTTGGGCCATTTTGGAATGACTTGTTTATTTTGGAGTGTTTTTTATGAAAATAAACTATTTAGGGTCAATAATAATCTAGATTTTTTTAAAATTCATAGTATTTAAATGCTTATGTGTTTTATGGAAGGTTAATATGTATTGAAGTTGTTTAATAATGTAGCAGCTGGCTCCCCGCCTGATCAAATTCCTGGGCAGCCTCGTATCTATGCCTACCAAAAATATTCGGCATACCAGCAAGGTTTTGTTGACTTGTCCAAGCAGGGCGTCGTACGCTGCTGCCTTGCTGACAATTCATCTGAGATAACTCCATTTTATCCTCTTTTAAGTCAAGTAGAGAAATGAAAAATAGGCTTGACTTTGGACCAAATTCAGGGTTTTTAAACCTCCATCTGTGCTGTTTGTCAATTTGTCTGCATGGTTGCATTCAAGGTAAATCATGAAAAAAAATAAAGGATTATCAAGCTAGCAATGTGAAATGGAAAAAGATTAAACCCTTTAAAGGCAGTCAGTGAGTTCAATTTGAGTGTCTTGAGAGCAAAGGTCATAGAGGTCAAAAATGTGGTGATGCTTTGAATTTGGATGCTCCTCTAGTTGAGTATTTATATTAGTTTATTATATCTTGGCTTGGATACAAAATAAGTCAACAAAAGATCCTTTTTTTTAAACCCTAGTCAGTCCTTTCATTTGTAATTTTTTAATTAAAAAAAGGAAACACATCCATACATACTATTCTGATTTGCATGGGAATTCCCATTTTCTTTTATAAAGCCACCTAGATGATAATATCATATCAGTTGCAATGTACGACACTAAAAATAAGGACAATTTGTTGTATTTCAAAGAATCCTTTGAATCCAACAGAATTGATTAAAACTATTAAATCATTGTCCCGCAAAAGAAGACAACTGGAGTTACCCCGTTAGAATTCTCAGCAGTTCGCCCGTCATAAAATCTAAATTGAACTGTCTACAAATTTCTAATTTATTACCCTCAACATTTCTCCCACTGTGCTTCTCTCAGAATGTCCATGAAATATGCCTTTTCTTCCTCACTCTTTCCTTCTTTTTCTGCTGATTTATGTACTAATGCATTTGGCCCTGGGTGTACACGCACTCATTAAACCAGTGTCAGTGCCCATTACATTCCACAGCGGTGCAGATCAGGTATAGCGTTGGAATCCAAGGCGCAAATAGCGTTCCCATGGCAGACGAACCCGGGTTACGGGTAGTCAAAGTCAATCCCGGGAAGAGAAATGAGTGGAATCAATGAAGAGGCAAATGGGGCTTAATAAATAAGAATGATTTCAGTTTTGACATTTGTGCTTTGAAATCATGTGGTGTGGAATTTACATTTTGTTCATAGCAACTAGTATTGCTAAGTATTAGCTTGTATAAATAAGAAAGAACAGTGGTTAGAAAACTGTTTGCTGCCAGCCTTCCCAGTTCAAATGGATTGAAAATACAACATTGAGTGCTATCTCTGCCATGTAAGCATTTATACGAGAAGACTAATGTAAAAAATATTATTATTATTAGTCATATTACATATATTTTATTGTTTTTATTGCGTTCTTTAAATTTTCTTATTGATAAGGAAATTGCTAAATGAGTTGACGTCCAATCCATTTGAATTGGGAGGTTTCTACCCTCCCACTGAATATGAATTGGACGTCTACCACCGTCAATGGCTGCCAATAAGTTTAACATTAAAATCGGTTCTTCCTCTTGCCAAAGCGCACCCTCCCACCAATTGTAGTTTTATCACAAATAAACATCCAAACCATTGACGGCAAAAGAAAAAAAAACGTTCAATGGAATCTTCAGCTGAATTGGACGTCTATTGCCGTCAAGTTCACCCAACGAGTTAATTATCAGGCTGTATTTTTTCTGCTGATGTAAGTAACTGGAAATCATGAGGCACTTGTTGCGTCATTCTAGTTCGAATTTTGCAATCACAACAGATCCGCTAATGACCTCTGGAATGGAATATTGAGGAAAAACATGAAAAGTTAGTTAGCGGTGCACAAGTGAGGGGGGCTACGGGGACCCCCTGGGAGTTGACTCACGCACGCACATGGAAGAGGATGGGAAACAATGACACAACACGGATCGGTTTACGAGTTTGACAAAACGAAAACATCACCACCGAGTAACAATTTTTATTTACCAGAAACCCACTCCCAATTTTGTTCAAGCAAACGTGGGAGGTTTAGTCGAAAATGACTTTGGTGACACGTGCAACTTAAGCCTGTCTGTTTTACTATCAATTTCCTGAGAAATATGAAAATCAGCATGCCAAATAGCTTTCCGGGGTTCCGTCAACAAACACACGAAGAAAAAAGCAATGATCTCGTCAAGTAATATAGACAAATACACGCAAATCAACATAGAATGGCGTAAATGTAACGTACCGTTTCATGCCGTAGGTTGACACGCCAAATGAAGGTATACAAAGGTGCAGGGCAGTGACGTCAGAGGTATGACAACATTTTAAATTAAAAACATTTTCCTACGTCGACGGGGATTTTTGTTGTTGGTGTATTTGCTGATGCATGAGACTGTTATATTGTAAATCTAAAAGGAATTGCATTTAAAAACGAACTCGAGGTTTGTTGCTGCAAACTAAAAATTTAACTCAAAAGTTAGCTGGATAAGGTATTATTACGTTTTTGTTCACGAGAATGAAAACATATGATGCATGTTTTTTTATGCTCAATGAAGAAATAGAGATTTTTTTCCGACTTCTGTCCGCATCTTTCGGCTTTGTAAATCAACATCAGTACCAGGGGAGATGCGTTCAAGTTTCCAGGACCGAGTCGGAAATTTAGAATTTTTCCACAACAAAACAATTTTCTAATGAAACAAAATGTCATTTATAAAGGAAAATTGTAATATTTCGAAAATGGTATTCAGTATATATACATGTTTTTGTATTATTAGAATAAAAAATGTTAGTATCATGCTGGTAGAGTAATTAACTATTTTGCAATCAATTATTGTAACCGAATACAACATTTCAGTATCCGTACTTGGACAACCATCTGTGGTGGTACTTTGTCACGTTTGTCTCACTCAGGTCAAACAATGGCGGAAAGCATGCCCGCAGATGCCCTGCTCATGGCGTTCAGTCGCTTTGCGGTCCACGGAGACCCGATGGCCAGCGGCAAAGACATGAACGGCAAGAATTGGGCCAAACTCTGCAAGGACTGCAAGATTATCGATGGCAAGAACATCACTGGGACCGACGTCGACATCGTCTTTTCCAAAGTCAAGTGAGAACATTGCCGGAGTGTTATTACATAACGTACCTGCCATGATATTTTACTCCCTGGCCATAGTTGAATCCATTGTGTGTTGGCACGCGTCTTTTCGTGTAGGCAGAAGACAGCTCGCGTGATCTCCTTTGATGAGTTTCTGCAAGCTCTGCATGAATTGGCTCCCAAGAGGTTTAAGGGGAAAAGTCGCGAGGAAGCCATTGATGCCATCTACAAGCTGACCGAGGCCGCTGAGCCCAGCAAATTTGGGGTCACGGTCAGAAAACACATTCCTTTATGCATATTTTGGATGACTTTCTAGTGTAGAAAATAGCCTAAAAAATTGGGGGGGAAAATACAATTCTCAAATGGCCATCTTGAAATATAACTGTTTTTTCCCCATTTAAAAAAAAGAACTTTTAAAATACAATTTACTACTAAAACAGGGTGGAAATATATTGAAAGGATTTACTGTATGAAGGTATAATCTCATTAGTATATTTTAGTATTTCAATTACATAATACTACTACCCAAATGACGTAACATTATGAGTCCATTCTCTTTTCTCCGCCGCAATTGACTTGAAAATACATGTTTGTCCAAAAGTATCTGTTATTTTTGTCAGAAATCGGTGCGAGCCGGCGGGGTGGACCGCCTCACCGACACGTCTCTGTACACGGGCTCTCACAAGGAGCGCTTCGACGAGAGCGGCCGAGGACGAGGACGCGAGGGACGCGAGGACCTCGTCAGCAACACGGGTTACGTGGCCGCCTACAAGAACGAAGGAACGTACGACGAGAAAGTGAACGGAAAGTAAAGCCCAACTTCACCTACTCTTATGAAATACAAATATGTGTTTCCCTAATAAAACTTTCTGTGTGCTAATTAGTCCTTTCGGTTCCTGTACTGATTTCACTTTTAATTTTCATATTTTTTTTACTGTAAAGTAATTGCTGTCATGTCTTTGTCAGACTGCACAAATTTCTTGAAAATATTTTATTCCACAATATAACTATGCTCTTCCGAGTACATTTGGTCCGAGATAGGTATTTCAAAAAAATATATTTTAAATATGAGACCCCGAAAATATGTATAGATATAAACAATATATGGAGAGCATGAAGGAGTGGGTTGAAGGCACATAAGAAGCCAATTACCATTGATGGCAAAAGACATCCAATCCATTTTGATTGAAAAAAATGACCAATTTAAAAAAAAAATCATTATTCCCAACTCCTAATATTATCAAGGTGCGGCTAATCTAAAAAAAATCTAATAAAAAAGCCAATTAGTGACCATTTCAAGAGGCTCTCTCAAGATTAAACCATTTTTTTCATCCCCTTGTGTTTTCAACCGTGTATCCCCTGGTAAAGTAGCGTATGGTGAATGTACAGCATGTGACGCGAAAGGCGTGTGCTTGCGTTACTTGACGTTTAGAAGGCGTATGCCCCGACGATGATGGTGAGCCTCAGCAGGGAGCTGGTGTGGTAGTTCATGGTCATGTGGTGCGTGATCATCTCCAGGTCCACCACGTACTCCCGGGGGCCCGTCAAGGGTTTGGTCAGCACTAGCATGGCATTAGCGTTACTGGTACGCTGTGGGGCCAAACAGACACTGAGTGAGAAATTGAACCCAGCCAATGAGAGACCTAGGAAATATCGTGTCGAAATTTCGGACTCACCCGGAGGAAAAAATCGTCCGCTTCGTTGCCGGCTTTGATTTGGAAGGTATTGTGCGTGTTGGTGTAGATGTTGGTAGCCTGAATCTGGAAGATGTCGGCGGGGACGGGTCGTTCGGCCTGGATGCTCATGTATTTGTAGACGATGGACGGCGGTAGGCCGTGGCACTCCGTCAGTGGGCGGCAGATGCAGCGGCTGTGGGAATTGAGGACAATCATTGGACTGCTTTTAGCCCCAAACAAACAACATGGGCAATGGCGTGGACGCACTTTTCCGAGGACTGCGTATAAGGTGCCTCGCACGGGTTGCGAGGGTAGCAGCGGAAGCCGCCGTAGTAGTTCCAGCACGTCTCGTCGTCTTGGCAGTTGTGCGTGCCCGTCTCGCACTCGTTCACATCTACCGCGATGACAAATACAAAGAGGATTAAGGATGAAATCAGACAGCGTCTATCATGTATTCTCAGTCAAGCGTATTTGGTGGACTATAAATGGCACCAGGCAAAAAAGGATGAAGAAAAAAAAAAACATAACTTGTATTCTTGAATTTTTTGATCAGACACCAGATTTAGTTTTCTAAACAAAATGGATTGGATCACTTGAATCCTCATTCAGTGAATGATTGCTGCCATCCCTTCCAGTTCAAATGGATTGGACATCTATTAGCATTTAATCAGCAGTTGATATATTAAATATAAAGAAAATATGACAAAGATTTGCTATTTGAAAAAAAAGTCAATGGCTTTGGACATTTATGGCCATCAATCAGGGCCACAGAGGGAATAGCCCAAACTACAGTTGGGTCTATTTGTGGCACAGTGACGTGGATTCATCTCCATCTTGGCATAAGCGTGGGGATTCATGGGGTGGGGGCAAAAACACAACATCAAATAAATCCACTTAAAGAAAAAAAAACTAACACGCGTTAATGTGTGTTTGTGTGTGAGTGAATGGCTTCTCTTGACTGTGTTGATATGCTTTAAATGTTACTTCAAACATTGCTTTTAATTTAGCGCCTGGGCCATATTTGGACAGTAAATATATGGTGAACTTTACGTGAACTCTATCCGCAAAACATGGTTCATCTCTATGACTGTGAGACGTTACCAAATATGAAATATGGGTCAATCCACAATTTGGGGACATGATATAAACGATAGCAAATTGTTTCACTGGTTTTTGCTTAATATAAACCAAGCCCCGCCCCCAACAACCCGAGAAGGATGTGGTACCTTGACATAAACTGTTGCCTTGGAGCTGGTATCCCTCAGGGCACTCGCAAGAGTAACTTCCCGGACTGTTGACGCACTGGTACTGACACATGTAGCTGGAGTAGCTGCATTCGTCGATGTCTGCACACAAAAGAGCAAAACCAAGTCACAAATCCACTTTTTGTGTTAAAGATGCCGTTGAATTTTTTGAATACCTTGGCAGGAGACCAAATCCGAGGCCAGCTCGTGACCCGGCTCGCAGCGGCACAAGAAGGAACCCACCAGGTTGTAGCAGTGGTGCTGACACGGACTCTGCCTCTCGCATTCGTTGATATCTGAAGATATATTTAAAGAAAAAATACCCAATTGACTTTCTAGAAAGAACAGTCAAAGAGTTCAGCATTGGAAATGAATGAATTGGGCATACAAATACGACCAAACGATGTCATTGGACGTCCAATCCATTTTGACTGCTCTCTACCGGTCAAAATGGATTGGACGCGGATCACCGTCAAGGATTGGTCGAGAGTCCTCCTCCCCTTGACTAAATCCGACCAATAACCGGCACAGATGTGATTGTTGAATGAATGAATGAATGAAACAACTGACTTCCAATCATGGCGACCTCTCATCCTTCTTAATAATTGAAATGAGTCACTAGTACACATCGAATCCATTTGAACATTCTTTCTTTCGCTTGTGTGAACTCTGTTGAAAAATAGGCCTGCATCCCTCTAGTCCGAGTTGACTAAACACGCCCATGCGCTCTCATCCCAATGGGCCCACCAGAAAGCAGTCCTCCTGGGTGGTCTTCTACGAACCCACCCCCCACGCAGACAGCCATTGGGCATCAGTTTCGCAGTATGTCAAGTGAGCGATCTTCAACATCACACGCGCGCACAATGGGGGGAAAGGGAGTCATTATTTTTCTTGGCTTCTTAAAAATTGAACATTTAAAAAAGAAGGAAAAGGGAAAAACATGAAATGTGCTCATGTGCTCTGAGCTAAAAGTCATTTTAAGTCATTTTGTTTGCTGTTGAAGGCGATGGATGTCCAATCCCTTTGGACTGGGAGGGTTCACAGTGAATATACTGTCAATATATTTGGGGATTCTTCAATTATTGTCTGTACAATTTGGCTCACTAGTTAATTTTTGGCTCACTTTTCTCATCTGATCTCATTTTCTGAACTGCTTTACACTCACGGGGATCACGAGGGGTGCTGGAGCCTATCTCAGCTGACTTGGTGGCCAGTCAATTGCAGGACACAATGAGACAAACAAGCAATCACTCATAGCTAGGGGCAATTTAGTGTCCAATCAGTCAACCATTGATTGTTTGAATATTAAGAACAAAGTTCACCAGATAAACAGTGTAGCAATGGCATTTTTATGTAGCGTTTTTAAAATTTGAAATGTTAAGCTTCTGCCATTGAAAATGAAGGGGGCATTTATGGTTTTGGTTTCAGCATTCAAATGGATTGCACATTTTCTAGTGGAAAAACTCATTGGTGGATATTCGGGAAAATTAGGACTTGGAAACGAGGACCCAAATGCTGAATCATACAAAATCGGCATTTTCTGACAATCTGACACAGAGTTGAACTCCAGCTACGTTTGGCACACAGTGTCAAAGCGCGTCGTAATTCCGCGGGCGCGTGCTGTTGGGTTCTAAATAAAAGCACATGTGCAGCCCGGCAACATCTCACTTACTAAGTGCTACTTGGTGGCTCAGCGTTTGATTGGCCGCCAGGACTCGTGTGAGTTTAGCCCACACTCGGAGGGCTCCCGGGTCCCGTTAAAAGCCCTCTCCCACCACCGAGTCCATACAGTTGACACATAAAACCTTCGATGATGAGTGAGGTCATTGGCGTTGACGTGACTCGGCTTTCTTGTTAGTGGTTAGCGGCACGCTGGCGAGGGTTTCGAGTAAGAGTGGAAAAATTGAGGAGAGAGAAAAACAAAAAGACGGAGGCCGCTTTTTTTTTGCGGGGTGGGGATTTGATTTACGGAGTGATGTCAGGAATTTAGAACTACTTTTGCTTGTGGCGGGATGAATTTGAAAGCTATTGTGGGATTTTTTCACTATATCTATCTATATATATAGTAATGACTTGAAAAAGACTTCATTTTACGGACCGCTTATCCTCACAAGGATTTGCCTGGGGGTGCAAATTTTCTCCTGAACTGAGAAAAAAAATGGAAGTGCTCACCTTTGAAAGACAGATGAGAAAATCAAAAGACAACTCATATTGGCATTAGAGCGTGAAATAACTCCCATGTTATGTTGTCAAGAAGAGCGTTGGAGTCACGCTTCAAATTTGATTTGTGTTCCACGCATCGTTCTCTTAGAAGTTCCGAAAATTCCGTAAGTGTGCCAGCAACATTCCATTAATGTCATAAATTAAAATGCAACATTTTTTTAGTAATTCCTCGCAATTTTAAGTGAGTAAAGTGAGATGAACTATACTCTCGAGTACATGGATTTAAAAAAAAAACATGGGGCGTACACAGCAATGCTAGGAAAAATAAATTTCCTTTGCGGCAGGTGGCAGACGACGCCGATGTTAGCTTGCGGGTGATAATGTAGTGGTTGTGACCCCAGGTAAAGCAGACAGGAGGGGCAAGTTTGGTCTTGCTCCACGATGCAGCGCGTAGGTGTCTCATTTCAGGGTGAGAAATACAAAGGTGCGTCAACCTACAATTTCAATCGTTAACTATAGTTCGCTTCCGTGGTAATTTTAGAATACTTACTAGGTTGTTTCCTGTTGGTTTTGGGGCATTGCGGGGTCACTATCTATTGATATTCTGTCACTTTCTCATGATTTTGTGGGAGGCGTGCATATATAACTTTTAAAAAATATAGATATTTGAAATGAAAAACAAAACAGCCCCCAGCCATTGTTATAGAAGAATTGTAAGTATTAGACAATGAATAAAATGTCATTTAAAAAGAAATAGGAAAATAGCATGAACTAATCTGTTATTGAATATTTTTGCAATTAATCAATATGACTTTTTTATTTGCAAATATCTGCTTTTTACTTTAAAAAATCCTTAATATTGAGTCATTTTCTTGTCCCTTCAATACACTTTAAAGTAATCTAACATGATTTATGCCAATTAATGGACCAACCACAACAATAATCGACGATTAACAAACTATTAAAATGAAGGCTTGTGGCAGCCCTATTGTCAACATTTGATATGGCTCATTACAAGTGGTTTGATGGACAAGACTGATTTAAGGGAAGGAGAGAGAGAGAGAGAGAGAGAGAGAGAGAGAGAGAGAGAGAGAGAGAGAGAGAGAGAGAGAGAGAGAGAGAGAGATGGTGAGCTCACTCACCAATGCTGGAAATAAGAGTTAATATGCGTAAATAAAAATGTGAGCCAGCCGCTTGTGGCTGGCTGGGTGGGCCAGGTCATGGAAACACCAGTATCATTAAGCTGTCACACTCACACACTTTTAGAGTTTTAGAGTACAAGTGGCTGTCAAAAATGCAATTGGAGTCACTACAACAACAAGTCCAGGTTCAACGTCAAGGTCAAAAGTGGCTTTTTGTCCCTTGTCAAGAGATATCCGCTAAGAAGCCCATTGAAATTGACATTGTCCACTCACTATCTTCATTCAATTCACAGCAAAATGAAGAAAAACACATTCTTTAACCAACTGCCATTGACCACAACTACTAGTATTAAACTCAGTGGTGGGAGGGTGCATCCCGGCCAGAGGAAGAACACAATTATTTCTTTGAATTGCCCCCCCCCCCCCACACACACACACTTCAAAAAGATTGGACGTCTATGGCAGCCAATGAGTTAAGAAAGCAGCTTTCACTTGACCAAATTGATGACTTGTTAAAATTGCGCAGTATGGCAATGGGATTGTTGTTAGCACTTCCCGGCCGTGTTCCCTTTTTTTATTTTGCTGTCTCATCATTTTTCATATCCAAACACTCCCTTGGCAATCCGACTTGTGGAAAATGTGTTCTTTTCCCCTCTCAACATTTGGCTGATCTCTGAGTTGACTCGGCACACACGCGACCAAGCAGAGTCACCGGAAAACAAGAGCGTGACATCATTGCGAGTTTTGCCGTTTCCCCTGTTGATTTTTTTTCCCGTTCGGACTGACCTCGGCCATGTTTTACGCTGCTGTAAAAACTTACGATTCACAAAAAATGTGGGCAAGAGGAATACCGTGACATGGAGGATTGCCCAAAGGTGTCAAAATCCAATGTTACTTTTGGCTTTTACAAGTGCCTTAAGCCTCAAGTACCGCAGCCGCTCGCCACATGCCTGCTGCGGTTTAACCGCCAAACACGTGTTGCCGTTAAATCCATACAAACGCAAAAAAGAAAGACTTGATTGATTTACAAATTTTCAAGAACTACAGAGGGCTAACTTCATTGTTGTCATTGGTTAAAAAAAATCCAATAAGACTGGATAAAAAGGGGTCAAAATCCAATTCATTAGTGCCAATTCTTAAGATGGCTACTCTTATGAAACCCAACTAAAGTTGTGGGTTTGTTAGTAACTTTAGACAAAACAAAACAACCCAAATTTTCCATTTGTGTTGTTGTGATGTCAAAGGTAATTAACTTGGTAATTAGCCTAAAATTTGCATTCATATTATTAGAAGAGAAAAGGTCATAGAGGTCAAGAAAAATGGCGGTGCTTTGAATCTGTCTGCTTAGGTGGAAGTCTGCTCTTATTCATTCTCTTTTAACTCATTGGCTGTCAAAGAGTTGCTTTCAAATTGCAAAATGGATTGAACATTCATCACCGTCAATGGCAGCCAGTTGAGTTACAACCGGACGCGGCGTTCCATCGCTCACCTCGACAAACGTTGTTTTCATCCGTTGCAAATCCGGTGGAGCAGCGGACGGTGGTGCGGCGGCTGTGGGACACTCGGGTGCCCTGGTTGAAGACCCTTGGGTTCTGCGGCGGCGCGGCGGGGACGGGGACAGGGACAGGGACGGGGACGGGGTCTTGGGCGGGCTCCTCCTCACCCTCCTTGGTGATGACGATAAGGGCGCTCTTGGGGAGGCACAGGTAACCCCCAAAGTGGTTGATGCACTTCATGCCACCTTTGCAGGCGTCGCTAAGCACTTCACACTCGTCAATGTCTGTGGTTCAGCAATTTCAGAATGGTATTGATTGGACTATTACAGAAAGTATGAATTCATGATGAAAGTGAAGAATTTGATGAAAATGCTTACCTTTGCACTGCTCTCTGACGCTATCATATGTGTAGCCTTCAGTGCACTGTCGAGCATAATCATAAATCACTTTTAGTGAAATCAGATTGTTTTTATGAATTTTGGCAAATAGTTTAGGGAGTAAATGTATTAAGAAAGATGAATATTTTACAGTATTTTTTTCTAATGCCACACACTTCAAATGAAAGTCTTTCAGTCACAATGATTTGTTCATTCCCAAATATACTGTACTTCTAGCACTTCTCTTGTCCTGAAATATGATCATAAACATAATCTACTTGTCTAAATAAGGGGGAAAAGGGAGTACAGTAATCCCTCGACTATTGCATCTTCACTTATCCCGAATTCACTCCTTTGCATTTTATCCGCTATTAATTATAAAAATAAATTGTATCATTATTCTTTTTGTTAAAGTTCATAAAAATGTGAAAATCCACACGGAAACTCGTAAGTGGAAGACACTCTTGCAACTAAGACTCAGCAGTGAATAAAAAAAGTTATAATAGGGGTGACCCTACTTAGTGATTTTTCAATGATCACAGCCATATCTGGTGTACATTAACCGCGATATTCGAGGGATTACTGTATATTTTTCAACAACAAAAAAACATGATGATTGTACAGTAGGAGCCATATCGCAATTGTCAGCCCAAAAAATGGTATCGTGCAACACTAGTATGATCATAACTCTTGATGATTTGACATGTCTTTTCAATCAGGACATTTCTTTTCTTTTCTTACCGAGTAAGAGACAGGCTCTTGAGGGAGGACAAAGGAGAAAAGAGCAGTGAGGAACCCCACGCAGATCCACAACATGTTGACGAACGAACCTGAGAAACAAAAGGGAGAGAGAGTTAGTGTTGGGGGGAAGATGATGGGGGACAAGAGTCAACTTTTAATAGCGCTTGTCATGACGCGCGTCCTCAACGAGTCCCGACATCTCCTGTCATGTCATGTTGATGCTGGAACCGAGCAAGAAAGGAGCGTCTCCCCAAGCAGTGCCCACAGCAATAGTCAAAGAAGTGCGTCAAAGTAGCAAAAAGGCATTCGTTAGTTTACCTGAGGAGCACCGGAACTGGCGGAAAAAGGCTTGAAAACTAAAGACGGTGGAGGTGAGAAGTGGATTTGAGCGTGGATGGTGAGAGAACCAGAGGGGAGGGTGCTTGTGTCATGCAGGGGGGCGGCCAGGTTGCGTCTCGCTCACCGGCCCAACCAGGGGAAAATCGCAAAGGGCTACGAAGGTGACCTCTAACGGAATTTAACGGTACTGCATCCTGCTAGTATGTAGTAGTGGAGTACTACAAAGTACATATAGTAGTGTTTTTAGAGGCTGGCCAGTTTTAATGTCTACCGTGCGAATATTGTTTATTAAAAGAACGCAGATGATCAGAAAAGTCTTTTGTGAGTTGGGATCCCAAATATAACCTGATTTGAAAATGTTGATATTATATTTCTAGATATCAAATGTTTTGGTATTTCTAGTTTTTCAACTCTTTAGATGGTAAGTGACTATTTGAGGGTAAAGTAGCCCTCAAATTGTATGTGGTATAAAAATGAACTAATAATAAATATATCAATTTAAACAACGTCTTGAAACATGCCCCTTTTCATATTACAATACAAGTTGCATAACCTTGGTTTTTCCATAAAATATTTGCTTCCAATGACTTGTATAGGCGTCCAATCAAGTTTAAGTGTGAGGGTTAACAGCAAATGAAAAATAAAAGTTCACCCATTGCCACCTTACCACTTGAAATGGATATGACGTGTAGTCATAATAAACTCCTTTAAAAACATTTCAAGAGTCATTATCATTTTAAGAGCCATAAAATTGGACGTCTATCACCGTCAATGGCATTGAAGTGTTAAAGAGCTAACCATTTGACCTTTTGAGACATTTCATGGGACGCCGACCTTTTCCTGTTAGAGGCCTGCAGTGGTCGGCAGGTGGTCAAAAAGAAATGACGTGTCATCTGCTTCGGGTTGTTTACAGGAGGAACATCTGCAGCCATGATATCACTTCCTGCTGATCAAAGAAGCAGAAAAATCAAAACAGACCCCAAAACTGCATGTTTACTTGACTTGGCCACGCTCGGACAAAAGCGGCCGTAATCAGCCGTGCGGTGATTACAAAAAATGACTTGGATGCTTTTTGGAGACAGGAACCAGTCACGTCAGGTTATGTAAGAAATGAAGCAGGACGCTAGATAAGGATTATAAAGAAAAATGTTTATTGGAAAATACGACAAAGATTACTACATTGCTGGCAATGTGGCAGTCGAGTGAGTGTGACGTTTGTTTGGATGCTGAAGGCAATGCATCAGGTACTGTTGGCATTTGAAAAGAAGGCCAATCAGTTCCTGATGCAGTATGCTCCGCATCCCATAGCTCCATCGTCATCTTCATTATCACCATGGATCATTGATGGGGATCAGTGTCCATTCTATTCCAAGTGGGGAGGGTGGCAGTGAATGAATGTTCCTGCATTCGAATGATTGTTTTGAATGAATTGGACGACTATGGTGGTCAATGGTAGTGTATGAATGGGGTCAAATTTGGTAAACAAAAAGTTCTTTAGCATTAGGATGCCACAAGGTGGCATCAAGTATGGAAGTTTGGTTTTTTTTAGACGGCGCCGAATGCCACAAGGTGGCGCTGTAGACATTGTTTTAAGTTTTCTAGTAGAATTTTATATACTATATTGATACACATATATATCTATGGATTTTTTTTATTGTTTATATCATGTATTATTTTGCCATATTCATCTTTCAAAATCTGATGAAAAAGAAATTAGAAATTAGGCATAATTAAGGGCATCAGAAATATTGATACTGACTATTTTGTCTGCATACAATATATTAAACATAAATTTCCAGCTAAAATGAACGTTCATGCTAATATTATTTTATCTGTTTTACCCAGCTAATATTTGAAGTGTTGCTTATGAATATTTTGGTGCTATGCAAATTGGATATACTACTATATTCATATAGTATTTGTTTTTGCACTACCACAGGCCACCAGAAGTTCATTATGGGAAAAACTTGGTTTTACGCTACACTTGGTAGTCATGTAATTTTTTTCCCTTTTCTTCATAAATTAAAAAAACAAAAAGAAAAATCTAGTATTGCAAAATGTTTCCCCTTTCTTTAATTGTAAGTAAGTGTAACTTAACGAAGGTGGTGTCATTATAGCCATGGGAAAATGCCTCCAAGTGTACAGTACACATCACTGTAAGCCAAGATGGCAGCGCAAGCATCTGGAAAGTGTGCGCATGCAAATCTAGGCGAAGTAACGCATTATGAAACCAAGCCCAAGTTTTTAAAGAAAAAAAAAACAAGACTTTTTGGAGCTCTTCTGTTAGAGGTGAGGAAGAGCAAACAGGTCCCGGTTGAGCGGCCCTTGTGTAATCGTACTGACATCTTCATTGAGGGCCCGCCGCTCTCCACGCCGACGCCGCTCGATGGGTCCGGGGCGCCGCGTTTAGCATAATCCCAGAGGCCATTGTGAGAGGAGCAAGTGAGCGACTCACAGTTGCCAGCTGAGATTTCACCAAAACACGGCAGAATGCGTGTGGACGGCGGCGGGACGGGATGGGACGGGAAGGGACGGGTCGGGACGGGACAAGCACAACAAGCTTAACTTGCATGCTACACACAATCTTTTGCCAAAGTTCAATGTTTAAAATACGATAATTTTCAATATGGGTTACTTCAATAAAACACATTTGGGGTAACTGGCCCTTCTAGACCCTCTAATAGTTCTAGTGAGTAAATTATTCTTACATTTTTCTGAAAATCTCTTCATCTTTTCCAATCTAATAAAAGGAAAACCATTAAACTTTGAAATGAATCGAAATACTTGTATTTTTATAGCTATATGTTTTTTTTTGGTAGGGAAAACAATACATTTACTAGTAGTATTCATTGTCTAGCTTGACTAGAGGAGCAAATCAGTGATTACTATATGAGCTTATTAAAGGATCGGTCGCAAAAAAGTATTTGGTGATGAATTGCAACCCCGACAGGTCAATTTGGGACCCTCGTTTGGCGCCACGGACGACGCAGCACATTGCGAGACAAACTGCAGAATCTCTCCAGGTGATTGTGAGAATAAAAAGCACCTTCACAGTTGCCTGCAGAGATTACCCAGTCCACCCCTTACACAGCGTCGTACGTTTCCGAGTCGATCGGTCGCCAGATGGTTAACGCCGATCACAATGAGGAGACGGCGAGCGCCGATAAACCGCGCCCCCTACCCTCCCCGCTGCCCAGAGGTCCTATGTTACCATGGCGATGGGGCCGAGGCACGTGCCCGGCCTTTGTTGAGCCGTGTCCTCTGAGGTCAAATGTCAGCGTGGTCGCCGCTGGGTCGCCTTCCACCTTTGACCCTGTGCAAGGACACTGCAAGAAATCGATAAAGAGAGTGAGGTCAACGTTGGCCGAGAAGGAGGAAGGACCCATTTTGGAATTGGCCCTTCTGATGATAGAAAAGTTTCATGAATGTATGCACACATCCTACATTTTTCTTCAACTCTCAGTTCAAATAGATTGGATGTCTATTGTTGTCAATGGGAGATTTGGTACTAAAACTAGTTTAGTAGTTAATTTCAAATCTGCTCTTGGTTTTTATGCAATCTGCATATTTATGTTTTTATTCATATTCTTTGATATTAAAATATATAAATGTATCATTTTGATGCATTTTAAAACATTGAAAAAATATTATTTCTGAAAGTTTTACGGCTATTTTTGACTCTGCATTTAAACCATATTTATGTGTATATACCTAGATAATACATACTATACTTGGCTGTCCAAGTACTAAAATAATCAGGAACATTAAATTCTCTACAAAATGAAGAATTGATCAACATTCATTCATTTGCTGCTGACCCTTTGCTTCAAATGTAAAGCACGTCCACCAATGGCAAACCGATGGATGCAAAAACCCTCAAAATTGGACGTCTACCTTCGCCAATGGACTGAAAGACCGAAATTCTTTTTACTTTTACAATACTGGGTCACCGATTGTACGTCTATGGCCCACTAAAGAATTTCCAAACATTTTAAGATCTTTTGAAGTGCAGAACTAAGGATTAAGCGTCCTTCATTATGAGACTTGAAGGATCCGCTGTCCAAACCTTCCTTCCTACTGTGCCGCGGTGCATTCGAGGATATCGGCGGGGTCGCCGAGTTGCCTGATAATGTCGCTCGGACGTTGACAAAAGGAAAAATCTTAAGTTTATTAAACGGAACAGGCTGACAGTCCCGACTTTGTTGGGTGCTAAATGAACAGAGTGGTTTTGACAGGCCTAACCTCTTAAGCTTTGGGTCCCACTGAGCGTGGCGCAGTTAGAGCTAAATACCATCTGTCCTGAAATCTTCAGGACCCAAACGCACACCCCCCCCTAAAAAAAAGCCCCCTCAAACAATTTAACTGAATAGTAGCAAGTAGGGAAATAGTGGGTGCAAGTAAAAACTAAGGTCAAACTTAATGACGGGAATTAATCCTGGGCCTTATTCTTCCACGAGTGCATTTTAAATTTGTTGGCGAAAACAATACACAAGAATTTTGGCAGGCTTTGTACTATCTTACTTAATTTGGACCCCAATCTAGATGAGAGAGGGTGTCAATTGCACTGAAAGTGTTAAACTTCAAATGAAAGTTTCTGAGGTGAGAGTTTGTTCATGAAGCATGTGGAGAATGTCTCCCTTTGTCAATGAAATAAAGTATTGCTCATGTTATTTTCAGTGAAAACAGTAATGTAACACAGAATTTGTAAAGAGTTAACTTAACTGCTATTGACTACAATGGACAACTTATGCATTTGAACAATATAAAAGTGTTAAAAATACTCAAAATGCTACTGGAGAAAACGGGAACATTTGAGCTCTTTGGGTACCAACTATTTACCATGCCATTCATAATGGAAGGTTTTCTTTCTATTTTAAATGATTTTTTACATTAGACCTTTAGATTAAAAGAAGAAATCTGGTTTGAGACTCAATTTACTGTTAAATTGACCACAACTCCACCAGACAGAAACACTTATCTTGGGAGCAGAGGGTTCACACGAGTACATTCAAGTATTTCTTCAACTGCTCCCATCTATTGTTTCCCTTCAAATAGTCACTCCCTCCTTCTCGTCAACGGATATTTGCGATTGAGTCTTAAATGAGTTCCTTTACGCTTTGCTGACCTCAGCGTGCACAAGGCGCCCAACATGGCCATAATGATATCATCCCATGAACTTCAGTCTCGGACTCCATTGAAAAGCCGGTGTCCATTCCGTTAGCTGTCAGACGGCGTTAAGAGCGATAAAATGACCTCGCTGCCCTTTGGCCAATGTGTGCGCTTTAGCACTTCATTAAGGGCCTGGAGGACCTCCGCCGCACCAGCGATGGTCTCGGCTCGGAACAAAAAGACTGACGCATTGTGTCAGCTGGAGGTAAATTTATCAAAGAAAGGCCGATACAATGGAGGGACTGGGCAACATTATGAAACAAGTCTAGGATCGGACTCCCGCTGAGGCGCCATATTGTACTGTTTGTTGACGTCCCACTTTTGGATTGGAGGACTGAGATTCAGATGGAAAGCACTTGAGCGCTTGTCTGAGAATGTCTTCCACAAGGGGGTCCGACCCATTTTTGGTATGGCTTTACTTGCCTGCCTACGTGACCTTGAAAATCCAAAATGTGTAAGTGTATCGCTACACTGTCAAATATTTGGATTTTGAATTGGGCCGAATGAACAATGAATGGAAATTACGAGTAGTAAAGTTATTCAAAGAAGAATTTACTATTGCACTACTGTACGTGGGCAGTTATTGTTTTGCAGAGTACCACAAAATCGTCTCACTTTGAAACTGGCTTTTCCTGAATTAGCAAAATCTGAAAAGGTAGCATGACAAATAAATCTTAGAAAAATAAATATTGCCTTAACTATAAATACAATGTAAATTTTCAGTAAATTATGCTTATTTATGTACATAAATAAATCAAAAAGTGAACCTCAACTTGTTTAAATATTCAAATGGATTAGGCGTCTTTCATCGTAAATGGTGGTGAACGAGGTTAACTTTTTCCATATAATACACAGATTTCACAAAATCCCAATTTAAAATAAATTAAGCAATAGTTTAACTCTTCAGACAGTATTACCTAAAGCTTCATGTACACACTAACCTCAGGAACTTTGAGTTGACCTCTTTCTATGTCAGTGAGAGAGTTCAACATTTGCCCGCCACTAACTTCCACATTTTTAAATCAAATTTCTCATTCTTGGATATGTAAACAAACAATCCAACTGTGTAGATTGAATTCAAGTCGATGATACATTCATGCTATTTTTGACCGGGCGTTTTATTACATCACCCTCAAAACACCTCCAGCCGCAAAAAAAAAATCGATATCTCCGTAAACTAATGTGACATTCGAATCGCTCGCAGATTTTGTCTTGCCCTGCCTCGGGAGTGAAGAGGGAGAAAATGGGGAGGAGAAAAAAAACATGAATGGGGAAAAAAAGGAGGCTAGAGTGAATGTGACCAAGAAAGCCACACACGTGCCAGTTTGCTCAATTGCTGTACGAAATGACCATTTCCATCCCCAAAACAATGACTTTTCACGTCCGTGGTCCTCATCGCCATCGACCCGTACTCGCACGTTCAGAATAATTCCTTTCCCTAATCCCGCAATTATACAAATTCCGCTTCTTATACGGCGTACTACGGTCTATCGCCACGTGCCGGAGTGCTCGCTCAAAGGAATCCCCGGCGTCATCCGAGGGCAGACGGCGGCGACCGTAAGCATTGTTTTTTTTTTGGTTTCTCCGCGCCGCACGTGGTTCGTTGGCAAAAAGTCCGACATTAAATTAGTGCCGTTTGAGAGGCTGGCTCAATGGCCGTTTTATTGGGTACAAGCAGTGAATGCATGACCTTTCCAAAGAGCATTTGGGCATATTACTACAGCCCAACGCCATTACGCGACAAGACCATGTGCTTACTTTGGAACAAGTGCAATTGAGAATTTACAGTCAAGTTGAGTAGTAGTACTTTCACGGGATTTAAATATGTTTTGTTTTTAAATAAACCAGGTCAATTTCTGGAGTAAAAATATGCACATTAATCACTCCCAATTTAATAAAAAAGTGCACTACTATTACTACTACTACTATTGCTAAATTCCTTTTTTTTGCTTCTATTAATTGATTACATTCTCTTGTAGACTAAGGTATTCAAGTACATTAGATTATGGATTACTTTATGCATCCCGTATTCGGGAAATTTCATTATGATATTATTGATTAGGTCTTTATTTTGTACCATTAGAATTATTGGTGTATTGTTTTATTTAGGGATATGGTGATAGTAGTATAGCTTTACTGGAGTAGTATGATAGAGTTATGCTCGCCAAAAAATAACCACAGCCAGAATTCAGATATAAAATTGGAAATATGAGAAATTAAATAATTTTAACTGAGCCTTATCATCTGGAAAAATGTAGTTATTGTTCAACCAAAAAACATCCAACTTTAAAAAAGATACTTTAACCACAAATTTTATTTATCTGAATATATATATCTATATATATTTTTAAGTAATAAAATAAAAAGTCTTGCGTACTGCTGTCGTCGGGCGAAAAATCCTCGCATTGCCCAAATAACATTCTAAAAAGAGTAATTTTCCCTCTTTCTACACGTGCATTAGTCGTGTAGATACGGTGAAGTTGTCAGCTGATCAAACTAACAGCAACCAAGACCTTGAACGCAAGTTCCATCGGCCGCTATCGTAATAACGGTTGCCTACACCTGCTGTTTGTCGCACGCCTTCTCGCCGTTTGTGACATCGCGTGACGCATCGGCTTTTCCTTATCCAAGGTCTTGACACGCACCCCTAAAAAGCAGATGGTCCGTACCCACAGCGTCAAGTGCCATATTTAACCCTGTCGTTGCCATTGACGACGCTAGACGTCCAAACGTGGCGTCCAATGAACCCTAAGTTGCGAATTTAAATGAGTTTATCACTAGTACATACCCAATCCCTTTCAACTGAGAGTATTTTTAATTTAGGAAAACATAGTTCAAACTCACAACCCAAAACGGCAGGTTCAGAAAAAGTATTATTATTATTAATTTTGACGAATATAGTAAGTCTGTTCCCTCAGACGGTTTGGGACGAGCGCCATTGGACGGCGTGTGTTCGGCGTACCTTTTTAACGACGACTCCCGCTGACTGGCTTTGCCGGGCGACCCGGGTCTTGGCCCTCTTCCATTTTGGCTCCTGTCCATGGCGCACACTGTGGAATCACAAAGAAAAGACATTGTAACAAATGCCTGCGTCACCTCGAGGAAACCTTCCACGTAAAGCTCAGGGATCTTTCGATAGTTTTGTTTTTGTCAAATGGCAAGACGGATCTGGAGTCTGGCTCGAGGCCCAACGTAATGCTGACGCCCGGTTAATGTCGGCCAAGTGGAGAGAGAGAGAGAGAGACCTCTGGAGATGGATGCTGAAACGCAGACGAGGTGGGGTGCATTTATCTGCAGTGAGATCTCAAGTGTCTGTCTATCTACCTTTCTATCAATCTGGATGGAGTGGTCGCAAACAGTCAAAACGGATTTAACATCCTCGAGAATCATAACACAAGGAAAATTAGATCAGTTCAGCGTTTTAATTGGACTTTGTTGGGAAAAACTCATTTAAAGTGCTTCACTGTATATTGCAAAAAAAGTCTACGTATTCCATTTGAATTGGAAGGCCGTTTAAAATGGATTGGATGCCCAAATTATTATCTTTATTAATAATTACTTAATATTATTATGAAAAAACAACTCTAGATGCACCTGATTTGAGGATGAAAAAAACAAAAGCTAATCATTTTTGCTTGCTAAAATGATAATGCAAACTTCAATGTTTGTTGGTCATATTTACAGTCTGTTTGCCTAAAATTAATTCCTAATCCTGCTCGTATCAATTCACAAGTAATCCGTTCTATCTACTTTTATCCTTTAAAGCCTTTTTCCCTTATAAAAATATGAATTATCAGTATGCAGCTGTTTAAAATTATCTCTTACTCATTTCTCTGCAACAATACCATGCTTTTCGAATGATAGTTTTCGATTGAAATGGCTAAAAAGTACGCCCAAAAGCGGCCCAATTCGGTTCACGAAAAGATATCGTCGCCCCCACTGCAAAAAAAAAGGAGGGCAAGCGTGACGATGTAACTGGTGCTTTTTTTGGGGTTCCCTTTCTATGCCGCATGGCGCTGGAAAAAGGTGTGGCTTGTGGGATCTGCAAAAACAAACTCCAACCTTCCATGTTGCCCACCATTTTGGTTATGACGATGACGCCATTGCTAACTCTCATTGAGTTTAAGATAACGACCATGCTCTTTTTAAATACTTAAATCCAGTTCTATCATCCCCTGCTTCCAAAACCTCAAGCAAATGAATGATAGGCATCGATATGACCAACGGGGGCGATTGATTGATGATGCAAACCTCCTCACTACAGCCTTGTTGGTAACCCCTGACTCCTGCTGCCTCCGGGGGTTAAACTTATTACCCTTTGACTTGCGTGACCTCTGCGATAAAAAAAAAGAAAAGAAAAAAAAAAAGGAGCAAGATTGAAGGATGAGCGCGTGTATGGCCAGAGCGTGTCCGGAGGGGCTGACCATCCAAAACCCAAGAGGGACGTGACCCCGTTGCAGCCACACACTCTGTGGATAATACTATTAGCAGGTCAATACATGATGGTGCATGTGTGTGTGTGTGTGTGTGTGTGTTATTTGGGGAGGGGGGTGGAGGGGATATTTTCTATCATGCCAAGAAGAAAGGCAAAAATGGATTTGCTGCTTTATGTGGAAATCCCAATAGCTTATTCGTACTGCTTGGTTAAAAAGTCGTCAGATTTAAAAAAGGTAGACGGAACGGACTGATTTGCAAGATATGAATAAGATAAGATGGAAAAAAAGGGTTAAAATAGGAGTCAAGTTGAGAAAAATGTAGTTAGTAAAAGTATAATGATTTGTCCTTTTCCAATAGAAGCACAAATACAGAAGTGGCCAGTGTGTAGAATTGTCCTTGGTAGACACGTGGAGCCCAATTTGTAATCCAAGGGGGTGTTGGTTGCTTGCCAATATGGCACGTTGGCGCCCAAGCATGAGTTGTCCTGACTCAGTCATTCATTCATTCATTCATTCCAGTGCATTAGGAGAAACAAACGAGGGGTCTAAAATGACAGCATTTACTACAAAGCATTTCCCGAAAATCAGAAAGTTACCAGCACAACCCCAAAAAAACAAGCGACGACGACGCATTCTAAAACAACCCTACAGTTGAAGCCTTTTTCATATAAAACTTCCTTCACTTTTGCCTCATTTCGAATCTCCCGACGAACCGCATGGGGCTCGCTAGCCGCGTAGTAGAACTTCATGAATGGAAGGAGGCGATTTGAAAACTACAAAAAAAAAAGCATTGTGTGCACGGATTAAGCCGACGCGGGAGGAATTCCCCGGCGATGCGGGAGGGAAACTTTACGAGGGGTGAATCATACCGTTTTGTAGCATCCGCCTGGGCGGGACACCTGCAGACGCTGGCTGGCTGGCGTGTTGGCTCCGTTCCCCTCGTGGAGTGGAGTGCATGCGTGGAACAAGTGAGGGGATGTATGCGCGTCAGGCAGAATTAGGGGAGGGGACCCCTAGCCTTCCCCTCCTCCTCCTCCTCCTCCTCCTCATCTTCTTCTTCTTCTTCTCGGGACCGCCTCCTCACTGGGATGGAGGGGTAGGTGGGGCCACTGCAATAAAGCAAAACACGCATCATTTCATCAAGCTTCATTCTCACATTCTTTCCCGCTTCCATCTCAATTCTGGACCCCGCCTTCTTTACTGTACACTCTGATTAACATGCTTTCGTGAATCCAGAAAGCGTTTGTTGGGGTGGGCGGGGCGGGAGGGTTTACGCCCGTACTGTATGTCGTTTATGGCCAGCGGTGGTCTGGTCAGTTCGATCGCCGCGGGACAGTGGCGTCGAGTGGAAGAGGCTTTTAGTTGTGACGACGTAAATCAGGGCTATATTCTGTGGCTACTCGTTACATTGGTAGTATTGATTTGCTCTCCCCGACCGCCTGGTGGATTACGAGGAAACCCTTCCACAATGGTCACAAACAGGAAGTGGAAAAGACAAATTGTGGAATGGAGGGGTGATGGGGATGAGGGAAAGCAATGGCGGATCAGCCAAACGACAATGAACGCACGTCAAGTGCGGTTAATTGCAGACCGTTTTTTGATTTTACTTTAAGAAAAGCCTTTGAATAAAACCATTTTTGTTAAATTCTAAATAGGAAAAGTTCAAATTGTTAGTTTTTTTAAAAAGTAGTTCCAATGTATTTTTATTTGATAAAACAAAATCAAAATAACTTATACTTTAAGAAAACAAGGAATGTTAGTTATCAAATTAAAGACAAGAGGAAAAATAATAAATAATACATTTTTGAAAAATAATGTATTCACATTCTACTATTTTAGTTGGAAGTAGAGTAATCATACAGCTACTTTTTCAACTACAATGCAAAGCTATGGCATGAAATACCTCAATTTACACATACAAGTCAAAAATGGAGTATAAATTGACTGCCAAACTAACTGCGGTAGAACCAGCTCAAGGCAATATTCATATTTCAAAAATCTCTTCATTTCCAGCAAGTCCAAAACAAACAAAGATTGAAAGTGAGGATGAGGCGCGCTGCCGTTTCCATGACAGCACAGCTGAGGACGCTTTGCCCTCTGACCTGTCGGACGGCAGCCTGCGCTGACCAAATCAGGGGTCAATTAAAGCCAAGGTCATCCGGGGTCAAATGTTAATGACCCCCCCCCCCCCCACACACACACACACACACTTCTCCACGGTTACGCAACCCAATGCTATCGTGGCGCCCCTGAGAAGTATCATTCATCCTAATCAGAGCGCCGCACCTTGCGCAACGAAGCCCCTCCTCCCACACGTGTGATGGATGTGTGACACACACAACATGTAAGGGTGATAAATGGTTACATTTACATACGAGAGATGTGAAGGTCACTCACATGTAGTACAAGCCAATGCGCTCGCTAAATTGTGGTATATAAGTGGCATTCTTGCCACTTATAATCTTGTCAAACGTTTTTTTTTAGGTAAACCAAGGCCAACATTTCAAATCAATTTCCTCCAATTCAAAATTCAAAATATTCACAAAACCACAACATACAAATGTTATCAACTAGTATGTTGAGAAGAATGTCAAATTCTGCCAAAATTATACAAAAAATGTCCATGTATTCTCCCTGATGTGACTTTTTTTTTGAATCACTTCAGTTTTTATTGGGAAACACCCACTAATTTTGTCATACGCAGTTGTTGTTTTGACTTTTTGACTTGTCCCTGATCTCATTTCTATTAATTCTGATGTATTTTTAACTCGCACTTGAAAAATATATCTCAATTGATGGTCATATTTTTGACAAAAATAAATATATAACAGGTGGTGACCTAAAATATACAGTAAAAGACCTAAGAAATGGACTTGATTTGAATGCTCATGTTTCACTGCTATTCATTGAAAGTCAATGAGTTAACAGCAGGTGACCCAAAAATGTACAGAAAGTGAAAATCAAGGTAACGTGATATGGAAGTGCCTGCAAAGAAGTAATATCAGATAATTATCTAAAATGGAATACAAAATGTACAGTAAATACTTTAAATGAAAAAGGAACTGACTCATTGTTTGCCCCTTACAAATATAGACCTTCCATTTCATGAAAACTGTAAGGATGGCTATCGAAATGCTCATTTTCCATTGCCATCGACCACATTAAACGTCCAATTGATTCGGACAGGTTAGGGCGACCGATCTAACGGTTTCCACCACTCCAAAAGGATTGGGTGTCTATCGTCTTCAACGGCATTGTAACGTGATCATTCGATGCCGGCCATCCCACTTGAAATGGACGCCAGCGAATGAATCAAGTTGCAAATTTGCCAGTGGCCAGAAACCGGGGGAAAGTCCGACGAGGGCGAGGCCGCCACAGCCGTCTTGGGCGTGGAGAAACTGGGTTGCGACGGAGGGGCAAAGACAGATGAAGGGGGGCGGAGGGAGGGAGTTAGCGAGGGAAGGGAGGGCGCCATCCGAGGGGTGCCAGACACAAAGAGGCCAGGCCGCGGCCGGTGGCACGCGATGGGCAGATTAAGCGGCGTTTCCTCCCCACCTGACCCAGTCCCGCCAATGGAGACGGGGTGGGCGGGGGCAAGCGGGGTTCGCCTTTCAGCCACACAAAGAGGGGTTGCGCGGGGAAGGCAGGGCGAGCTTGGAAATGGAGCGGGGGGCGCCATCTGCTCGCCGGGGCTAAGCGAGGACGGGACGAGCGGCACACACGCACCTGTTAGTGTGTCAGCGGGCGGGTGGGCGGCCGCCGCCGCGGCAGATGGGGCGGGCACCCACCGGAAAGCACCCCACCCCCCTGAGCCGTGCCAACCGATGCCAGCCAATTCTTTAGGTTTCAAGCAGAGGCTCGATTAAGACGTCCGTGAGGAGGTGGGCGTGGCCGATGACTTATCTGTAAGGCTTTTACTGTAAACAAATACGCCGCACCTTTGGCCTAATGCCACTTAGCCCTCCCTTGCGCTCCTCACTCTTTCAGCAATTGGATCCTCAATACAAATTTTGAGAAGAAAAAATGGCAAACCTCCAATAATGCTCAAATGGCCTCATCGACGCTTTCAGTGCCATTGACGATGATAAGCGTCCAATGGTGTGGGCTCTTTGTATCCTTACGCATGTCAAGAAATGTCTCATCTATTTGAACAAATTGGGTATCATTGTCACACAAGTATGTGAAGTACCTCTTACAAAATGCCATATTATTGATGTTTGAACTAATAACTGCACGGAGTAATAATGTTGTTGTTATGAGTGCACTACGTGATGAATGTTTTAAATCTCATTATACTTGTATAATGGCACTAAAAGCATTCAATTCAATTCAATTCAATAAAAGTCATTTTGTCAGTTCCTCGTTAACTTATTGGCCGCCATCGACAGCGGAAAATTGGATTGGATGTCTATACATTGCTGTCAGATTCAGTGAAGCGTGACCATTCAAAGCTATCTATCCCAGTTCCCATGGATTCAATGTATATCCATGTCAATGGCAGTGAAGGAGTTAAGAATCACAGTAAATTGGGTAAATTTAGACTTTTAACTCTTTCGTTGCCATCTACAACTATTGCCATCCAATCCAAGTGCAAGCCTAACCCTAAAAACAACTGGGGGCCCCAATTTTCCAGCGAGCGTGAGAGCGCCAATTGTCAAGATATTTTCCCCAAAAAGGGGGTCAGAGGGGCAGACAGTTCTGTCTTGCTGAGCGGTAATCTGAAAATACCAGTAATCCGCACCACACACACGGCGGAAGCGCTCTAGCGTGGCTCTTGCGTGGCACTGGCGTGGCTCTGGCGCGGCCCTTGCGTGGCTCCGAACGGCCCGCTCTCCGTTGAGCGCCGGCGTCTGTCCGGCCTTGACACGCAAGGCGAGCTTTACAGCTGCCAGGACTCACACTGGGAGGCCAAGCGCTCTAAAGCTGCCTTGCCTTCACTCGTTGTGGATAATTGCCACTTTTTTTTTTTTTAAACTAGGGGCTAGTTGGGGGGGTTCCCTATACAATGTAGACTTTTAGTGCAGGTCATTGAACTCATTCACGCAAAGTGTCGGGACAAATGCGTATCGGCTTGGTGGCAAATATTGTTTACTTTAATAAGCAGTATTTTTCACCTCCCTTCGACGGGAATAAACAAGCTAACAAGTGAGGATGTTCCTCAAGTTGCAAAAAAAACAGCACCCCTGCTTTTAAAGTGCATGTAAGAAAGTTCCCAAGGGGGTTTTGTAACAATGAAGCTGCACTCAAGCTTCTGTAATTGCATCGCAGTCAGAAAAAGTCTGCACTTCAATTAATCATGATGGTCCAGGGAACTTTCATCTACTATGGACATTTTTGGGGGGGTTTTATTCGGGGGTAAAAGTACACGTTTGCTAAATGGCAGCGTGGTCGGACAGGAGGGCGACGACAGGAAAATACAGGCTGGTAAATGTCTCAAAATGGTTTGTTGATGTTGCAATTGCTACATTAGTGGCTAACTCAAGACTGTTTATTTGTATTTAAAAAAAAAGGGTTAATAAGTGTGCCTAAATATAACGAAATGGGTAATAGGAAAGTGGTAGTTGAATTTAAATGGTTCACAAAGCAATGACATCTAAATTTGCACTTTATGAAATGTATATATTTTTCAATGGAGTAAGAATAATAGTAAAAATTATACAGTAAGTATATACACTTTTTTTTAAGTTTGGGGGTCCTGGTTATGGGTGAATTTGACCCATTCTATTCCATGATTTGGTTAAAGAAAACTCATAATTTTTAAAATTTGAAATACATTTTTGGGAATAATAGTGAATTAATGAAAATAGTTAATTTAATCATTCACAATACACATTAATAGTACATGTGGTATTATTTTAATACATTATGAATGAGGCAATTTATTTTTAATGTAATGCTTTACTATAGAAATGTAACATTTTTTATTTATTTCAATGGTTTATGGAATTTCACTAAGGACTTGCCAATGAGTAAAACTATTAATAAGAAAAAGAACATTTACATTTTTGAATTAGTTCAGTTATTATAAAGAGCATTCTAAAATTACCAAAATGGAATTATTTTACTTTAAAACTTGGTAATAGAAAAATATGCCGAATTACGACGTGTTAACATAACATGATGTGACATTACTTTTTGTTGCACACAACACTGATGTCAAACTACTTACGTTTTAATGTGAGATTTAAGATCCAAAGTTTTGACACATTCTGTATTATTTACTTGAGCATTTCTTTTTCTGAAGTCTATCGTTCATGTATTTCCAATAATTGAGTATAGTTTATCAGATTGAAGCACATATTTCCTCTCATTTTTTTCCTGGAAATTAAAAATGGCAAATGATGCTTTTCAAAACTTAATTCTTCCGCTGACCCACTTTCCATTTTGTATTTGGACTTGTTACATAATAACGTAAACAAATCTTGACTGCTGTTTTCCACTGAATCATATGCCCTCTTCTGGAATCATGCAGAAAGAATCAAGCTCTTATGGGTTATTTCCATTGTAAAATTTCAATAGTTTGGGCTTTGCTTTTTTTTAATACTCTTCGACACAATTCTATTTTGGTTCAGTGTGTAACAAAGTTTTGATAGCATGACTTAAAGCATTACAAAAAAAAAGCTTCTCTGGTTGAGTTAAAACCACCATAACAACTAAGCTTATACAATTTTAGCCTAAAATGAAGTTGCCAAACTGATAACTGTTATACAAAATTTAAAAAGTTATTGTTCTTTAGTAGCATCTTCATTTGTTCCAGGTTGCTATGATACAAATATAATGAATTTAACATGAAACAATTTGTCAACTCTGCCAGTTCCACTAATGTGGTTTATTAATAGACATCCAATCAACTTGAACTGGGTGTGTTGCGACGGATGAGGAATCACAAATGAACCACCAATTGGTCTGACATGCGCTCAAATGATATTCATGACAGAGCTCAAAATGTTACAATCAACCCCGTTCTCCCCCTTGCTGGCAAGAGTTGAATCCGAACTTGCACAGTACTGGAGTCACAACAAAGCCGATAACATTGATCTTACTTTGCTTTGAAATTACCTTAAATTTTAAGCGATGGATGAAGTGATCCTCGGTGGAATTCGTCCACGCCGCTCCATCGCCGGTTGCTCATCGGCACACGCCAGAACCGGCTGGTCGTGGAGATCCGTAAAGAGAATAAAAAGAATACTTAGATCGCTGCATTCCAGGGAAGAAAAAACTTCCTGACGAAGCAACTTGCCGATAAAGGGACGCGTTTGGCTCACGCGTGTCTGAAACCCGAAGTTGAACTCACCTGTTTGCCATCAGCTCTATGGAAAGGACAGGAAATGAGTGGTTGCCTAGCAACCCATGCTTGTTGTGAGGCTGCCGTAAAGTGGATGGGGATGGAGTAAAACTAGAGATACTTCAAATGAGCAATATCAGGGCCACATTTACACTAAACATGATATCCAAGTGCTAAAGTATCGTTTCTCAAATATTACACCAAGTTACCTGAAATGTGTCGTCAGGTATCTTGATTTAATCAAATTTTCTCAATTGTTTATTGCAAGGCAATGAAAGACACTGATGTTTTCCTTCATCTCTGCTTCCAATCCCCGTCAATTATTAAATTGTAATGGTTTGTATGAAAATCCACACGTCTCACATTACATAAAAATGCAAAATACACAAAGACAAAGGGTTGTGTCAGTATCTTTACTGTAAAAAATGTCATCTAGAATGCAGTAGTCCACATTTTCAACCTTCCAAACAAAACAAAAAAACACGTTCATTCTCAACTGCAAGGCATATACATTATAAATAAATGTAAAGAGATCAAAATAGGAAACAAAGAACAAAAAATAAAATAAAAAAATACTACAAGCAATAAACCACAATTCCAGCATGGCTGAAACAACAAGTGGCCATAAAAAAATGCAAACCACAGGGGATCGTAGCCACAGTTCACCTACTCAATCAACTTTTTGGAGATATTGTCGATTCTCTGCAATGGAATGTCACCAAGTGGTGAGAATAAAACTGCCCATGACTGCCTCCCCTTCCATACCTTTTCTTAATTCTTGCAAACTGTGATGCGCTGAAATGTTTGTTTATCTTCTGGGTGAAAGGAAACAACACTACAGTAGTTGACTCCAAAATGTTAACATGAAGATAATGATGTGGGTTTGTAACTCTTGTTAAAATCTAAAATGTTGACCTTTCAAATGGAATACATGTTCTTGGTCGTGGAGCCACTCTTGCTGGACGTGTCTTCGTGCGACTGGTAGCCCAGCATGGCTTTATTGGGGATGCTCAGAAGGTTCTTGTAAGTTTGCCTAATGGCACCAAACGACAAACAACAAGTTAAGGTTAACGACGCCATCTGGTGGTCACTTGTTTTTGTGTCAACAAAAGAGCCTTTCACACTCAAATATTATATTATAACTGGTGTTATTGCGTGAAATTGACAACCATAAAGTGCCAAATTCACACTAAAAATTAAAATTGATCATATTAAAATGGAAAAAAATGCCTTTTCTTTATAACAGGCTAATGCATCATGGCAAATTAAGGATGTTAACTCATTGACTGCCATAAAGTGCAACTTTATCGCCCCCTTGTGTTATCTTGTCCGTGTTGTTCAATATTCGTAAAATTCCAGCAACAACTACTGTCTAGTCATAAATCATATTTGTGTTGAATCACTGAACTATTGAATACCATTATGCAGGGCACACACACTCACCCTATCGTCATGATGTTGTCCTTGTTTTGGCAGTTGCTGGTCCAAATGGAAATTTTGTCGGCTTTGTGCCTGACATTGACCACGGCGCCGCACACGTCGTCGCTGGCGTCGTCAAAAGACTCGCCCACCAAGCACAGGAGCTGCCACGGAGAAAAGAAAAACACCCTCACGTACATGCTAAATGCAAGCGGCCCTTCTCATACAAGCTCACCGTTTCCATCCAGTAGCGATCGAGGTCATTGTGCCGCTGCACTCTGTTGAGGGTCATCAGCCACCGCCCCCCCAGTTTGTTGCGGGTGTCTTCCCACATGGGCTTGATGTCGTCCTGAAACGCATCATCTCATCAGCGCGCCTGTCCCGAGGGCAAAACGCATTGAAGGAAGTCGGACCACCGCCATACCTTGAACAGGCAATAGTCACAACCAACAAGGAGCTTGCTGGGCTGCTGTATGTGGTTGTATAACCTGAAAGAAGCACACATTTATTTTAACTACAAATGTAGTTAAATCAGAGTGTCCAATAAGCCAACCATGCATGTCTTTATAATGTGGGAGGAAACCCAAGTACCCAGAGAAAACCCACTCAGGAACATGCAAACTCCACACAGGTGGACCAACCTGGATTTGAACCCAGAAGCCCCACAAAAAAAGAAACAGGCAGGGAAAAAAAAATGTAAATACTCACGCCCAGAAGTCTTCTACTGTGTCAAATTTGGAAATGAGACGCAAGTTCTCCATCCAGAATTTGTTCTTGTCATTTTTGAAATACCACAGAGCCCATCTGAGAAGTTGGGAAACAATAACAACAAACAGTCAGCTTTGACGCCACTGTGGCAAATGACGCATTCGCTAGAATTAGCTTCCGGGAGCGTCGTCGGAAAAAAAACATCATTAGCCGATAAGGGCAATAAATAGTGGCGCCTGAAATGCCAGGAACGAGTCAAAAGCGCAGAACGAATGCAACCTTTGTTTCTGGCTACTGAGGTGATTCTTTCATTTGTTTGGGGCGAGCGGGGGTAAAGTGAGGCCATCGGATGAACTCGGTGACCCCCCCTTTGGTCCATGCACCAGCACCGCCGAGCCACAAGAGTCCTAAACACTGTGGGCTGTTTGTTTACAACTCGGGTTAGTGTTCAGGGCACCGGCGTGACCGTCAAACGAGGGAAGATTCTAGATTTTTCCGCTCTTTTTATAAAGGGCCGTGCCATGTTTCCCGTAGGCACTTGTGCTTTATTTTGTTTTTGTAGCTTTTGAGAAGGATAAAGAAATGTTGAAATTTTGGATATATCACGGGGAAATTGTTTTACTAAGATGTAGTAATATGCTAAGAGGAATGTATGCAGATACGGATATCTGGAAAGGTATTAATGGCGAAAATTATTTATTAGTTTTCCAATAATAATCATGGCTATCTCCATCAACGGCACTGAAACACGATAACTTACTGCCTGTTCTTTCTGTGAAAATTCTTCTTTAACTAAACATTGAACATGTTCGCGCTTACTGGTTTTGCAAGGGGTGCTTGATGTACTGTTCTTGGTTGACGACTTGGCTCTCAGGTTGAGGCTCTTCAGTTTCGGGGGCTTTCTGGAATGAGACAAAAAGGAAAAATCTGTTAACAACCACCCATTTGTGTCTATCGGGAATCTCAGCAGATGATTGATTAGGGTGCACTCAAGGTTTAGGTGGATTATCAACAATATGAGGGAGGCTTTGCTTTCACAAAAGAAAGGTCACATTTTCTGTTCCACCCTTTTTACAAATTGTGAAAATGCAAACAAATTGATCTGGGTTGTCACGTCATAAAATGGGCACAATGATGGGATGAATTTTGACGAAACAATTGACGTCGCCAGACGTCCAATGGTGAGCGCTATCAGTGACAATGGATTGGATGTCCATCAACATCAATAGCAGCCAATGTTTTCATTCAAGAAAAACGTAAACGCCTACATAAGATTAGGAATGATGTTGACCGGTTTCCTTAGTTACAGTGTCGTACGTAGTATTTTTGACAAAGTTCGTGCGTGGTCAAAGTAAAAACGACTCATTTTCAAAGCAACTTTGGTAGCCACGAATGGCAGCCAGTGAATTAATTACGATTTAAGTCAACAATGGTACCCTTTAGCAACCGGCTAGCTGCAAGCACATAATCACACACGTGTTACACATTTAATTAAGGATGCTTTAAGGCGTTGAAAGAAATCTCATGAAACTTGTCAAGAAACATGATCGTCCATTGCGAGAACGCGTTTTAAGCCTTATTTTTTGTTTGTTACGTGCAGTCACTGAGTGGAGTTTGAATGAGGCAGCCAAGCCTCCCTGCCGACAAAGTGAGCCTCATACTGGATGCTAAAGGCGACCAGCTACCCATGTCAAAAAAAGGCATCAGCAAAATTATTTCTTTGAAAACACGTTATCACAGGAGCGTGTGATATTAAATAATAAAGAAGTCAAACGACGAGAGGATGTGATAGCTTGGGAAAGAGGAGAGCATAGATTTTTCCGAGTTAGGGCTTGTTCTACTTACCGGTTCCGATGTCGCCATCTTGACAGTAGGAATGATCTGCCCGTTAAGCTCGCTCAGCCTCGCTGCGTCACACCGTTGCCTCTTGCTTACGGAAGCCGATACTATCCAAACATAGTTGACCATTGAATTGTTATTTTAGAAAGGTCACCCATGGCATTTATTAAGTGAATAATGTAGCCAGGTTTGGCGTTTAATATGTGATAGCGGTCCCTAGCTAGTGTTTTGGAAACTTAATACTGCCCAAACATGGCTGTCAAATATGGTTGACAAGCACTACATTAAATACATGTAATAAATCACTCACCTGTCTTGTCGTATTAAGTGTTTGCATGAATTTCTGTTGCATTGAAATTATTACTCCTTATTAAGAAAATGATGAATCGCATAATTTCAGAGTCAAGCTGCATCAAAATAAGTGACTCATCCTCACACACCAAAAGCCTAAATTCCAAAACAGTGAGTCAAATGTTAGTATATAACTGTGACAAACAGAATATAATGATAAGAGTCCAGAATATAAATATGACTTTATTTCACAATCCCCAAAGAGATCAGACATCCATTAAAGAAATGCAAAATTTAGTCTCTTCTCAAGTCTAAAATGGATATAATCTTTTTTTTTCGCCACATAACAGTAATTTAGTTGCCAAGTAAGCAAAAGAATCCATTTTCTACACACAAAACAGTAAAAACAATAGAGTTCACATACATATTTACACAACATTTCAACTGGTAAAAAGTTATTTTCTCCCCAGGTTTTTCAATGCTGGTGATCGCTTTTGGTTTATAAAAAAAATACAAAAAACATAAAAATTAAAACAAAAAAAACCACTTCCTATGTAGTTTTGTAATGTGGACTTACACAAGAAAACAGGTTTGCTGTGGCGTTTCCGGTAAATTAATTCCCATAACTCATTCCATTTTTTAAAAATTGTTTTGTGGAAGACAATAAACAATGAATTGCATTTAACTATATAAATATAAATCATTATTAAAGGTGGGTTGCAACAGCACCAAAACTTTTGATTTAGAACTCTGTTACAGTTTTCTAATCATAAAAAGAGCACCATACCCATTGAGCATAAAACCAGGTTGAGTCAGTGAACTAACTTTTCTCATTAGCACCAAGAGTCCTAAAAAAGTGTCTGATTTTAAAATTTACATTCTTTAAATGGTGTATATGAAATATGAATCTGCTTCAATTAATGATGTTGCCATGACTACAGTGTTTTTTTTTTCATTTTACAATAAATGATTAAATTAAGGGTACATTCACATAATTGAGCTGAATTTGAGCATTTACCCAGTCACATTTTTTTAAAGTACTTAAATTGGTGGAATTTGGGATGTTTAAAAAAGTATGCAAATACAGTACAAATAGGCAAAGTATGTTGTCAAAAAGGTCAAATTGAGGTTTTAACAAGCACCATTAAACGTAAGAAAAAAAAAACCTTCCAAAATCCTATGATTCCCACATACATGAAATAAGTGCCACTCATGATAAGCACTTTGCTGTAAATCCTAATTTCTCCAAATGCTAAGTGTCCCTATCTGTGCATATTTAACGAGGCTGAAAATTTGGGCACATTTTTCAATTGAGAAAAATGAAAAAAGTGCTTCTTACCAACCTTCCATGCTTTAAATTGTTTCTTTCACAGACAACAAAAAGCAGGAAAGCAGGCACGGAAAGCTGTTTTGCTACATGAGATCACGTGTCGAAAAATATAAGCCAGATACAGCATGGATATGGATGCTTTGACTTATGAGTTCCACCAGAACAAAAGTTCTGCTCAAAAATCCACAAGTCAAAGCCGCCATGTCCGTTCCAATTCTCCAAGCTCTTGCAGTAAACAGGCTTAACACCAGGAATTAAATAGAAAGCATCAGAAATAAATAAACAAGTTTTTTTTGTTCTTACCGTATGTGTATACATAATGTAATGTATATATAAAGTATTTTAAAAAAAGCAACTTTAAAAATATTTTTTTGCTTCAAAGCACCATCGTGTTTACAACAAAAATAAAACTCACAGTTGAAAAAAGAGTTCTAAGCGAGTTGAAGTTGAAGTGATGATAAACGCATAATGAATCTGCTCAAACAGCTTTCCATGAAATCATTGACGGCAATAGACGTCCAATCCATTCCAAATCATTGGACTTCTATTGCCGCAAATGGCAGCCAATGCATTAAGTTCAATGAGCATTCGATTTTCTTTCGGTTAGTGTACTAGAACTCTAGTAGGAAAACTTTAGCATGCTAGTAAGACCACTACATGTTATTATTGTGATTCACTTTGGCTTGTTACAATTCATTTTTCAAGTGTGTTTGTTAGTCTTAAATTCTTCTTCTATTGTTTGTTAATAGACCTCAAAATTACTGTGTTGAAAAATGTCTACTATCAATAAACATGCCAAAGTAATCATACAAGTAAAAATACATGGTGTACCAGTACACAGACCTTCCAGAATATTGAATAAATACTCAAAAACCTTAGATCAGAAGAGCTTGATTTAAAAAAGGTGGAAAAAACCCAAGAGTCTCAAGTTGATTGAGGTAAGGCATAAATAAGCACAGTGTGTGTATATGTGTGTGTATTTGTGTTGCCTAAGTCCAGCTGTTGTAAGGACCCGTCACCTGAGTGAGGGCGTAAGGCGACACGGTGACCACGCCATCCCTCGGTAACGTCCACGTTTGCCGCGTGGGGACCCGGACGGCCTCCCCGCGTGCCTCCTCCTGGGTGGCTATTCCTCCGCCGCTGCCACCCTCCAACTTCAACCTCTCCTCCTCGTCCTCCTCCTCCCTCTCACGCTCCCTCCTGGCCATCTTGGCGTCCCACGCGGCCATCCCGTGGCCCGGCTCGTTGAGGGACTTGTGCTGGTAGAAGACCAGGGAGATGCGCGTGGGGTGCCGGCGGTCGGGTTTGAGGATGGGCGTGGTGGCGTGCAGCTCGCGCCGGGCACACTCGATGAGGACGGAGCCGTGCGAGGGCGCCACCGCCACGCCACCGATGTCACGGTCCAAGAAGTTGTGCTCGCTGTCCGACCACACCTCCTCTTGCTGCTTGACATCCTCTTCCGAGACGCCCGGTCCGTTCAGCCTACTGTACAGGCCCTCGGGGGGATGGCGAGGGGGGAAGGAGTGCGCCCCGCCCGGCTCACGTTTGATAGCCCCGGAGTAGCCGCTGGGGTAGCCGTTTGATGGGAATGAGTCGGGCGCCCTCGGCTGGTGGTAGTTGCTGGTGCTTTGACTGTAAGGGCCGGTCTGGCAACGCTCGGCGCTGGGGGGGCCGGGTGAAACTTTGTTGGGAAAGCCAGGTTGCTCTATTTGAAATGCAAAAATAAAAAATAATTTCAATTATGGTTGACAGCCAAGGACTTTAAAGCAATATTTAAGTTGGGATAGTTAGCATTGAAAAACCATGATCGGCGTCAACCCTCCCAGGCAAATTGGATTGGCCGTCTAGCACCACCATTGGCAAGTGTTGGTTTGATTTATTTTCCTCAGTAGAAAATACTAGCCATAAAACTGCCATTTTACAACTAAGAAAACATTTCTAAAGAAATACAATCATCGTAATGGTTTAGTGGTCGACTAGCCTGAGGCGTGGGATCGATTCCCATTCAGTGACGGTATGACTGCGAGTGCAAATGGTGGTCTGTCTCTCCACATGCCCTACGGCTGACTGGCGACCATTCTTTCGCTGGGATAGGCTCCATCCACCCCCTGCAACCCTTGCGAGGATGTGCAAACGTTACGGATGATGAATGAATGTTAAAACAGGTCTGTACTGTAGCGTAACACTAGAGGGCGCTTGTTTATATTGCTCTTCTACAGATGACATTGTCTAATTTCTATGATGTTTTTGGCCATAGTTTTCATGCTTTCCACATAATTGCACTCAAAGGTAAGAAATGCCTTGAACCTACCACCCTTGGTGGGGGTCTCCCGCTTGACTTTGGCAGCTTGAGCTTTCAAACGAGCCTCCTGCCTTATCTTGCGAGCTGATTTCACTGGCTCAGCCAGCAGACGCACCTTGCCCAACACAGACAAATGCCAAACATGTCAAAATTGGTGTTTAAGCGCATTTTTTCCGTCATGGTCACAGACTGCTTACCTCTCTGGGGAAGGATGACAAAACCTGGAGGGCACCGGTTTGAACCTTGGCCCACTGGCCTTCAATACGACCAAACTCATCCCTGTCCGAGATCTTGTAAAGAGGAAGAACGTGGAGCTGCTCGTCTTCTGGTATGTTACGGACTGCACGGTTATCTTCTTTTGTTAAAGTGCAAACCTGGAAAAAGAAGCCAGTAAGTACGTACGTGTATGTTGTCTGGATTGCCACGGGGTTGCTGAGCGCTCGCTTACCACAGTGCTGCCGTTGTTCATGTTGTGGTTGTCTTTGTGAGCGTGCGCACAGAAGTCCACGCAAGCCGTGACTCCGGAAAAGGGACGTCCGGGCCGCCACCCCAGCCTGCAACCGCCACCTTTCTCCTCTTGTTCCACCTGGAGCAGAGACAGAAGATGTTTGGTTTTTAGAGGAAGCAAAAATGTATTTTTGAGGAAACATTTTGGAAGAAAAGTGGACCGTACTTGGTTCTGGAAGGCTTCAGGAGCGAGGCACTTGTACAGTGGTGCAAGGTCAGTGGCAAGACTTTGGAGGTTTTTCTCTACCTTCTCCTCCTAAATGCAACAAAAATATCAGATTCGAAACCTTCAGTTGTTTGACAACCATTGCTTTACAAATTGCAGAAAACCGATCTTCCGAGGCTAGGAATTTCCACATTTTTGCCAGGGGTTGTATCAGGATAATATTGAAAATCTGGATCTGAAAATCCCGGTTATCAATGGTGGCCTTACCTGCTCCGGGTAGTCACCAAGGAGGCGGAATTTGCGTGGCACTTTGCTGCGGGCAAACTTGCAGCCGTTGAAGTACATGCTCCAGGAGCAGCCGAAGGAGAAGGAGGCTCCGCAGGTATCCGGGTGTAAACCTTGACAGGCGCAGGTACGACTGTGGAGGGCAATCAGCACAAAATAACTAGTGGGAATAACCCGCACATGGAGACCTGGCTATGAATATTTATATTTGATTGACGACTGCAGGTGTCCGGTCCATTCTGTGTACATTATTCAACAATAGATTGGATTTCTAATGTCGTTAATGGCATCCCTTGAGTTAAATGAGCATCCTATTGAGCAAGGGTGTCGAACTCAACCACTTTGACACCTTTGCTATAAAAGATTACCGGGCTGACTTACTCTTCATTGAGGGCGCAGCGGCGGCAGGTGGGCGAGCCGTATTTGAAGAGCGTGTCGGTGAGCTCCCGGTAAAGATGGTCGGCCACCGCTCGGGGGATTCCCTCCCACGCCAAGATGAGGATGACCAGCACGGCGCTGTCACAGTAGTGTCCCGGTCGCTGCCGCACTAAACACAGCAGCTTCTCCTCCTCGCTGCCACGTCGGACAACCTGTCACGCAGTCGGATATACGCGTCCATCCGTTATGACCTGACGTATAGAAATGCCTGCATCCGCATGTGGTTGTTACGTACCCATTTGGCGATAGGGCACCCCTGGGAGCTCTTTCCTTCTTTTCCAGTGTATACAACCACTTCCAAGCGTACTGCATTCCCCTTGGCGCCATATCTGTAACACGCAAACACATCAAAATTGAGTATGGTCAACATTTATGAGTAGTATATAAGTGTATACGTGTATGTGTACATGTGTATATGTGTACATGTGTATATGTGTACAGGTGTATTATGTGTGTATCATGTGTGTATTTGTGTATATGTGTATATGTGTATATGTGTTTACGTGTATATGTGTATCTGTGTATATGTGTATGTGTGTAGTATACGTGTATATGTGTATATATGTATAGGCAAAAAATGCATATGTGTATGTGTATATGTGTACATGTGTAGTATACGTGTATATGTGTATTTATGTGTAGTATACGTGTATGTGTATATATGAATGTATATGCATGAAATGCATGTGTATATGTGCACGTGTAGTATACGTGTATATGTGTATATATGTATGTATATGCATGAAATGCATGTGTATATGTGCACGTATAGTATACGTGTATATGTGTATATATGTATGTATATGCATAAAATGCATGTGTATATGTGCACATGTGTAGTATACGTGTATATGTGTATATATATATGTATATGCATAAAATGCATATGTGTATAAAAAGAGAAGCTCTAACCTTTACATTAATGTAGTATAACGGTCCCATAAGGGCAACCATAAATATGGTTTAACCCAGACGAATCATTACACCCATAACCCAGTGAACGCTGCAGTTATCTCTCATGTCTGTTATGTCACTCTTTTCCTGTCTCAACATGCCACTTGTGTGTGTGTGTGTGTGTGTGAGGAAGGCGCACATGCTGAGCGCGCTTCCTTTTAATGGCAGGCTCCTTGGGCGACCCCACCGCATTCCACCGAGCCTGTGTTTGACACGCTCAGCATGTCTGCTACCCGGTGAACCCGCCCACACGGTGCAGTCTAAATAATAACAACTACCGCAATAGTAGGAGAAGGATTTGCACGAGTTGTCGTAAGACCGGATAGAAAACTGTTGAAACAATGTTTTGCAGTTGCTTCTATAGCCACTGCTCTTGTACCTTGTATGTTAATTCTTTTAGTTTTAACCCATTATAGGACACACACTTACTGCCAGTCAAAATGCATGGGGCATTTACTAGAACTGTCAACGGCCACAAATCAGTTAAATATGATCAAATCATAATTATAAGGATAAGAATAATAAGGAAATAATAACAAAAACAACAACCACCAGATTTTGAACAACTTTTACCCGCAAATGTATCCGCCTATTCCTCCCAAACACCTCCGGGTCTCACTTACTGCATGAACTTTTTTAACAGCTCTACTGATAAGCAAACTGAGGTACATTACCTGTTCTCCATCAGTTCCCTTACTGCAGCAACACTTTGTCCGGCTCCAAGGTGAGTGTAGTAGGGACCTTCTTCCTTTTCAATGATTTGGTCTGTGGGTGAAGAAGAAATGCGTTAGAAATGCCAAACATGATAAAACTCAAAACACAATTTCTTTTTACCTAGACAACAGTACTAAATGTGTCCTGTATTCCGGCGGTATTGACTTACCCACGCATTGACAGCAAGGAAGCTCCGAAATCTTTTTGGAAGGCGTGTTGAGCAGATTCTTGGTGGGGGTGTCCAGATAAGCCATGGGCGAATCCAGGAAGCCCTGCTTGGATGGCGTGGACTCCGCCGAGTGGCCCCCATCGAAATCAGCAGACGTAGACAAGACGGTCACCGGCCCCGATTGCTCCAGCTTGTAATAGCTCCGCTGGCTCAGAGGCGGGGACTCCCTGGCGCCGGAAAGGCCGTTGCATGGCAGAACCGGACCGAGATCGGCACCGTGTTGCGGCCCCCGACGGGGTTGCGCTACCTGAGTTAGTGGACACCTTTCCCGCCCCGGTCCCGAAGCGGGATTGTGCTGGTGGAGTGGATTGTGGAGGTACGACAGGAATTGGCTTTCTGAGATGGGGGTCTTGTGTTGAAGCAGTTGCCTGGCTTCCTCCTGGGCTTCGGCGACGTATCGCTTTAGGTCGATCTGAGCCCGCGGGAGGAATAGGTTTCTCCGATGCGACAGGGCCGATTTCGCGGGGAGGGGTGTTTTCTTGCCCCTGCTTCGGTGGGAAGCGTCTCCGTTGGACATTCGTTTGGATGGTGGGGTCCCGCGGTTGTTTCCGTCCTCGTTTATTTTCTTCCTGGACTTGGAAGGAGTGGTTTTAGCTTTTTTTACGGGGGTCTTTTTCTGAGCCAGCGATAACGGTGAGCAGTGGTTGTATTTGATAGCCGACACGGGAGTGCCCTTCACGTGATCGCCCTGTGGCTGCTGCCTCTGCCGAGATTGGATGATGAAGGCCAGATCGGCCAATTGGGCGGCTACCTCCTCTTCGTCTCGGTTCCTGGTCGTTTTCGGTTTCTCCCGGTTCTCCCAAAAGAGACGCTGGCGGTCGATAGCCAGATCGGAGTTGTCGTATTCTGACTTGATGAGGCGAGAGCCAAAGTAAGTCTTCCTGTCGGGGGTCCCGTCACCGCCTGTCGTCCTGGCGCCTTGGCAACGCTGGATGACGTTGCCCTGTCTGGCCACGGGAGGGTGAATGACCGACGTCTGATGAGCAGGCGAGCTGATGACCGAGACTTTATTGTAGCGAATGGCTGGCGTTCGTTTGGCTTCGTTGGCCGAAACGGGAGCTTCCCACTCGCGTTCGCTTTTAATGAACTGTTGAGGTAAAGCTGCCAGTTGAGTTAAGGCCTCGATGGCGATGGCCTGGTCGAAACTAAGATTCCTCTTCTCCGCCAAAGTCTGAACGCTGGGTAACAGATCATTGGAGGGCGGTTCACTTTTGATCGTCTGTGGACCCCCGGCATCGTTCCTCGCCTCCTCGGACTCCTTCTTGATGGAGTGCAAATCCGCTGGCTCTGTTTTGATGCAACCGGAAGGACGCGAGCTCAGGAGTTTCTCCTCCAGCCCTCGCCGCTCTGTGACCGAGAGACACACGACCGCGGCCAGGGTGGACAATGGGTCTTGGCAGACATCGTGTGGGGCTCTGGGCTCTTCGTCTTCTTCTAGTTTGATCCTCTTGGGGGGACCCCGAGCGTCACGTGGATTAGTCTGGGGTCCGTTCCGAAGAGGGACGGCGGCGATGACGCTCCGGTGAGGCTCGGAGGCCATGACAGCTCCGCGATACGAAGGCTTCAGATCGGCGTGATTCCCGGATGTCACGTTAGCACCTTTAGTAGAAGGATCGGGGGAACCATTGTGGACATTCGCAGCGTCGCGTGCATGTCGGTGAAGTGCAACGTTACTCAGCTGCAGCCCGAGTGGCGGCCAGACGCCGAGGTTCGGGTTGCGGCGAGCTAACTCGCCCAGAGTTTTTGTACCAGGCGTGTGGCCTTCCTCCTCGTCCTCCTCTGCCGCCGTGTGGGTATCGTCCGCCTGCGCCTCCACCTTGCCATTGAACGACAAGCTTTCCGGAAGCACCTGTGACAGAAGAAAACGGTGAGTCAACACTTTGCGGAGCCATGCGTGACTCAAGGCGACACACCTCCATCAAGGAATCCAATAACAAAAAACTCACTCATGTTCAAGGCTGAAGAGAAAACCAGTCACGATTCTACTTTGAAAGAGCAGAGCGAGGAGTAGGATTGCATCACTACGCGTACACCGGGGCGGCCAACACGAGTGGATGTTTGCGTTGTGTTCGTATATATATCTGAGTTTAACTTCTATTTTGCTTTCCATCTGTACTTTAGTCAACTTAGTGAGCAGACAAAAGTTCCACAATGTTATAAAGCACATTAATACGCAAAAGTGTTTATCAACGGAGGTCAGGTCTTTTATCAAGTGTCTGTTTTTCTTTGCATGGAAGAAGCGCCTATTTAACTCTATCAGCGTCCAGCAGACTCAACAAGAATCATCAGCAGACCTCCTTCAGGAAACTAACCAGACACAACCAGATGTAGCCGTGCAATAACAGTATTGTTTTTGGATATATTATAGAGCAACTATTTTGATATTGGATAAAATGCATAAAGGAATATTTTCAGCCAAACAGTAAATATGCTAATGTCTGCTGTACTTTATGAACTTGCAAAAAACAAACAATATTATGTTAATAAAAATGTTGAATGTTGCATTAACTCTGATGCAAACGGATTGGACGTCTATTCAGATTGACATAAATTTTTTTTTTTTTAAAAACAGAGATTTATATATTGCACGTTTTGTTGGCTAATCTTGAAAATAATAGATGATAAATCAAGTAAAAATCCTTTTTGGCGGTGACTGTTCTGCACTGTCGAGTTGACCCTGGCTTAAACAATAAGCCCAAAACGGAGTCCCTGTTTGGTCAGCATCAAACGCTCAGAGACATCCTGAAGCGGACAACAATAGGTCCTGGTTTAAATAGAGGAAGAGCTCAGTGAAGTGGAGAAAAAAGAAAAAAATGGAAGCACAAACTATTATTCCTCGAGGTAAAAGCAGGACACAAGGATTTACATTAAAGAATACTTACTGTAGTGCCCCTTTTCGCCTTATTTTGACCCGAATAAATGAAAACGACATGTTTGCAAACATATTGATTTCCATTAACTGATTAACTCACGCACCACCCGTTTGTGTTGTGTTGCCTTTATAACCCCTCGGTTTTCCCCACAGAAAAACAACGTCTCTCGTCAGGGTCCCTCCGAAAACTCTGCACGCCCAAGCCTGTCCGGGACCCGACAAAACACTCAAAACATTGGGACTGAAATCTGTTCGGCGCGTGCTCGAAGGCCACCCCTAGCAACGGCAATCCTAACAAAGCTCCCCGTAATCGGACGACGCGTCTCCAGGGAGGTTTGGAGTGCTTCTTCCTGCAAGCGAACACCCATGGCGGCGTCTGAGAGCCCATTTTAGCCACGCTCCAGAGACCGCGTCTCCCCTCCTAGGCCTGAAAGTGTCTTGCCGCACGTGAGAGTCGAGTGTGCGAATAAAAACAAGCCGACGGAACGTGTTTAAAAAAAATAACTCCAAATTACGCGGGTAAAAAAACAGCAGGTGCACAAGTGCGCCTCTCCAGTGACGGGTAATATCGCTGGGAGCAGAATTTCCCCAGGACAAAGCACCATTGAAAGGAGGTCTTTCAAACCCACCTGCGAACGACAAGATCCTCCACCCGAATAAAAACCAGCTTGCAAATTAAGCCCTCCGATCAGCTAAATCCTAGGGATGAGCTCCACGCCATTACGGCTCTACTACGGTCACTAAGTCACACTAGGCTCTTTTTCTGAGTGTTTTTTTTTGCTAGGAAACCCCCGTGCTTTGAGCAGGGTGCCCCCCGTGACCCCACGCACTCAAAGGTACGGTGGCCATCTTGCTCGGCCCCCCAAAGACTACGGCGGCCGAGCGCGGGGGGCAAAGTGTAGTGACTTGTGGGCCCTCGGCGGCGCAGCTGAGGGTTACGCGCCCATGTCGAAACGCACACGCGTGGGAGCCAGACGGCCCGCTCATCAGCCAATAGCGTGAGGAGCGTCACGGTTTGTAAATTATCTTCCATGCAGAGGCTCTCCTAAACAAAGGATCCCCTATGTGGGCTTTTTACTCCAGTACTACGCGCGGGGATCGGAGGCAAGCTGTGGAATGGACGGCGCGCGGACGCTGGATCTGGCTGCCAGCGCCACGGAGATTAACCCCCGAGGCACCATATGGAATGACTCAAACGTGTGGGGAGGTGAACGCGTTGGCCGTTGTGGCCGTGGAGTCCACTTTTCACTTTCTTGGTAGCCAAACAAATGGTAGGTTTAGGCCCAAATACGTTGCCAAGACAACGACAAAAGGCCACAATTGACAAAAAAATGACAAAACCCTTGAGTGGTGTTAACCCCAAATTCAAAAACATTTTAAATAACCCCAAAATGTTGTTTTGGAAAGTCACTTTACATTTGACTATATAGTGCAAGGGTGTCATGTGGGCCAGACTATTTTAGATATAATATTTAGATTTGTTTTATTTTTATAAATGGATTAAAAGAAATGGATTAAAAGCCCTGAATATTCTGTTTTTTTATAGACAAAACAATGTTTAGTTTAGCTTTCTGTCTATATATTTTTAGATTTTGCAAAAAGATTTTTGAACTAAAAACAGAAAAAATGTATTAAAAAGTTACAATTATTGATTTAAAAGGGGGAAATCAGGAAATTTAATATACATCTATACTCTTCATTTTAATTTGATCCTAAAACAGAAAGTCGGCACTCATGATTTACTTTCTCAGACCGCACATAAAGATGTGGCGGGCTAGAAATGGCCCCCGGGCCGCCACTTAGACACCTGTGATTAACAAAATGATGAAATCCCAAGATCTGCAACAACAAAAAATAAAATAAAATGCCACAAATGTAAAATGTTAAGCTTTTTCCTGGACATGAAACCCTTTAGCTGCCATTGATGGCCATATATGTCCAGTCAATGGCCCTGAAATGTAAATGTTGAGTGGTAGCCATCCATTTTCAGCTCAATTTTGCGGATAAATGACAGAACTAATCAATGACTGGTCAGAGGTCAAATTAGTTAGAAAGGTTTGATATGAAGTCACCCTGCAGTGAACATTCCTGGCCATCTATCACATGACTGTGACGCGAACTCCCCTCCCTGGAAAAAAAAGTTCCCCTGACTCAAGACATGTGACCTCCGACATTAAGTCCTATTTTTTGTCCTGTTTATGATCGGTGACGCAGTTGCACATTTGGTTGTGGATGAGCATGAAGTAACTGACACTAAACTGCACCAAAACACTTCAGAAATTGGCTTCATGGGCAGAGTTTGACCTTTGTGAGGATAAGCAATGTAGAAAATGAGTGAATTAAATTCAAAAACAAAAAACAAATAGGTCCAAAAATACCAACTATTAAATTGTTAAAAATGTAAAAACCTTTTTAACCATTTAATAGTTGGTATTTTTTGACCTAGTTATGTATTTTTTTTAGAAACTATTAAATACTAACTATCAAATGGTTAGAATGTAATAACATTTTTAAACATTTAATCTATTAATGATTTTTTAGAAACTATGAAATGGTGAAAACTATTTTTACATTTTTAACCATTTAATAGTTGGTATTTTTTACCTATTTATCATTTTCTATATTTTTTATCCTCACAAAGGTCAAACTCTGCCAAATGAAGCCACTTGAGTGTATTTGTGAAGTGTTTGGTGCAAATAAAATGCGAGTGCTGTTTAGTGTCAGTTACAGATGGCAATGATAGGAACTGTCATAGCTTGTTGAACTGGTTGGACAATGGCAGAAACATAACAAACTTCAAACCAAGACAAACAACAAGTTTATATTCCTGCCAAACCATGACGAACGACAATTATCAACCATCGACCATCAATCATAGTAGCGGAGATACTTTGCAAACACAGGCTTTTATTTGGTATTTTTTGTTTAAATGCAATAGAAACTGGCCAAAAGTCAACAGGATGCCAACTAGAAAAACCCACAAAATAGGCAGGAAGTCAACCAAAGTCAACAAGAAGTGACCCATAACTATTGAGTGAGCCAAAATTAACTCATTGTCTGCCATTTAACAAGCTTAGAAAGCTAATCTTTCAGTGCCATTGACGGTGGCAGACGTCCTTTTTTTTTTGACGTGGAGAAATTTAACAATTTATATAAAATGTGACCTGAAAATGCCGCAAAAAGAATAGGAAATGATTAAAAATCTATGAGAAGTGACCCAAAGGACCGCTAGTATGTTAGTTTTTTGAACTAAAGCTAAATTTGTGAACAGTTGGAGTGTTTGTCATTCCTTTGGCCAAAAATGGAAGTGAATGTAAATCAGCCTTAGGCGAAGGACGTGCAAAGGTGAGCACGAGTTCAGTTTACACAAACGTACGCATTGACCCACAAACAGACAGAAAGGCCCATGCGCAGAGCGAAGGAGAGCAAAGGAAAGGAAAGGAAAGCAGGGCAAAGCGTGCAGGAGAGCAAACGAGCCCACCTCTCGTCTTTCTGCTCCGCCCCCCTCGAGGGGCCTCGTGGCTGCTGGCGTCGAGACAAAAACGGCTTTTGGAGTTTGTGTTATGGTGAGTCAGCACAGCACGTATGCGCACATGGATTGAAAGCGGCAATACAAGTTCACGTGACGCAGAATAATATAATACTACGACTGCATAATAAAAAAAATATAATTGATACAATACAAGATGAAACTAATATTTTAAAATCTGCCAACTTTTAATTTAGGTTTTTAAATTATACTCAACTAAAACAATTCATTATTTACACTTACATATGAAAGAAAACAATAATATATAAATATAATTTATAAAATTATTTTACGCTGCTTAATAATAACATACATGACTAACCCTACTTATATTTAAATTTTATAAAAGAATGCTAAGTAAAGATAATGTTATAAATATATATAGAGAGAAAGATAAGATATAATCCATTCTATAAAAATAAACATATTGACTAAATTAATAAAATAAGTGTTTAATGAGTTTGTCACTTATTTAAAGAGAGAGTTCAAAATAAAATGAGGTATATTTGAAATGTATTCATTAGTATTGTATTAACCTTCCTTCATTTGCTGCCAACCCTCCCACCTCAAATGGATTGGACGCCTATTGATGAGTAGCAAAAAAAACAAAACAAAAATGGCCATCTCAGTCTAGCCTAGTTACCTGGGTACAGGTTACCGAGTTTATAGTCTTAACCGTGCCTACTGGTTATCTCCGACTAAGCCTCATTATGACCCTGAGAACCCTCCGTGAGAGTAGGCAGGCGGGTCAAAGGTGGGCGGCAGACAATGAGGTCGCCGTGGCAACCGTCGGCGCTCAAGACCACCGAGCGGGGGGAAGCGTCTGCTCGGAAACACATTACTCTTGCTTTACATTAAAGGAGGCTCCCATTTTGGAGACAATCAAGGGGGAGGGGCCTGAAAGCTATTTTTCCACTAAACCTGTCTAAAATCTTGAAATTGTACTGGCTTTTATTTATGGGATGCTCTTTAAGGGGGAGCTCGAAACAGTTCTGCTCATCGGAACTGCACCTGTGCAATAAAAGGAAATTTTTTTACGTTTTCATTTTGTTGTATTGACTTGGAAACACGTGTGTTATGATGCATTATGCGGAATTATTACTAATATCGATTTTTTGGATGTAAAAACAAACAAAATATTCGAGGCCTCAGCTGTGACTGCATAAATAAACAGGAATAATATATATAGCCAACCAGATCCTCTATTTTAACGACCTGCCGTGACTTTTACTCATCTGTAACGTAGTAATCTTTATTTTCATTCACAGTGGCTTACATGGCAACAGCTTATGTAGCAATAGCACATGTGGCTATTTACTGGAGGGGCCAGTCTTTTGCTGATGAAGCTCACACACCCTTCCTGACAAACGTCTTCCACGGGATTGTGAAAAAGGGCAGAGGCCAAGTAGAGCTCTTCGTGTAGTGGCTTGTCTCTAGCTTTTCCTGTTTTCCCGCAACTATGTTTTGTGTGTTTTTTTTTTTGTACTGTGTCAAAAAAATCATCAAAATAATAAGAAAAAACAGATTGAAAGGGGGCTGAAAGTCCACTAAGGCTTGCCGGGGATTGTGTAAGAGCAGAATTGTGGTGGAGGTTTCCCTTTTTAAATCACGTCTGGTTTCACTCAGGCTCGCTTGAGGGCTCCCTCGTGGCCTGGTCTTATATTAGGCAGTCAAGAGAAGCAATGCCGACCTTCCAGGCACGCACACACACACATACATGAGCGCCACATGCTAAACCCGCCTTCAGGGACTCATTTAACTCATTGGCTGCCATTGACGATGCAAGACGTTCAATCCAAAGGTGGCGGATGAATAAACAAACTTCTTTCACACCAAATACTGATTTCTTCTCACCAAGTACTAACTCGTTCTTACCGAGTACTAACTCGTTCTGACAATGTACTAACTCATTCTCACCAATTATTAGCCCGTTTTTCATTCATATCATGTCATATCTGGGACTGCGTAAAAAAATCAATTGGAGTGAATGGAACGGTTTATTAAGGACGGTGTTATTTGAGAGAGAAAAAGAGAGGATT